>NC_092725.1:44267683-44568933 GCF_047496885.1 Scyliorhinus torazame
GCCCTCACCTTGTCCATGGAGCATGTTCCCAGGCCCAGGATCGGGATACTCTTCCCGTCACTTAAGGGGAGATGTTGCTGCTCTGTCACTTCACCCATCCTTGTGAGAGTTTGAGCTGCAAGCAGCAGCCCCGAATCATAAAACGTTGTCTTCTCTCGGGCGGAGCCAAGTTCCGGGCGTCCCGCCCAGTTTCCAACACACTTCATTCCATATTCACAATCCTGGCACGAATGTAGCCAAGTAATCATCCACCCAGGAACTGCAGCGAGTCAGTCTCCAGACCGGTTTCAATTCAACTCTCTCTTTAAACCACCCTCTTTGGGGTGGGGATATTCTGTCCTCCGCGGTGTGTTTTGTGGAGTCGGTCTGCGATTGGCCACTGATGAGATCTTTCTGTCCCACCGCTGTCAGCGGCTTTTCCTTGTTGTTCGCATCCACCGCCGGGGAACACGCTGGGGGTGGGGGTGGGAGGCAGGAGCATCCGGAACATTTTACAATCTGAGCAGCTCACCTTCTTCAATCCATAAATATTTTTGAGGTGAAGTCACTTCTTGTAATGGAGGAATCACGGCAGCCATTTACTGCACAACAAGCTCCCACAAACAGCAGTGTGATAAATGGGCAAAACAGAGGAGACGGGGGTGCAGTGGTACTCGTAATTATCAGGGCAATGCTCCAGGGACCAGGATTCAAATCACACCACTGCTGCTCAAATTTCAATACAAGGAAACAAAATCTGGGATCTAAAGAATGTCTAATGGTGACCATGAAACCAGTGTTAAAAAATTACGATGGCAAACGTGCACCTCCTTGCTAACATCTGTCTCACAGACTAATCAAGCAACAGCCTGACATAGTCAGACTCATGGAATCATACTGTTATAACCTGCCTGTTTACCACTGGCTGGGGAGTAATGGCAATCCCACAATCCTTAGGGAGTATGAGTTTCCCCAATGAGGGGGCCGGAGAAATCATTAGCAGATTCCCTGCATAAATAGAGCTGGCCAGTATGGAACCAGGAGCGTGAGCAGCAAGGGAGTTATTGCTATATATATATATATTATATGCTATTGTAAATAAATGTTATTTCTTTCTATTCTACAACTTGTGCTGGATTCTTTGTGGCTCTCACAAAACTGGCGATGAGGGTTAAAATGGATAGCTGTCTAAGCTGCTGAAGCCACCTCCCTGGATTTTTGTTGGATACAGATTGGAAGTTGTTTTCTGTTACACCATGCCTCTGTATGGACGTTTGGATGTCTTTGATGCTGCGCTGGAAAGTTGGAACCAGTACACACAACGTATGTGTTACTATTTCCGGGCAAACAATATCACCGAAAATGAGCGGCAGGTGGTCATATTGCTCACCGCCTGTGGCCCGCATACGTTTGGGGTGATTAGGAGCCTTATGTACCCAGCTGCACTGGACACCAAGACGGTTGATGAACTTGTGACCTTAGTGGGGCAACATTTTAACCCAACCCCGTCCATAATAGTCCAGCGTTACAGGTTTAATACCGCTGAGAGGACCCCAGGAGAACTTGCAGAGTTTCTATCCAGGCTATGCAGGATTGCGGAGGACTGTGACTATGGTGAGACCTTGTCAGAAATGTTATGCGACCATTTGGTTTGCGGTATTAACAATGCGGCCACCCAGAGAAAGTTGTTAGCTGAGCCAACATTGACTTTTCAACAGGCCATTCAAACAGTATTGTCCTGAGAGAGCGCAGAATGGGCAGTGCAGGAGCTACAGGGAATGGAGGTGCAACCCCTTCCACCCAAAAGCATCTCCCCACACCCCTGCAGTACCTTGGGCCGGGCGTGTCTGGATCGATGCTGGTGGCTGCCGGACGTTCCTCCCCGAAGAGCACCTTCTCCAGAACCAATCGATGAGGAGCCATGTCAGTGTCGGACTTATGGGCGCCGACCACATCGCGGACACCGGAGGCGCCGTCATTCCAACAGAAACTGGGGCCAGCCCAGGGGCCGTTCCTTCCATTTGGATGAACCTGTGGCGACTACTCCCGAGGACTTGGAGACGGAGGACAACTGCCTGCAGCTGCATTGTGTGGCAGCTCCCCGTGTGGCCCCCATTAAGGTGACAGTACGGGTCAATGGTCACCCACTTGAGATGGAGTTGGACACTGGCGCAGGGGTCTCCGTGATCGCCCAGAGGACATTCGACCGCATCAAGCAGGGTATACAGACCCTTACATTAACCGACACACAGGCCAGGTTGGCCACCTACACTGAGGAACAATTGGACATTGCAGGAACTCCGATGACCCCTGTTGTTTATGGACACCAGGAGGGGCGTTTCCCACTTATCGTGGTGCGCGGCCATGGGCCCAGCCTGGTGGGTCAGGACTGGCTGCGCCATTTGCGGCTGCAGTGGCAGCACATCCTCCAAACAGGTTCTGGAGGGTTGACGGAGGTACTGGGACGGTACTCAGATGTATTCCAGACTGGTTTGGGGAAAATAGCCTGTATCCAAGCAGAACCAGGAGCGACGCCGTGCTATTTACCAGGAGATTTACCAGGATGTTGCCTGGTATGGAGGGAAAATCTTATGAGGAAAGGCTGATGGACTTGAGGTTGTTTTCGTTGGAGAGAAGAAGGTTAAGAGGAGACTTAATAGAGGCATACAAAATGATCAGGGGGTTAGATAGGGTGGACAGTGAGAGCCTTCTCCCGCGGATGGAAATGGCTGGCACGAGGGGACATAGCCTTAAACTGAGGGGTAATAGATATAGGACAGAGGTCAGACGTAGGTTCTTTGCGCAAAGAGTAGTGAGGCCGTGGAATGCCCTACCTGCTACAGTAGTGAACTCGCCAACATTGAGGGCATTTAAAAGTTTATTGGATAAACATATGGATGATAATGGCATAGTGTAGGTTAGATGGCTTTTGTTTTGGTGCAACATCGTGGGCCGAAGGGCCTGTACTGTGCTGTATCGTTCTATGTTCTATGTTCTATTTCCGGGCGTGCCCGGTGCCTTACACCTTGCTCGAGAAGGTAGAAGGGGAGCCCACTCGTTTGGAGTCCTTGGGTATTATCAGGCCCGTCCGTTTCGCTGACTGGGCAGCGCCAATTGTACCTGTAATGAAGCCAGATGCCACAGTTCGCTTGTGCGGCGACTCTAAACTTGCAGTGAATACGACTTCCTGGCTCGACCGATATCCAATGCCTCGCATAGAAGATCTCTAAGCGAAGCTTGCAAGCAGACTCTCGTTAGATATGTCACGCCTACCTACAGTTGGAGCTGGACCCTGCCTCCCGGCCATATGTAACTATTAATACACACCGGGGCCTGTTTGAATATACACAGTTTACCTTTGGGGTATCCTCTGCCTGCATTTTGAGAGGTTTACCGTGTGTTCCTGTCTACTTAGACAACGTTTTGATTACAGAGACATTTGGAAAATTTTGTAGGCTGTCCTTAGACGCTTTTCAGAGGCTGGAGTCCGTTTACGTCGTACAAAGTGCGTCTTTCACGTGAAGGAAGTAGTCTACCTGGGTTATTGGGTGGACCATGAAGGTTTGCACCCCATCGCAGAGAAGGTGTGCGCAATTCAACAGACCCCGACTGACACTTTGCATCTTCGATCTTTTTTCGGCCTCGTAAACTATTATGGGAAGTTCCTCCCCAATCTGGCAACTACGCTGGCCCCGTTGCACGTTCTGCGAAAGAAGAATCACGGCTGGGCCTGGGGTCATCCGCAAGAAACCGCCTTCCGGCAGGTGAAACAACAATTGTCGTCGTCTGGGTTACTAACCCACTATGATCCTGGAAAGCCTTTGCTCATCAGGTGTGATGCATCCCTGTATGAGATTGGGGCCGTCCTGTCCCACAAGATGGAGAACGGAGCCGAGCGGCCGATAGCTTTCACTTCCCGCACATTGACTGCAGCGGAAAAGAAGTACGCGCAGTTCGAGAAGGAGGGCCTGGCAATGGTCTTTGCGGTGAAACACTTCCACCAGTATGTGTATGGCCGCCACTTCACTATCGTGACTGATCATAAGCCTCTGCTGGGACTTTTCCGAGAGGATAAGCCAATACCACCCATTGCTTCTGCACGATCCAGCGCTGGGCTTTGTTGCTTGCTGCATACACGTATTCTCTGGAGCATAAACCAGGGACGCAGATAGCGAATGCTGACGCACTGAGCTGATTGCCTTTATCGACCGGCCCCATGTCGACCCCCACGACCGGTGAGGTAGTTGCAACCCTAAATTTTATGGACACCTTGCCTGTCACAGCACCACAGTTCCGTGAGTGGAGCCAGACGGAGACAGTTCTGTCAAAGGTTCGACACATAGTCCTGTATGGTGGGCAGCATAGACAGCTCCCAGGCGCGTTGCGGGCATTTTCCTCCAAGCTGTCAGAATTCAGCGTGGAAGACGATATCCTCTTGTGTGGGACGCGTGTGATTGTCCCGGAAAAAGGACAGGAGCTGATACTAAGAGGCTTGCACAATGGGCATCCAGGTGGAAAATGTTGGCCCGGAGTTATGTTTGATGGCCAGGCCTCGACACCGACATTGAGAAGGTGGCCCAAAACTGATCCATTTGCCAGGAGCATCAGAAGCTTCCGCCGGCCGCACCCCTACATCACTGGGATGCACTCAAGAACGGCAGGGACATGGCCTTTTCGTTCGAAATTTTGCCAGGGCGGCCTTGGGTGCGCTGGCATGCGTATTTCGCCAGCCCTTTTCAAGGCTCCATGTCCTTCTATTTATCGTTGACCAGTCTAAATGGCTAGAGGTGCATAAGATGGTAGGCACAACGTCCTGCGCAACAATCGAGAAGATGCATTTGTTTTCCAGTACGCATGGCCTCCCCGAGGTGCTGGTCACGGACAACGGCACTCCGTTCACCAGTGAGGAGTTGCGAGATTCATGAAGATGAACGGCATACGCTTCCAATGGTTTGGCGGAGCGCGCATTGCAGACATTCAAATGGGGCCTAAAGAAGCAGTCTACCGGGTCTATAGACACGAGACTGGCTTGTTTTTCTTTCCATACAGGACCACTCCACATGCAGTGACTGGGGTAGCTCCCGCAGAACTCCTCATGGGCCGGAGACTTCGCACCCGCCTTAGCATGGTTTTCCCGGACATTGGCGCAAAAGTACGCTGCATTCAAGGACGGCAGGGACATGGCCTTTCTCGGCATCGGCCGATTTGGCCGTTTGCGCCCGGTGACCCAGTTTTCGTTCGAAATTTTGCTGGTGGTGCCCAGTGGGTCCCTGGCGTTATCTTTCGCCGAACGAGCCCTATCTCTTACCAGGTGCAAGCCCAGGGTCGTCTCCAGCGCAAACATGTAGACCACGTTCGGTCCAGAAGACCATTTCTTCCAAAGATTCCCTGCCCCCGGAGCACATTTCTACAGCCACCAAGATCTGACACAGTGAAGAGTATTCCTCTCAATCTTCCTCGGGTGCTGCACTCAAAGCCTGCGCAGGTCTTTGCAGAACCGCATGGAGATAGGGCCGCCGATGTGACGGAGGCAGTGGACACCAACTCCGAGGTGGAGACACAGGACGCCTCAGAAGGGGAGTCCTCGGGCCCACGGGTAGTGGATGTACAACCGTTACGCCGTTCATCACTGAAGCGCCAAACTCCGCCTCGTTACACGCCGCCCGATCCAGCGTTTCATGCAAATGGTGTCCGGCCTGCGGCAAAACAAATCTGACGCCCTCCTTCGCCAGGGTCGTCGGTGGATTCCTTGGACTTTAGGGGGGAAGGATGTTATAACCTGCCTGCTTTCCACTGGCTGGGGACTAATGGAAATCCCACAATCCTTAGGGAGTATGAGCTTCCCCAATGAGGGGGCGGGGGCTGAGAAATCATTAGCAGATTCCCTGCATAAATAGAGCTGGCCAGTTTGGGACCAGCTAGAGAGGAGTGAACAGCAAGGGAGTTACTGCTGCTGATGTGGTGTGTGTGTGTGTGTCTATATATATGTTATATTGTAAATAGATGTTAATTCTTTCTATTCTACAACTCGTGCTGGATTCTTCATGGCCCTCACAAAACATACCTTACAGATAATGTCCGAGACGCCAATGTCACAGTCCCTGAGTATGTCCTGTCTCACCGGCAGCACAGTCCCAGCAGAGGTGGCAGCACAGTGGTATACAGTCGGGAGGGAGTTGCCCTGGGCGCATCAACTCTGCTTCCTATGAAGCCTCATGGCTTCAGGTCAAACATGGGCAAGGAAACCTCCCACTATTGAGGATTCTGTGCTGCCAATCGAACACCTCGTTACTTTAACGTATGTTTATTTTTCGGCCAGTGCTAAGACCACTGTATCTCTTGAGAGTTACAACAGTAAGCCAAAATCAATACATCTAACAGCAGTTCTTATACAGTTTTTGGTTCATTTCTGAGGGCAGCCCCCTCGCATTCCATTTTGCTGATTTCGGCGGCAGCGGTGTACAGGGGCCTTCTGGGAGGTGAGTAGTGAGTTTAAAAGCTCTTACCTTTACAGGAGCAGCCCTTTGGATTTCGGCGGCAGCGGTGCGCAGGGGCCTTCTGGGAGGTGAGTAGCAATTTAATAAGCCTTGCCTGGTCCCGTGTCTGTTCTTCTTTTCTGTTTTATTTGTTTTTATATAAGGCGGGAACCGGAAGTTCGACCTCTGGCAAGTCCCCCCCCCCCCAACCAATAAATTCTGGTGGAGAGGAAACCCGAGACACTACACGTGTAGTGTCTCCCACCCGCCCTCCTCCTCTAACCTAATAATAAGACCCATTGGTGTAAGGTAAGTGCCATATTATATTATTATATTATTAGCATTGTGCAGGTCAAGGATCGGAGGTGGAGGAGCAGTCTCTGCCAGCGAGAGAACCTGAGAACATCTCAGACACTCAGAAGGTAAGAAGGTAAGTAAGTGATTTTTACTTTTATACCTTTTTTCAAATTGTGTGTGTCGGGGGGAAACTGAAGTGACATCACAGAAAAGCTGTGGCCAGAGTGGCTGGTTGGGATTCTAACCTAAATTTAAAAAAAATTTGAGTATTTGGGAACTAATTAAACATAATAACTTAATTATAATTTAGAGGATATCTAAGCCAGAGATCGGAGAGTATTATAGTTAGCTATCGCATTTCTATTAGAAATCTAGTGCTAGGAAACAGATAGTTGACAGTAACTTTGCAATTTAAAAAAAAAAGTATTTAAAAAAAAAAGACAAATTTTAATTTTAATTAATTGACGCAATGTCAGTTAGAGGGGTGCTGTGCTCTGACTGTGAGATGTGGCATGTCCGGGAGGCTTCCAGCGTCCCGGATGGCTTCATCTGCAGAAAGTGCACCCAACTGCAGCTCCGCACAGACCGCATGGTTCGGTTGGAGCAGCAATTGGATGCACTTAGGAGCATGCAGGTGGCGGAAAGCGTCATAGATCGCAGTTATGTAAATGTGGTCACACCCAAGGTGCAGGCTGAGAAATGGGTGACCACCAGAAAGGGCAGGCAGTCAGTGCAGGAATCCCCTGTGGTTGTCCCCCTCTCGAACAGATATACCCCTTTGGATACTGTCGGGGGGGATAGCCTATCAGGGGAAAACAGCAGCAGCCAGAGCAGTGGCACCACGGCTGGCTCTGATGTTCAGAAGGGAGGGTCAAAGCGCAGAAGAGTAATAGTAATAGGGGACTCTATAGTCAGGGGCACAGATAGGCGCTTCTGTGGACGTGAAAGAGACTCCAGGATGGTATGTTGCCTCCCTGGTGCCAGGGTCCAGGATGTCTCCGAACGAGTAGAGGGAATCCTGAAGGGGGAGGGCAAACAGGCAGAGGTCGTTGTACATATTGGTACTAACGACATAGGCAGGAAGGGGCATGAGGTCCTGCAGCAGGAGTTCAGGGAGCTAGGCAGAAAGTTAAAAGACAGGACCTCGAGGGTTGTAATCTCGGGATTACTCCCTGTACCACGTGCCAGTGAGGCTAGAAATAGGAAGATAGAGCAGACAAACACGTGGCTAAACAGCTGGTGTAGGAGGGAGGGTTTCCGTTATCTGGACCACTGGGAGCTCTTCCGGGGCAGGTGTGACCTGTATAAGATGGACGGGTTGCATCTAAACTGGAGAGGCATAAATATCCTGGCCGCGAGGTTTGCTAGTGTCACACGGGAGGGTTTAAACTAGTATGGCAGGGGGGTGGGCATGGGAGCAATAGGTCAGAAGGTGAGAGCATTGAGGGAGAACTAGGGAATAGGGACAGTGTGGCTCTGAGGCAGAGCAGACGGGGAGAAGTTGCTGAACACAGCGGGTCTGGTGGCCTGAAGTGCATATGTTTTAATGCAAGGAGCATTACGGGTAAGGCAGATGAACTTAGAGCTTGGATTACTACTTGGAACTATGATGTTGTTGCCATTACAGAGACCTGGTTGAGGGAAGGGCAGGATTGGCAGCTAAACGTTCCAGGATTTAGATGTTTCAGGCGGGATAGAGGGGGATGTAAAAGGGGAGGCGGAGTTGCGCTACTTGTTCGGGAGAATATCACAGCTATACTGCGAGAGGACACCTCAGAGGGCAGTGAGGCTATATGGGTAGAGATCAGGAATAAGAAGGGTGCAGTCACAATGTTGGGGGTATACAACAGGCCTCCCAACAGCCAGCGGGAGATAGAGGAGCAGATAGGTAGACAGATTTTGGAAAAGAGTAAAAACAACAGGGTTGTGGTGATGGGAGACTTCAACTTCCCCAATATTGACTGGGACTCACTTAGTGCCAGGGGCTTAGACGGGGCGGAGTTTGTAAGGAGCATCCAGGAGGGCTTCTTAAAACAATATGTAAACAGTCCAACTAGGGAAGGGGCGGTACTGGACCTGGTATTGGGGAATGAGCCCGGCCAGGTGGTAGATGTTTCAGTAGGGGAGCATTTCGGTAACAGTGACCACAATTCAGTAAGTTTTGAAGTACTGGTGGACAAGGATAAGAGTGGTCCGAGGATGAATGTGCTAAATTGGGGGAAGGCTAATTATAACAATATTAGGCAGGAACTGAAGAACATAGATTGGGGGCGGATGTTTGAGGGCAAATCAACATCTGACATGTGGGAGGCTTTCAAGTGTCAGTTGAAAGGAATACAGGACAGGCATGTTCCTGTGAGGAAGAAAGATAAATACGGCAATTTTCGGGAACCTTGGATGACGAGTGATATTGTAGGCCTCGTCAAAAAGAAAAAGGAGACATTTGTCAGGGCTAAAAGGCTGGGAACAGACGAAGCCTGTGTGGCATATAAGGAAAGTAGGAAGGAACTTAAGCAAGGAGTCAGGAGGGCTAGAAGGGGTCATGAAAAGTCATTGGCAAATAGGGTTAAGGAAAATCCCAAGGCTTTTTACACGTACATAAAAAGCAAGAGGGTAGCCAGGGAAAGGGTTGGCCCACTGAAGGATAGGCAAGGGAATCTATGTGTGGAGCCAGAGGAAATGGGCGAGGTACTAAATGAATACTTTGCATCAGTATTCACCAAAGAGAAGGAATTGGTAGATGTTGAGTCTGGAGAAGGGGGTGTAGATAGCCTGGGTCACATTGTGATCCAAAAAGACGAGGTGTTGGGTGTCTTAAAAAATATTAAGGTAGATAAGTCCCCAGGGCCTGATGGGATCTACCCCAGAATACTGAAGGAGGCTGGAGAGGAAATTGCTGAGGCCTTGACAGAAATCTTTGGATCCTCGCTGTCTTCAGGGGATGTCCCGGAGGACTGGAGAATAGCCAATGTTGTTCCTCTGTTTAAGAAGGGTAGCAAGGATAATCCCGGGAACTACAGGCCGGTGAGCCTTACTTCAGTGGTAGGGAAATTACTGGAGAGAATTCTTCGAGACATGATCTACTCCCATTTGGAAGCAAATGGACGTATTAGTGAGAGGCAGCACGATTTTGTGAAGGGGAGGTCGTGTCTCACTAACTTGATAGAGTTTTTCGAGGAGGTCACTAAGATGATTGATGCAGGTAGGGCAGTAGATGTTGTCTATATGGACTTCAGTAAGGCCTTTGACAAGGTCCCTCATGGTAGACTAGTACAAAAGGTGAAGTCACACGGGATCAGGGGTGAACTGGCCAGGTGGATACAGAACTGGCTAGGCCATAGAAGGCAGAGGGTAGCAATGGAGGGATGCTTTTCTAATTGGAGGGCTGTGACCAGTGGTGTTCCACAGGGATCAGTGCTGGGACCTTTGCTCTTTGTAGTATATATAAATGATTTGGAGGAAAATGTAACTGGTCTGATTAGTAAGTTTGCAGACGACACAAAGGTTGGTGGAATTGCTGATAGCGATGAGGACTGTCTGAGGATACAGCAGGATTTAGATTGTCTGGAGACTTGGGCGGAGAGATGGCAGATGGAGTTTAATCCGGACAAATGTGAGGTAATGCATTTTGGAAGGGCTAATGCAGGTAGGGAATATACAGTGAATGGTAGAACCCTCAAGAGTATTGAAAGTCAAAGAGATCTAGGAGTACAGGTCCACAGGTCATTGAAAGGGGCAACACAGGTGGAGAAGGTAGTCAAGAAGGCATACGGCATGCTTGCCTTCATTGGCCGGGGCATTGAGTATAAGAATTGGCAAGTCATGTTGCAGCTGTATAGAACCTTAGTTAGGCCACACTTGGAGTATAGTGTTCAATTCTGGTCGCCACACTACCAGAAGGATGTGGAGGCTTTAGAGAGGGTGCAGAAGAGATTTACCAGAATGTTGCCTGGTATGGAGGGCATAAGCTATGAGGAGCGATTGAATAAACTCGGTTTGTTCTCACTGGAACGAAGGAGGTTGAGGGGTGACCTGATAGAGGTCTACAAAATTATGAGGGGCATAGACAGAGTGGATAGTCAGAGGCTTTTCCCCAGGGTAGAGGGGTCAATTACTAGGGGGCATAGGTTTAAGGTGAGAGGGGCAAGGTTTAGAGTAGATGTACGAGGCAAGTTTTTTACGCAGAGGGTAGTGGGTGCCTGGAACTCACTACCGGAGGAGGTAGTGGAAGCAGGGACGATAGGGACATTTAAGGGACATCTTGACAAATATATGAATAGGATGGGAATAGAAGGATACGGACCCAGGAAGTGTAGAAGATTGTAGTTTAGTCGGGCAGTATGGTCGGCACGGGCTTGGAGGGCCGAAGGGCCTGTTCCTGTGCTGTACATTTCTTTGTTCTTTGTTCTTTGAGGGCAGCCCCCCTCGCATTCCATCTGTGCCTTTAGTTTAATTATAATTATCTTCAAGCCTAGCGCAACCCTTCCCAAGGCCGTTACTGCAATTTGTCTGGTACAAAAACAAGTGATTACAGCTTTCTACCAGAAGCCTGTCTTGACATTTCTTCACACAAAGCTTTATCTAACATTTTGTTTTTCCCATAAAGTTCCAATCCATCTTGAGCCAAACTCTCATTTCCCCCTTTTATCATTTCATGATAACTTCTAATCCATAGTCAATCGTCTCAGTATTTCCCATTCTATTTGCATTTCTATCCTTTCCTCATATTCCTCTGCACTTTCTTTCACATCCATTAACTCTTCAAGGCGCACTTCATGTTGCTGCATTAACTGCTGAGAAATTACTGCTGCACTGACACTTTTACACAAGCATTTCATTTGGAAGCTAAACATAATTATTACAAGTATTACAACTACCAGGATTATCAATCTATGCACTAGGTAAGACCCCCATGATCCGGCAAACAACCAATCTAACCACCCATCTCTTGATATTTCATGCAGTTTCTTAACCTCTTTGCGGATATGATCCATGAGGTGGGTGATGTTCTCCGAACTATCGGGGATGTAGGTGCAACATTCCGAACCGATCACGGCACAAGTCCCACCTTTGTTTGCAAGGAGGTAATCGAGGGCCATTCGGTTTTGTAGGGCTACGGTTCTTATTGCCACCATTTCATTATTTATCTCAGTCAATGCTTCAGTGGTGTCGTTTGCTACCTCTTCCAGGATTTTTGCTATCTTCCTTATTTCCTTTATTGCAAGAGCTACCCCGATAGAGGGAAGCAGGATCCCAAAGTATTGTTGCGTTTTGGTTATTGCTCTCTTTTGTCGCTTCATCATTTGGTAATGGTCGCCTAAATTGGCGAGGTGGTGTATAAAGGGGACTACATACCCCAGATAACTGGATCCCATCCAATTCTCTGGCAGCCAGGGATATGCCTTGAGGCCACAAATAAAGTACGTCCCATTGTATGAAGTGAGTTTGTCCACATCAAACCCTTGGGCCATCAGGGAGTACTTGAAGGTGCCTGTCCCGTTAGCGTATGGGACGTCCAGTGTACACCCATAAAACTGAGGAGACGTATATACGGGATAGATCTCGGATATGTTGGCCACCACAAATCTGTGCTCGCATTGACTAGCACCTACAAATATCCCTTTAACCACATTCCTTACCAAACATATTATTCCCAGTGGTCTTCCCATGTTGGTGGTATTAGTGAGGGTAAGAAACGGAGGCTGGTGGGATTTATTATAACTTGGTTGGTACCACATCCCAAAGGTGTTCATTGGATAGCCCCCCTCTTTCTAAGGTCTTGGGGATATGGGGAGAAACGATAAACTAGAAACTGCCCCGCCGTCTGGGTGTCTTACCATAGATGCAATTCTTATAGTCCTGGGGGATTGATGAGTACCATTCTGGTAAATATACCATTTTACTGTTTCCGACAGGTTAAGGGGAACAGGTCTGAGGGGGATCCCTCCCTTAGCATGGGTCGGGATATGTGTACATACCCAGCAACCAGAAACATTCATATCCTTTGCGTACACATATGACATATACAGATACGTGTTTACATGTAATTCCCTTTTTTCCCGCAGACTTACACTCTCTTGGTCAACGCATCCCAAGGGTAAAGTCTTTTTTGTTTTTTTTCTGCAGCTATAGTCCCATTCACAGTTGACCTGATGACAGGGTAGGTTGCCCTTAGTCACTCCACTGATGAGTATGGTCCGATTGCATCATTGTACGTAGGCCGAACATCCGTCCGCAGGGGTCGCGTTCCAAGGTCCTTCTCCTGGGCCTTGACTGGTGCATTGTAAGGTGTCTCCTCGACAGAGGTGATGAGTCCGTCTTCCCTTGGGGCCACAGGTTCTTCGCTTGGCCACTCCTCCAGTTTCCAAAAGTCCCAGCAGGGTTACGATAATAAGGCTGTCCTTCATCCCGTGAATGATGCTGAAGTTATTACCTCGGGCTCGAAACAGAGGGTTATTCTCTATTGCATTTTCACAACCTTACAATGGTGGATGTGGATCCAGGCATTTCTGCCTTTTACTTTTACAGCAGTGGGAGTAGTGAGTAGGACCTGGTGTGTTACTTCCCATCGGGGTTCTAATCCTTTCCTAACCCAATTACGAATCAGAACATACTCCCCCGGATTAATAGTGACAGAACTGGACAAGGGAGGCATCTCCTCATAAGCGGCTCGTACCGGTGAATGGAAGCCCTTTAGTACTTTAGTCAAGGCTATCACATAGTTGGCCATTACAGTAGTCATATGGTGAAACTGTACTTCCTTATGTTTCCCTTGATCCCAATTGTGCGGAGGGAGAGACATCGATAATTGTGCGGGGGGAGACTCCTCGATAATTGTGCGTGGGAATGTCCTCGATAATTGTGCGGGGTGCGAGAGTCCTCGATAATTGTGCATGGGGAGACTCCTCGATAATTGTGCATGGGGAGTGTACTCGATAATTGTGCTGGGTGAGGCTCCTCGATAATTGTGCAGGGGGAGAGTCTTTGATAATTGTGCAGGGCGGGGAGAGTCCTTGATAACTGTGCAGGGGATGAATCCTCGATAATTGTGCGGGGGGAATGTCCTCGATAATTGTGCGGGGGAAGATACCTCGATTATTGTGCGGGGAGAGAGTTCTCGATAATTTTGCGGGCGGAAGATACATCGATGATTGTGCTGGGGGAGAGACCTCGATAATTGTGCATGGGAAGAGTCCTTGATAATTGTGCGGGTGGAGAGTCCTCGATAATTGTGCGGGGGGGTGAGTCCTCGATAATTGTGCAGGGGGAGACTCCTCGATAATTGTGCCGGGGAGAATCCTCGTTAATTGTGCGGGGGGAGAGTCCTCGATAATTGCGCGGGGGAGAGTCCTCGATTATTGTGCGTGGGAGAGTCCTCAATAATTGTCAAGGGGGGGAGAGTCCTCGATAATTGTCCATGGGGAGACCCCTCGATAATTGTGCATGGGAAGAATATTCGATAATTGTGCGGGGAGAGAATCCTCGATAATTGTGCGGGGGGAAGAGTCCTCGATGATTGTGCGGGGGGAGTGTCCTCGATAATTGTGCTGGGGGCGATACCTCGATAATTGTGCATGGGAAGAGTCAGCGATAATTGTGTGGGTGGAGAGTCATCGATAATTGTGCGGGGGGGAGACTACTCGATAATTGTGCGTGGGGAGAGTCCTCGATAATTGTGCGGAGGGAAGAGTACTCGATAATTGTGCGGGGGGAGATTCCTCGATAATTGTGCGGGGGGTAGAGTCCTCGATAATTGTGCGGCGAGGGCGAGTCCTCGATAATTGTGCGGAGGGAGACTCCTCGATAATTGTGCATGAGGAGAGTCCTCAATAATTGTGCTGGGGGGAGACCTCGTTAATTGTGCGGGGGAGAGTCAACAAAGAACAAAGAAATGCACAGCACAGGAACAGGCCCTTCGGCCCACCAAGCCCGTGCCGACCATGCTGCCCGACTAAACTACAATCGTCTACACTTCCTGGGTCCGTATCCCTCTATTCCCATCCTATTCATGTTTTTGTCAAGATGTCCCTTAAATGTCACTATCGTCCCTGCTTCCACCACCTCCGGTAGCGAGTTCCAGGCACCCACTACCCTCTGTGTAAAAAAACTTGCCTCGTACATCTACTCTAAACCTTGCCCCTCTCATCTTAAAACTATGCCCCCTAGTAATTGACCGCTCTACCCCGGGGAAAAGCCTCTGACTAGCCACTCTGTCTATGCCCCTCATAATTTTGTAGACCTCTATCAGGTCGCCCCTCAACCTCCTGCGTTCCAGTGAGAACAAACCGAGTTTATTCAACCGCTCCTCATAGCTAATGCCCTCCATACCAGGCAACATTCTGGTAAATCTCTTCTGCACCCTCTCGAAAGCCTCCACATCCTTCTGGTAGTGTGGCGACCAGAATTGAACACTATACTCCAAGTGTGGCCTAACTAAGGTTCTATACAGCTGCAACATGACTTGCCAATTCTTATACTCCATGCCCCGGCCAATGAAGGCAAACATGCCGTATGCCTTCTTGACTACCTTCTGCACCTGTGTTGCCCCTTTCAGTGACCAGTGGACCTGTACACCTAGATCTCTTTCCTTTCAATACTCTTGAGGGTTCTACCATTCAGTGTTTATTCCCTACCTGCATTAGACCTTCCAAAATGCATTACCTCTCATTTGTCCGGATTAAACTCCATCTGCCATCTCTCCGCCCAAGTCTCCAAACAATCTAAATCCCGCTGTATCCTCTGACAGTCCTCATCGCTATCCGCAATTCCACCAACCTTAGTGTCGTCTGCAAACTTACTAATCAGACCAGTTACATTTTCCTCGAAATCATTTATATATACTACAAAGAGCAAAGGTCCCAGCACTGATCCCTGTGGAACGCCACTGGTCACAGCCCTCCAATTAGAAAAGCATCCTTCCATTGCTACTCTCTGCCTTCTATGACCTAGCCAGTTCTGTATCCACCTTGCCAGTTCACCCCTGATCCCGTGTGACTTCACCTTTTGTACTAGTCTACCATGAGGGACCTTGTCAAAGGCCTTACTGAAGTCCATATAGACAGCATCCACTGCCCTACCTGCATCAATCATCTTTGTGACCTCCTCGAAAAACTCTTATCAAGTTAGTGAGACACGACCTCCCCTTCACAAAACCATGCTGCCTCTCTCTAATACGTCAATCTGCTTCCAAATGGGAGTAGATCCTGTCTCGAAGAATTCTCTCCAGTAATTTCCCTACCACTGAAGTAAGGCTCACCGGCCTGTAGTTCCGTGGATTATCCTTGCTACCCTTCTTAAACAGAGGAACAACATTGGCTATTCTCCAGTCCTCCGGGACATCACCTGGAGACAGTGAGGATCCTCGATAATTGTGCGGGGAGAGAGTCATCGATAATCGTGAGCAGGGGAGAATCCTCGATAATTGTGCGGGTGGAGAGTCCTCGATAATTGTGCGGGGTGGTAGAGTCCTCAATAATTGTGCTGGGGGAGAGTCCTCGATAATTTTGAGGGGGGAGAGTCCTCCATGATTGTGCAGAATTGTGTCCTTGATAATTGTGTGGGGGGGGGAGAGTCCTTGATAATTGTGCAGATGGAGAGTACTTGATAATTGTGCATGGCGGGGAGAGACGTTGAAAATTGTGCGGAGAGAGACTCCTCGATAATTGTGCATGGGTAGAGTCCTCGATAATTTTGCTCGGGGAGAGACCTTGATAATTGTGCGGGGGGAGAGTCCTCGATAATTGTGCAGAGGGAGAGTCATCGATAATTGTGCGGGGGAGACTCCTCGATAATTGTGCTTGGGAGTGTCCTCGATAATTGTGCGGGGCGTGAGAGTTCTCTATAATTGTGCATGGGGAAACTCCTCGATAATTGTGCATGGGGAGTGTACTCGATAATTGTGCGGGGGGAGAGTTCTCGATAATTATGCGGGGAGGGGAGAGTCCTCGATAATTGTGCTGGGTGAGGCTTCTCGATAATTGTGCAGGGGGAGTGTCTTTGATAATTGTGCAGGGCGGGGAGAGTCCTTGATAATTGTGCAGGGGATGAATTCTCGATAATTTTGCTGGGGGAGACTCCTCGATTATTGTGCAGGGGAAGATACCTCGATTATTGTGCATGGGGTGAGTCCTCGATAATTGTGCTGGGGGGGGGGACCTCGATAATTGTGCTGGGGGAGGGACCTCGATAATTGTGCGGGGGGGGTGAAGATTCCGCCGATAATAGGGCTGGGGAGACTCCTTGATTATTGTGAGGGGGGAGAGTCCTCGATAATTGTGCAGGGGGAGTGTCTTTGATAATTGTGCAGGGCGGGGAGAGTCCTTGATAATTGTGCAGGGGATGAATTCTCGATAATTTTGCTGGGGGAGACTCCTCGATTATTGTGCAGGGGAAGATACCTCGATTATTGTGCATGGGGTGAGTCCTCGATAATTGTGCTGGGGGGGGGACCTCGATAATTGTGCTGGGGGAGGGACCTCGATAATTGTGCGGGGGGGGTGAAGAGTCCGCCGATAATAGGGCGGGGGGACTCCTTGATTATTGTGAGGGGGGAGAGTCCTCGATAATTGTGTGGGGGGAGAGTCCGCGAGAATTCTGCGTGGGGGGGAGAGTCCTCGATAATTGTGCTGGGGGAGACTCCTCGATAATTGTGCGGGGGGAGAGACCTTGATAATTGTGCTGGGGGAGAGACCTCGATAATTGTGCTGGGGGAGAGACCTCGATAATTGTGCATGGGAAGAGTCCTTGATAATTGTGCGGGTGGAGAGTCCTCGATAATTGTGCGGGGGGAGGGAGAGTCCTTGCTAATTGTGCTGGGGGAGACTCCTCGAAAATTGTGCAGGGGAGAGTCCTCGATAATTGTGCGGGGGGAGAGTCCTCGATAATTGTGCAGGGGGAGGGAGAGTCCTTGATAATTGTGCGGTGAGGGCGAGTCCTTGAAAATTCTGCGGGGAGGGAGAGTCCTCGATAATTTTGCTGGGGGAGACTCCTCGATTATTGTGCAGAGGGGAGAGTCCTCAATAATTGTGCATGGGGAGAGTCCTCGATAATTGTGCTGGGGGAGGGACCTCGATAATTGTACTGGGGGAGAGACTTTGATAATTGTGCATGGGAAGAGTCCTCGATAATTGTGCGGGGGGGGGTGAAGAGTCCGCCGATAATAGGGCTGGGGAGACTCCTCGATTATTGTGCGGGGGAGAATCCTCGATAATTGCGTGGGGGGAGAGTCCTCGAGAATTCTGCGGGGGGGGGGGGAGAGTCCTCGATAATTGTGCTGGGGGAGACTCCTCGATAATTGTGCGGGGGGAGAGTCTTCGATAATTGTGCAGCAGGAGAGTCCTTAATAATTGTGCAGAGCGGGGAGAGTCCTTGATAATTGAAAGGGGAGTGGGAGACCTTGATAATTGTGCGGAGAGGGAGAATCCTCGATAATTGTGCGGAGGGAAACTCCACGATAATTGTGCATGGGGAGAGTCCTCGATAATTCTGCTGGGTGAGACACCTCGATAATTGTGCGGGCTGAGAGTCCTCGATAATTGTGTGGGGGATTGTCATCGATAATTGTGCGGGGGGGAGACCCCTCGATAATTGTGCTGTGGGAGACTTCTCGATAATTGTGCAGGGGGCGCGTCCTCGATAATTGTGCTAGTGGAGAAACCTCGATGATTATGCGTGCTGGGGGAGAGTCCTTGATGATTGTGCGGGGGGGAGAGTATCCTTGATAATTGTGCAGAGGAGACTCCTCGATAATTGTCCTCGATAAATGTGTGGGGGAGAGTCCTCGATAATTGTGCAGGGGGAGAGTCCTCGATAATTGTGGGGGGGGGAGAGTCCTCGATAATTGTGCAGGGGGAGAGTCCATGATAATTATACGGGGGGAAGAGTCTTCGATAATTGTGCGGGGGGGGGTAATCCTCGATAATTGTGCGGAGGGAAGAGTCCTCGATAATAGTGCGGTGGGGAAGTCCTCGATAATTGTGCGGGGGCGGAAGAGTCCTCGATAATTGTGGGTAGGGAAGAGTTCTGATAATTGTGCATAGGCAGGGTCCTCAATAATTGTGTGGGGGGAGAGTATTCGATAATTGTGCGTGGAGGGGGAGAAGTCCTTGATAGTTGTGCAGGGGAGAGAATCCTCAATAATTGTGCGGGGGAGAATCCTCGATAATTGTGCGGGGTAGAGTCCTCGATAATTGTGCAGGGGAGAGAATCCTCGATAATTGTGCGGGGGAGAATCCTCGATAATTGTGCGGGGGGGAGAATCCTCGATAATTGTGTGGGGTAGAGTCCTCGATAATTGTGCTGGGGGAGAGACCTCGATAATTGTGCATGGGAAGAGTCCTTGATAATTGTGCGGGTGGAGAGTCCTCGATAATTGTGCGGGGGGAGGGAGAGTCCTTGCTAATTGTGCTGGGGGAGACTCCTCGAAAATTGTGCAGGGGAGAGTCCTCGATAATTGTGCGGGGGGAGAGTCCTTGATAATTGTGCAGGGGGAGGGAGAGTCCTTGATAATTGTGCGGTGAGGGCGAGTCCTTGAAAATTCTGCGGGGAGGGAGAGTCCTCGATAATTTTGCTGGGGGAGACTCCTCGATTATTGTGCAGAGGGGAGAGTCCTCAATAATTGTGCATGGGGAGAGTCCTCGATAATTGTGCTGGGGGAGGGACCTCGATAATTGTACTGGGGGAGAGACTTTGATAATTGTGCATGGGAAGAGTCCTCGATAATTGTGCGGGGGGGGTGAAGAGTCCGCCGATAATAGGGCTGGGGAGACTCCTCGATTATTGTGCGGGGGAGAGTCCTCGATAATTGCGTGGGGGGAGAGTCCTCGAGAATTCTGCGGGGGGGGGGAGAGTCCTCGATAATTGTGCTGGGGGAGACTCCTCGATAATTGTGCGGGGGGAGAGTCTTCGATAATTGTGCAGCAGGAGAGTCCTTAATAATTGTGCAGAGCGGGGAGAGTCCTTGATAATTGAAAGGGGAGTGGGAGACCTTGATAATTGTGCGGAGAGGGAGAATCCTCGATAATTGTGCGGAGGGAAACTCCACGATAATTGTGCATGTGGAGAGTCCTCGATAATTCTGCTGGGTGAGACACCTCGATAATTGTGCGGGCTGAGAGTCCTCGATAATTGTGTGGGGGATTGTCATCGATAATTGTGCGGGGGGGAGACCCCTCGATAATTGTGCTGTGGGAGACTTCTCGATAATTGTGCAGGGGGCGCGTCCTCGATAATTGTGCTAGTGGAGAAACCTCGATGATTATGCGTGCTGGGGGAGAGTCCTTGATGATTGTGCGGGGGGGAGAGTATCCTTGATAATTGTGCAGAGGAGACTCCTCGATAATTGTCCTCGATAAATGTGTGGGGGAGAGTCCTCGATAATTGTGCAGGGGGAGAGTCCTCGATAATTGTGTGGGGGGGAAGAGTCCTCGATAATTGTGCAGGGGGAGAGTCCATGATAATTATACGGGGGGAAGAGTCTTCGATAATTGTGCGGGGGGGGGTAATCCTCGATAATTGTGCGGAGGGAAGAGTCCTCGATAATAGTGCGGTGGGGAAGTCCTCGATAATTGTGCGGGGGCGGAAGAGTCCTCGATAATTGTGGGTAGGGAAGAGTTCTGATAATTGTGCATAGGCAGGGTCCTCAATAATTGTGTGGGGGGAGAGTATTCGATAATTGTGCGTGGAGGGGGAGAAGTCCTTGATAGTTGTGCAGGGGAGAGAATCCTCAATAATTGTGCGGGGGAGAATCCTCGATAATTGTGCGGGGTAGAGTCCTCGATAATTGTGCAGGGGAGAGAATCCTCGATAATTGTGCGGGGGGGAGAATCCTCGATAATTGTGTGGGGTAGAGTCCTCGATAATTGTGCAGGGGAGAGAATCCTCGATAATTGTGCGGGGGGAGAGTCCTCTAATTGCGGGGGGAAAGTCCTTGATTAATGTGCAGGGTGAGACTCCTCGATAATTGTGCGGGGGGGAAGAGTCCTCGATAATTGTGTGGGGGAAAGTCCTTGATTAATGTGCGGGGGGAGGGTCCTCGATAATTGTGTGCGGGGGGGGAGAGTCCTCAATAATTGTCCTCGATAATTGTTTCGGGGAAGAGTCCTCGATAATTGTGCGGGGGGGAAAGAGTCCTCGATAATTGTGCGGGGGGGGAGAGTCCTCGATAATTGTGCGGGGGGAAGAGTCCTCGATAATTGTCCTCAATAAATGTGTGGGGGAGCGTCCTCGATAATTGTGCAGGGGAGAGTCTTCGATAATTGTGCGGGGGAGAGTCCTCGATAATTGTCCTCAATAAATGTGTGGGGGAGCGTCCTCGATAATTGTGCAGGGGAGAGTCTTCGATAATTGTGCGGGGGAGAGTCCTCGATAATTGTCCTCAATAAATGTGTGGGGGAGCGTCCTCGATAATTGTGCAGGGGAGAGTCTTCGATAATTGTGCGGGGAAGAGTCCTCGATAATTGTGCATGGGGGGAAGAGTCCTCGATAATTGTGCGGGGGGGGTGGAAGAGTCCTCGATAATTGTGCGGGGGCGTAATCCTCGATAATTGTGTGTAGTGAAGAGTCCTCGATAATTGTGCGAGGTGGAAGTCCTCGATAATTTTGCGGGAGGGGCGAAGAGTCCTCGATAATTGTGTGGGGGGTGGAGAGTCCTCATTAATGCTGCCCGGGAGGGGACTTCCGGGTGCGGCGATGACCAGCTAAGTCGCACGTTTCGGCAGCTCCCGGTGGAATGGACTTTTGGGCTCTTGATAGGAGCCCCAACGGCAATTTTAACGGCTGAAAACACCGTGCGGTAAACCAAAAAATGTTCCCCCTGGACACGGATGGAAAAAGGAGAGGAAAGTGGCCGGATTGCAGCGGATCCTTTGGAACAACGGCAAGGAAGGCAAGCAGAAACCAAGATGGCGTCGGAAGGTGGCAGTTTCATATGGGGCCCTGAACAACAAGAGTTCTTGAAACGCTGCGTGGAGGAGATAAAAAAGGAAATGAAGAAAGAGTTGTTGGCCCCGATATTACAGGCGATTGAAGGGCTGAAAGAGGAACAAAAGACCCAGGAGCAGGAGCTTCGGGTCGTGAAGGCGAAAGCAGCAGAGAATGAGAACGATATACAGGGCCTGGTGGTGAAGTCGGAGATACAGGAGGCACACCAGAAACGATCTGTGGAGAGGTTGGAGGCACTGGAAAACAACGCAAGGAGGAACAACTTGAGGATTCTTGGCCTTCCTGAAGGTGTGGAGGGGGCGGACGTCGGGGCATATGTGAGCACGATGCTGCACTCGTTAATGGGAGTGGAGGCCCCGACGGGTCCGTTGGAGGTGGAGGGAGCATACCGAGTTATGGTGCGAGGATCGAGAGTAGGAGAAGCTCCCAGAGCCATAGTGGTGAGATTTCTCCGTTTTAAGGATAGAGAAATGGTCCTTAGATGGGCGAAGAAAACTCGGTGTAGTAAATGGGAGAACGCGGTGATCCGCGTCTATCAAGATTGGAGTGCGGAGGTGGCGAGAAGGAGGGCGAGCTTTAATCGGGCCAAAGCGGTACTTCACAAAAAAAAGATAAAATTTGGAATGCTGCAACCGGCAAGACTGTGGGTCACATATCAAGGGAGGCACCACTACTTTGAGACGGCGGATGAAGCGTGGACTTTTATTGGAGAAGAAAAATTGGAATGATTGGACTACGAAAATGAACGTTTGGACAAAGTGGTGGGACGAGTGGGGGGGGGGGGGGGGCGAAGAGGGATTGTATGATTAATCCTGCGGTATGGTAACTTTTCTTTCTCCCACAGGTGGTGATGGGGGGAGGTGGGGAGGGAGAGGAGATGGGGCGTTGGCCATGGGAGGCGGGGCCGAGGGAGAGGCGCGGGCTTGGTTCCCGCGCTATGATAATTATGGCGGGAATAGAGAAGCAGGAAGGAGGGGGCGCCGCACGGGGCGAGCCGTGATCACGGGGGGAAGCCGAGGTCAGCCAGAGTTTGCTGACTTCTGGGAGCAACATGGGGGGAGTAATTACGCTAGCGGGGGGTCTAGCGGGGGGGGGGGGGGGGAATTACTGGGTTGCTGCTGCTGGGGAAGCTCCCGACACAAGAGGTGCAGGACAGAGTCATCTCAAAGAAATGGGTGGGGGACGGTAAGGTGTCGGATATATATAGGGAAATGAGAGACGAAGGGGAGACTATGATGGACGAACTAAAAGGGAAATGGGAAGAAGAGCTAGGGGAGGAGATCGAGGAGGGGCTGTGGGCAGATGCCCTAAACAGGGTAAACTCGTCGTCCTCGTGCGCCAGGCTAAGCCTGATTCAGTTTAAGGTATTACACAGGGCACATATGACTGGAACACGGCTCAGTAAATTTTTTGGGGTGGAGGATAGGTGTGCGAGGTGCTCGAGAAGCCCAGCGAATCATACCCATATGTTTTGGTCATGCCCGGCACTACAGGGGTTTTGGATGGGGGTGACAAAGGTGCTTTTGAAAGTAGTAGGAGTCCGGGTCGAACCAAGCTGGGGGTTGGCTATATTTGGGGTTGCACAAGAGCCGGGAGTGCAGGAGGCGAAAGAGGCCGATGTTTTGGCCTTTGCGTCCCTAGTAGCCCGGCGCAGAATATTGCTAACGTGGAAAGAAGCCAAGCCCCCGGGGGTGGAGACCTGGATAAATGATATGGCGGGGTTCATAAAGTTAGAGCGGATTAAGTTCGTCCTAAGGGGGTCGGCTCAAGGGTTTACTAGGCGGTGGCAACCGTTCGTCGAATATCTTGCGGAAAGATAGATGGGGGAGAACAAAGAAGGCAGCAGCAGCGGCCCAGGACTTGGGGGGGGGGGGGGGGGAGAGGGATGGGGGGGAGGGTGGGGGTGTGGCCTGAGACAAGGCAGTTGCCAATTAGGGCTAGTTTTTATTTTTTGTTATTTAATATTTATTTATTTGTTGTTGTTTTTGTTTAAATTTAAAAAGGTCATTATTATCTGTATTGTTACAATGTTGTGTAAAGGATGCACAATGTACTGTGTTGGTTGACCAAAAATTTTCAATAAAATATTATTTAAAAAAAAAAAAAAATGCTGCCCGGGAGGGGTGTGGGGGAGTCCTCGATAATTGTGCTGGGTGTAGAGTCCTTGATAATCGTGCAAGGGGGGAGTCCTCAATAATTGTGCTGCGGGAAACGTCCTCGATAATTGTGCGGGGTGAGAGTCCTCGATAATTGTGCGGGAGGAGTGTCCTCGATAATTGTGCGGGGGGGGAGAGTCCTCGATAGTTGTGTGGGGTGAGAGTCCTCGATAGTTGCGTGGGGTGAGAGTCCTCAATAGTTGCATGGGGTGAGAGTCCTCGATAGTTGTGTGGGGTGAGAGTCCTCAATAATTGTGCGGGAGGAGGTTCTTCGATAATTGAGCTGGGGGAGAGTCCTCGATAATTGTCCAGGGTGGTGTCCTTGATAAGTGTGCGGGGCGGGGGGGAGTTGTCATAATATCCACTCATGTATATAATGAGATGCAGACAGGCAATGATTGACACGTAGGATGACCAGTAAGCATACAAGACAGCACAGCCAATCACCAGACAGGACACTACCATTATAAAGCCAGAGGGCACTAGGTTTCCCGCTCTCTCGGGACCCAGCTACTGAGACAGGCTACTACAAGGTCACTAGTCAGATCAGTATAGTGTCGACCCATAGCTGAATATGTACAGCAGTTCATCTAGTTGAATAAAACAGTGTTGGATCTTCTCCTGTGTTAGCCGTCTGTTTCTGCATCGAGTGCAGTCCACATCGAACCAACCTGCCTAACACATCATGGTACCGGAGTGATATTGATCTTGACGGACCTACCTCGAGTGAATCAGCATTGACCAGCAAGCAGCCATCCAGCGAAATGGAAAACATCCAGCCTCCTCCGCAACTCCGCATCTCCAGCAACCTCTGTGCCAACTGGAAAATCTTCAAGGAGAAGTTCATCTTGTACATAAAGGCCTCCAACCTCGAGGGAGCATCGGATATCAGGAAGGTCGCGCTATTTCTCTCCATTGCGGGGGACCACGCCATCCACATCTACAATTTGCTTACATTCGCCGACGGCGAAGACAAATCAAAATTCAAAACAGTCCTGCTGAAGTTCAACAGTCACTGCGACATTGAGGTGAATGAGAGCTTAGAACGGTACATCTTCCAGCAGAGGCTTCAGGGTAAGGATGAACCTTTTCAGTCCTGCTTGACCCATCTCCGCATCCTAGCGCAGTCATGTAATTATAACTCGATGGCTGATTCCATGGTCCGGGATCAGATTGTTTTTTGGGTCCACTCCGACTCCCTGCGGCAGCAGCTCCTCAAAATCAAACAGTTGACCCTCTCTGTCGCTATTGAGACGTGCGTTGTCCATGAGCATTCCAAGAATCGTTACTCCCACATCAGGGCGGCAGAAACTGCGAAGCTGGCCTCCCACGAGGCAGAACGGGTGCAGGCCATTGCACAGATACAGGGCCTGAGCATCGAGGAGAGTGGCCATTTCGCGCGCTTTTCTCGGATCCCTGCGCATGCATGCCACGACCGAGTGGACGTCGAGACCAAAAATCCAACTGCGCGGGTGCGTACGTCGGCCGACCGCACTGCGCATGCGCGATGGCGCACGGATAGCGCTGACGTCAGTGTCATGACGTGTCTGAATTGTGGCTCCGCCCACTTAAAGCGACAATGTCCGGCAAGAGGACGCCGATGTCTCCAGTGTGGCAAGCTTGGCCACTACGCAGCCCTCTGCAGATCCGCCCCACCGCTCAGCAGCCAGCGATCCCAGTTGCGGCGCAGAAGTATCCGCTCAATACAACAAGGCATGCCAGATTCTGATCCCAACAGCCCAACGGACCCTGATGCTGACTGCCTCAAGTCTCCATATCGGGTGGGCATCATAACCACACATGAGCTGGCCTCCACCACACCTGCGCAACGCCTCTCGATCCTCAGTGTGGATCCCGACAACGAGTTATGTGCTGTCCTCACAGTTAACAAGGCTCGCATCCAACTTAAACTGGACACCGGCGCGTCTGCGAACCTCATCTCACAATCTGACCTTGACACCATCCGGGCCCGACCAAGCATTCTTCCACCGGCCTGCCAGCTCCTTGACTCCAATGGCAATGCCATAGCTGCCAGTGGCTCGGGTCAACTAGGGGTATCCAACAAGGCAATCAAGGCAACGTTAGGATTTGAAATCGTCAGGCCTGACAGGGCATCCCTGCTCGGTGCTCGCGCCTACAAGCTTCTGAACCTGGTTCAGCGAGTCCACACCATGTCATCATCACTGGCGACGGCCTCGCCCGATGGAAATTTGCAAGCCGACATAGACGACATTATCACGCAGTACTACAGTGTATTCAATGGAATGGGCACGCTCCCGTACCGATACAAAGTACTGCTCAAGCTGAACATACCTGCACTGCACCCTACTGCAGGTAGGGCAGTAGATGTTGTCTATATGGACTTCAGTAAGGCCTTTGACAAGGTCCCTCATGGTAGACTAGTACAAAAGGTGAAGTCACACGGGATCAGGGGTGAACTGGCAAGGTGGATACAGAACTGGCTAGGCCATAGAAGGCAGAGGGTACCAATGGAGGGATGCTTTTCTAATTGGAGGGCTGTGACCAGTGGTGTTCCACAGGGATCAGTGCTGGGACCTTTGCTCTTTGTAGTATATATAAATGATTTGGAGGAAAATGTAACTGGTCTGATTAGTAAGTTTGCAGACGACACAAAGGTTGGTGGAATTGCGGATAGCGATGAGGACTGTCTGAGGATATAGCAGGATTTAGATTGTCTGGATACTTGGGCGGAGAGATGGCAGATGGAGTTTAATCCAGACAAATGTGAGGTAATGCATTTTGGAAGGTCTAATGCAGGTAGGGAATATACAGTGAATGGTAGAACCCTCAAGAGTATTGAAAGTCAAAGAGATCTAGGAGTACAGGTCCACAGGTCATTGAAAGGGGCAACACAGGTGGAGAAGGTAGTCAAGAAGGCATACGGCATGCTTGCCTTCATTGGCCGGGGCATTGAGTATAAGAATTGGCAAGTCATGTTGCAGCTGTATAGAACCTTAGTTAGGCCACACTTGGAGTATAGTGTTCAATTCTGGTCGCCACACTACCAGAAGGATGTGGAGGCTTTAGAGAGGGTGCAGAAGAGATTTACCAGAATGTTGCCTGGTATGGAGGGCATAAGCTATGAGGAGCGATTGAATAAACTCGGTTTGTTCTCACTGGAACGAAGGAGGTTGAGGGGCGACCTGATAGAGGTATACAAAATTATGAGGGGCATAGACAGAGTGGATAGTCAGAGGCTTTTCCCCAGGGTAGAGGGGTCAATTACTAGGGGGCATAGGTTTAAGGTGAGAGGGGCAAGGTTTAGAGTAGATGTACGAGGCAAGTTTTTTACGCAGAGGGTAGTGGGTACCTGGAACTCGCTACCGGAGGAGGTAGTGGAAGCAGGGACGATAGGGACATTTAAGGGGCATCTTGACAAATATATGAATAGGATGGGAATAGAAGGATACGGACCCAGGAAGTGTAGAAGATTGTAGTTTAGTCGGGCAGTATGGTCGGCACGGGCTTGGAGGGCCGAAGGGCCTGTTCCTGTGCTGTACATTTCTTTGTTCTTTGTTGTTCATGCACCACGCCGGTTGCCGGCGCCCCTCAAGGATCGTCTGAAAAAGCAACTACAGGACCTCCAAGACCAGGGCATCATCTCAAAGGTCACGGAGCCAACAGACTGGGTCAACTCCATGGTCTGCGTAAAGAGGCCAGCAGGGGAGCTCCGAATTTGCATTGATCCCAAGGGTCCAAACCACAATATCATGCGGGAGCTCTACCCGACCCCGAAGTGTGAAGAGTTAACCAGTGAGATGGCTCATGCCAAATTCTTCACTAAGTTGGACGCCTCCCAGGGTTTTTGGCAAATACAGCTGGAAGCATCCAGTCGCAAGCTATGCATGTTCAACACCCCGTTCGGCCGCTACTGTTACAACCGCATTTTCGGTATCATATCTGCCTCCGAAGTGTTTCATCGCATCATGGAGCAGATGATGGAGGACATTGAGGGGTTACCAGTGCACGTGGACGACATGATCATCTGGTCCACAACGCCCCAGGAACACATCGCTCGCCTCAAGCAGGTTTTCCAGCGAATTCATGAACATGGTCTCCAGCTCAACAGGGCCAAGTGCTCATTTGGTCAATCTGATATAAAGTATCTAAGCGACCACATCTCGCAGCAGGGTGTGCGGCCAGATGCCGACAAGGTCTTGGTGATCAACGCCATGAAGACCCCGGAGGACAAGAAGGCGGTCCTCCGCTTCCTCGGGATGGTCAACCTTCTCGGGAAATTCATTCCCAATATGGCATCCCACATCACGGCCCTCCGCCATCTCGTCAAGAAGTCAACGTAATTCCAGTAGCTGCCCACACATGAAGAGGAATGGCGCGAGCTGAAGGCAAAGCTCAACACAGCCCCAGTTCTAGCGTTCTTCGACCCAACCAAGGAAACCAAGATATCAGCTGATGCAAGCCAGGACGGCATTGGGGCGGTGCTCCTCCAGCGAGATGACACCTCGTCCTGGGCTCCAGTGGCATATGCCTCCAGGGCCATGAGGCCCACTGAGCAACAGTATGCCCAGATCGAAAAGGAGTGTCTGGGTCTCCTGACAGGAATAGTCAAGTTTCATGATTACGTTTATGGCCTGCCGAAATTCAGAGTGGAAACGGACCACAAGCCGCTAGTCCGCATTAATCCAGAAGGATTTAAATGACATGACACCTCGGTTACAGCGAATTCTTCTTCGACTCTGCCGCTATGACTTCGAACTTGTCTATACGCCAGGCAAAGAGCTGATCATTGCGGATGCCCTACCCCGGTTTATCACCACACCGTGTGAACAAGGTGACATCATCTGCCACATAGAAACGCAAGTGCAATTGTGTGCCACCAACCTCCCAGCCTCTGACGAACGGGTGGTCCAAATTCGTGAGGAAACGGCCAAGGATCCTTTACTGCAGCGTGTGATGCAGCACCTTACCCATGGCTGGCAGAAGGGGCAATGTCCCCAATTCTTTAATGTTAAAGACAAGCTAATGGTTGTGGAGGGAATCCTTCTGAAACTAGACAGGATCATTATTCCTCAAAGCATGCAGGCTATGGTGCTGGGTCAACTCCATGAGGGTCACCTTGGAGTCGGAAAATGCCGACACAGAGCTCGGGAGGCGGTTTACTGGCTGGGCATTAACCAGGATATTGCCAACACGGTCCTCAACTGCCCCACCTGTCAGAAGTTTCAACCGGCTCAACCCAAGGAAACACTGCAACAGCACGAGATCGTGACCTCTCCGTGGTCCAAAGTAGGTGTAGACCTTTTTCACACCAAGGGGCGTGACTACGTACTCCTGGCCGACTACTTCTCCAATAACCCAAAAATGGTGAAACTGTCCAACCTCACGTCGAAGGCGGTCATCAAAGCCTGCAAAGAAACGTTCGCCAGGCACGGGATACCGCTCACGGTAATGAGCGATAACGGTCCATGCTTTTACAGCCAAGAATGGTCTGATTTTACACAGTCCTACAACTTCCGTCACATTACCTCCAGTCCCCACTACCTGCAATCAAACGGGAAGGCTGAGAAAGCAGTCCACATTGTCAAGCGGTTACTGTGCAAAGCTGCAGACTCAGGCTCCGACTTCAACCTGGCAATGCTGGCATACAGGGCAATCCCACTGTCCACTGGGTTGTCTCCAGCGCCGATGGTCATGAATCGCACTCTGAGGACCACAGTTCCAGCCATCCATGCTCCAGACCTTGACCACCTCACGGTACTACAAAAAGTGCAGCAGTCCCGACCCCAACAGAAGGCCACATATGATGCTCATGCCACGGATTTACCTGAGCTTGCTCCAGCCAATCATGTTCGGGTCCAGGTGCCCGAGGGCGGTTGGTCAGCCACAATTGTTGTTGTCAAACACGTTGCCCCGAGGTCTTTCATTGTTCGCATGGCTGATGGCTCCCTACTACGGTGCAACAGACGGGCATTGCGAAGAGTTCCACGCCCACCACCTGACCGCAGTGCTCCGCCGACTATCATGCTTCCTCCGGACGTACCCTGCCACGAGGTCACCAATCTGCCAGCGATCCTGCTGGCCCACGTGACCACCGCAATGGCAGCGATCCCACCTATCCATATGCAGGCGGCTCCTGATCCACCTCTGCGGCGATCGACAAGAATTCGGCGCCCACCACAAAGACTGAATCTGTAGACTTAATTTTTGTGACTGAATCTATCGACTTAACTCTTGTAAATATTACTTAGTTTGCCATGTATCTGCACTACCGACACCTTCCCATGTTTGTTCAATCACCGTTTGTATATAGTCAGGCATATATATATATATGTGTATATATATATACACACCTCAGTATTTATTTAACTCAAAATAAAAAAGGGGAGATGTCATAATATCCACTCATGTATAGAATGAGATGCAGACAGGCAGTGATTGACACATAGGATGACCAGTAAGCATACAACACAGCATAGCCAATCACCAGACAGGACACTACCACTATAAAGCCAGAGGGCACTAGGTTTCCCGCTCTCTCGGGACCCAGCTACTGAGACAGTCAGAGTCCACGAGCTAGCAAGCACAAACACCATGCGGTAGCTAGTAAGTCTGGTCAGGCTACTACAAGGTCACTAGTCAGATCAGTATAGTGTCAACACACAGCTGAATATGTACAGCAGTTCATCTAGTTGAATAAAACAGTGTTGGATCTTCTCCTGTGTTAGACGTCTGTTTCTAACTTCCCTGCATCGAGTGCAGTCCACATCGAACCAACCTGCCTAACACATCAGGAGTGTCCTCGGGAATTGTGCGTGGTGGGGGGCGGTTGGGGGGATTTTAGCCTCAGGAGTTTTTCCTCTGTGCTGATTGAGGCATTATCTTTAAAGGTAAGTGCAATTGTGTGCCACCACTTTAAAGATGCCCCAATCCCTCCGGAGCCGGCTTTGCCAACTCGCTCTGGCCCTGCCCTGTCAGGCTGCTGGTGTGAACTACGCCGCCGTTTTTTTTGTCAGAGTGGCTGAAGACCGGAACTTTGTCGTGAGAGATTTTGCAGGCTAATTTTCCAGTTATGACCGCTTGAACCATTTTTGAAATCAGCAAGTCGACTTTTGAAATTCAGCAGTTTACAAATATGGACATTGGCCAGTAACCTACTGACGCTTGACCTGAAATTCACGACCTTGAGAATGATTAAACTGCCTTAACAAAGTTCACATTCTGCAAATAAATATGGTTTAAAAATTAATTTTAAAAATTAATCTGTGTGGGACATCAATAACTACGATAATGTAGTAATATAATCAGGGCCTAGTTTTAAGGTCGATTCAATTGGATATCTTAAATTAAAGAATTGGGCACTTTAAAAAACACAGTCTGCGGAAGCCTGCAGAATCCGAATTTACAGAACTCAGAAAAGCTGCCGGGGCCTGTCTGAAGCAGTCCCTAAATAACCCATCAAGTAATTATCGTTGCTACTTGAGATTCACTGGCCTATTGCCCACAGTTCCTGTTAACCCATCAAGTGATAGTCGCTCCTACTTAAGATGCATTGGACTATTGTCCACAGTTCTTGATAACCCATCAAGCAATCAGCGCTCCTCCCAGGGAGGGCTCAGATACCCTCGGTCATCTGACCAAGTCATCAACCAGACCATTGGGCACGTGCCTCCTGAGAGAGGTGGCGACAGGGGGATAAAAAAATAAGCATTCCAGGCATCCAGGGAGAAAGGACTGGAAGCTAAGACTGGAAGCAAAGACTTGGAGCAAAACACTCCAAGACTGGGCAGCACAGTAGCATAGTGGTTAGCACTATGGCTTCACAGCACCAGGGTCCCAGGATCGATTCCCAGCTGGGCCACTGTCTGTGCGGAGTCTGCACGTTCTCCCAGCGTCTGCGTGGGTTTCCTCCGGGTGCTCCGGTTTCCTCCCACAGTCCAAAGATGTGCAGGCTAGGTGGATTAGCCATGCTAAATTGCCCTTATGTTAACTGAATTCGTAGAATAAATTTTGTTTTGTTTAAAAGTGCTTAAGGCCTCTGTTGAATAACACCAGAAAAGTGGGCCCTTGTGCTCCTCATAACCAAAATCTATAAACAGTTGTGGGTAAGGTGAACTCCATTATATACTTTGGAGTATTCCAAACGCTGGCCCATAACAAATTGAGGGCTCGTCCAGGATAAAAGTCTACCTTTTGTGATTGGGTTCGCTTATTGAACAAAGACAGTGAGGGGGTGAGCATAATTTGTGTTTGTTTTTCAGGTGTGGTATTCCAGTTTCAGTACGAAGTGTGTTGTGGACAATGGCTCTTCCAGAGGCTCAGAAGTTTTTGGGGGTGGAGAAGGTCACATGCAGAACCTTATGGACAGAGACTAAAAAAAGGCTTTTAGATTTGGCAAAAACATTGCAGTTAACATTACCTGACAAGGTATGAAACAAAGAGGTAATTGCGGCAGTAGTTAAGCATTTAAAATTGCCTGAGACATAGTCAGAATCATTGGAAACAGCAAGAATTCACTTACAGACCAAGCAGCTTGAACATGAAAAAGAATTAATGCAGCTTGAATACGAAATGAGGAAAAAAGAAAGAATAGCACTGGCAGAACATAAAGAAAGAGAAAGGGAGGTACAGATCGGGGAAAAAGGTAAATAGAGAGACTTTGAACTTCAGAAAATGGCCATGAAACATGACAGTCAGTTAAAATTGGTGGATGTAAAGAGAAATGTACAGTTTGGGGATAGTGATGAGGATAAAGAGAAAGAGCGTCATAGTCAAAGGCTTTGTAGCCTCAAAATAAGGGGAGGTAGATTTGGGACGGAGTGTAGGAGGAACTTCTTCACCCAAAGGGTTGTGAATCCCTGGAATTCCTTGCCCAGTGAAGCAGTTGAGGCTCCTTCTTTAAACGTTTTTAAGAAAAAGATAGATGCCTTTCTAAAGAATAAAGGGATTCGGGGATATGGTGTACGGGCCGGAGAGTGGAGCTGAGTCCACAAAGATCAGCCATGATCTCATTAAATGGGGGAGCAGGCTCGAGGGGCCAGATGGCCTACTCCTGTTCCTAATTCTTATGTTCTTAACATTACCTGATGAAATGCAAAAAGATGAGGTAATTATGGTGGTGGTGAAGCATTTAAAGTTGCCTGAGATACAGTTTGACTCATTGGAAATGGCAAAAATTCAGTTACAAATTAAACAAATGGAACATGAGAAAGAATTAAAGCAACTTGAAGACGAAAGAGAGAGAGAGGAAAAAGAAAGAGAAAGAGAGAGGGAGGAAAAAGAGAGAGAAGAAAGGAAAACGGAAAGAATAGCCCTAGCAGAACAAAAAGAAAGAGAAAGGAAGATACAGATCAGGGAAAAAGATAAAGAGAGAGAGATGGAACTTCAAACAATGGCCATGAAACATGACAGTCAGTTAAAATTGGCAGACATAACGGGAAACGTACAGTTGGTGGATAGTGATGAGGATAGTGAGAAAGAGCGTCAAAGTCGAAGGCTTGGTGGGAATCTATTTAAATATGTCCAAGCATTGCCAAGGTTTGACGAGAAGGAGGCAGAAGCCTTTTTCATTTCATTTGAGAAGGTAGCTAAACAAATGAATTGGCCACAGGACATGTGGGTATTACTGATTCAAACAAAGCTGGTAGGTAGGGCTAGTGAAGTGTTTGCATCACTACCGGAGGCGGTGTCTGAGACGTATGAGGAGGTGAAAAAATCTATCTTGGTGCATATGAACTAATGCCTGAAGCCTACAGACAAAGTTTTAGAAATTTAAGGAAAGAATTTGGTCAAACATCATGGAGTTTGAAAGGATCAAACAGAGTAATTTTGCTAGGTGGATAAGGGCTTTGAAAATAGACCAAACGTATGAAGCTCTCAGAGAAATTATACTTTTGGAGGAGTTTAAAAATTCAATTCCTGATGTAGTGAGAACTCCAGTGGAAGGGCAGAGGGCTAAAACTGTGAGATGAGCAGCATAAATGGCAGATGATTATGAATTAGTTCATAAATCAAAGCTTGGTTTCCGACATCAGTTTCAGACTGTGAGGGATAGAAACTGGGGACATGTGAAATATTCAAGTGGTAAAGGTAAAGATGGGGTTTGTTAAAGTGGAAAAGGAAAGCCCAAGTGAAGCGAAGGAGGTGCAAAAGATTGTACAGCCTGATCAAGAGATGATTGATAAGAAGGTGCCAGATCTCTTAGTTTACTCATGTGTATCAGGAGGAGCAGGTAAAGAAGTCACAATTTTAAGAGATACGGGAGCTAGTCAATCTTTAATGGTAAGCGATGAGGAGTTATGTAGTTTGGGAAGAATGTTGCCAGAAAAGGTGATAATATGTGGAATTCAGGGTGAGAACAGTTGTGTTCCATTATATAAGGTATGGTTGGAAAGTCTAGTGAAGAGTGGTGAAGTGGTAGTAGGAGTAATACAGAAACTATCTTGTCCAGGAATTCAGTTTATCTTGGGTAATGATATAGCTGGATCGCAGGTGGGAGTGATGCCTACTGTGGTGGATAAGTCAGTGGAAAATCAGACAACTGAAGTGTTTAAGGACGAATATCCTGGGATTTTTATGGATTGTGTGGTAACCAGGTTGCAAAGTCACAGGTTAAGACAAGAGGAGAAATCAAAGACTGAAGATGACGTTGAAGTGCAATTGCCAGAAACAATTTTTGATCAGATGGTTGAAAAAGAACAAGACCAGGTGGAGGATTAGGCGGATATTTTTAGTTCAGGAAAATTGGTGGAGTTACAACAAAAAGATATAGAAAATAAAACGGACGTATCAGAAAGCATACACGGAAGAGGAATCTGAGTGTATACCTGAGTGTTATTACCGTAAAAGTGATGTCTTGATGAGAAAATGGAGACCTTTACATATGCAGGCGGATGAAAAGTGGGCAGAAGTTCATCAAGTAGTTTTGCCGGTAGGGTATAGAAAGGAGGTGTTGCGAGTTGCACATGAGGTACCAGTGGGAGGTCATTTGGGAATAAGAAAAACTCAAGCTAAAATCCAGAAACATTTTTATTGGCCTGGACTACATAAAGGTGTAGTTAAATTTTGTCAATCATGTCACACATGTCAAGTGATAAGGAAACCTCAGGCAGTGATAAAACCAGTACCCTTAATACCCATTCCAGCATTTGAGGAACCTTTTACAAGGGTCCGAATTGATTGTGTAGGACCGCTTCCTAAAACATAACATGGGAATCAATATCTTTTGACTATAATGGATGTGTCTACTAGGTTTCCAGAGGCCATTCCAGTACATAATATTACAGCTAAAAAGATTGTGGAGGAGTTACTTAAATTCTTTACTATAGAAAGGTTAAAGGAGTTACAAGAACGGACTCTTAGCCTATCTCACGTTTGGAGGATTGCATTGAGCAAGTGGGACAATCAGCTTTTATTTCCAAACTGGATTTACTTAAAGGTTACTGGCATGTACCTTTATCCGAAAGGGCGAAGGAGATTTTAGCTTTTGTGACTCCAGATGGTATATACCAATTCAAAGTTATGCCATTTGGCATGAAAAACTTCCCAGCCACATTTCAACGGTTAACTAACAAAGTCGATTCAGGGTTACCCAATTGTGCGGTATACATCGACGATCTGGAATTTTCAGCCAGACATGGAAAGAACATTTAAAACATCTGATGGAGTTATTCGATCGACTTCAGGAGGCGGGTTTGGTGATAAACCTAGCCAAAAGTGAATATGGAAAAGCCCAAGTCACTTTCCTTGGCCATACAATTGGACAGGGTAAAATGGTCCCACGGGATCTGAAAACAAAAGTTATTGGGGAGTTTCCGATATCCTCTACACGACGGGAAGTAATGTGATTTCTTGGCATGAGTGGATTTTACCGGAAATTTGTACCGAATTTCAGCAGTGTGGTCGCTCCACTGACGGACTTGCTCAAGAAGCGTAACAAATTCCAGTGGACAGCAGAGTGTCAACAGGGATTTGACTGCCTGAAAGCTGTGATAACCAATGCTCCTGTGTTGGAGAATTACAAGGGACTCTGTGATCAGATTCAACTAAAGTATCTGACTTCAAAGAGAAATGCTGCGGCGTAGAGAAATGGATGGATCGTGCAAAGATCTTCTTGTTCAAAGAGACTGTCAATCGAGACGGATTTCAGTTGGAGGAAGAAGAACGAAAGAAAAGGGACTATTTTTTTTAAAAAAAACAACACACCTGTTTGCGTGTGTTGTTTTTTTGAAACGAAAAAGTATATTTACTGTGAGCATTTCTTAAAGGATAGTGAAAAGGTGAAAAATGAAATCATCTTGAAGTTGATGGGGTTTTTTTTCTTGGGGGGAGGTGTCATGTGAGAGTACCTTTAAGAAATTAGTGTTTAAGAAATGTACCTTTAAGAAATGGGTGTTTATCAGTAATGTCAGAATGTGGGTGGAACTAGGCTGTCTGTCAGCTTTTTACTTTCGTTTTAGGCTGTTTTCTGCAGGGTGTGTTTTACTTTCGTTCTCAGAGCTGGATAGCTGCAGTCACAGCCAGAAGGTGTATTAGAGTCTCTGTAATCTAAAGACTGTAAATCGATCCTGGTGATTTAAAACTATTAACAGTAGTGACTTTAACCTGATGTGATTCTGGTAAAAGGTGTTTTAAGTCTGATGAATGTTAAAAGGAAAGCTTAATGCATTACTTAGTATTGTATTCTTTGGGGGTTGCAGTTGAATTAATGGTTGCTAAGATGTTCACTGTATGTTTCAAAAAGGTTAACTTGAGTTCATAAAATAAACATTGTTTTGCTTGAAAAAATACATTACAATTTCTGCTGCACCACACCTGTAGAGTGGGTCGTGTGCTCCCCATACCACAATCTAGTAAAAGTTGTGTGTCAGGCGAACTCCATGAAACACTTTGGGGTTCTCTAAACCCTGGCCCATAACAGTCTGATGTTCAACGTTAGCTGCCTACCCGTAAAGCCAGTCTGGCCCTCCACGCCCACCTTTGGTACGCAGTTCCACAGTCGCCTGACTAAGAATTTGGCCTGTATTTTCACATCTACATTGAGCAGCAAGATTAATCTGTAGGACCCGCTTTCTGTTGGGTCTTTTTCTTTCTTGGGTATGAGCGAGGTTGAAGATTGTGCTAGAATTGGAGATTAGGTGCTCTTGCGAGCGAGTTTGTGAACATCTCCTGCAGGTGAGGATCCAGTGCTGTCACAAATATTTTGTAGAAGTCTGCCAGGAATCCATCTGGTCCCAGCACTTTCCCCGTCTGCATGGAGTTGATGCTCTGCATCACACACTGGTTCCAGCAGTGCTTCCAGGCCTCCCCATAACGGTCATGTCCAGTCCATCGAGGAACTGCTTCGGGGTTCGACCTGTCTACCCATGGGTCCTGTACATGTTACAGGCCCCGGTAGAGGACCTTGAATGTATCGTTGACCTTTTCCAGCTCTGCTACTAGTTTGCCTATGTTTTTCTTAATCTGTTCTATTTTCCTTGTGGCTGCTTGCTTTCTCAGCTGGTGAGCCAGCAGGCAGCTGGCTTTGTGTCCATGTTTGTAGAAGGTCCTCCATGTGTGGTGGGGTTGGTGCACTGTTCCTTGTGGAGAGCAGGTCAAAGTCCATTTGTAGCTTTTTCCTCTCCGGCAGAAGCTCTACGGTCAGGGCGATGGAGCACTGCCAGTTTATCTCCAGTATGGAGTTGTTGCCTAGCCGCCCTCTCTTCACTATCTTACATGTTTTTATAGACAATAGTCTCACTCCTGATCACAGCCTTCAGAACCTCGCAGAACGTGGAGGGTGAGACCTCCCCATTCTGGTTATTGATAATATATCCATCTCTGGTTTGTGATATTTTCTCACAGAACACCTTGTCGGTAAGGAGGGCTGTGTCCAACCTCCATGGAGGGCGTGGGGCGTGGCCCATTTGCAACCTCACATCCATGTACCATAGAACGTGGTCGGAGATCATGATCACAGAGTATTCCGTTCTTACTGTCCTTGAAAGCATCATTTTCCTCACCACAAAGAAGCCTATGCGTGTATATACCTCATTTGGGAGAAGAAGGCGAACTCCGTCTCCCCTGGGTGTGTGTCCACTGCCCCCATCTACTCATAAATGTGCTAAGTTATTTCCCCATGTTAGAAGTGTTCCCTGTTTTTGGGTTCGACCTGACTGTCCGTGGGTCCTGTACACAGTTAAAGTACCCTCCCATGATTAGTCGGTGCATGTTTATGTTGGGGATTTCTGCCATGGTCTTCTTTACCGGCAAGGTAGATAATGGAGAATCTGTGGATGTGGTATGTCTTAGACTTCCAGAAGGAGGTTGACAAGGTGCCGCATCAAAGATTGATCCAAAGGTGAGATCGCAGGGGATTGGGGGTAGAGTACTAGATTAGATTGAGGATTGTCTGACTGACAGAAAGCAGATGGTTGAGTTAAATGGGCTATCCCCCACCGCCCCAAAGTCCGTATATGGAGGAGTCTGTCTTCTCCGCTTTTCCCACGGTTGCACCTCCGGCTGTTGTGTTTTCACGCCGATCTTCCAGAGGATACCATCGGCGACTGTTCCATGGCGATACTATCGCCCAAGAACTCGTATGTCTGAGTTTCCATGTCGGATCCTGAATCTTCCGCTTCACACATGTGTCAGGGCCCCCAGGGGATCCTAGGCCTCTAGGAGGTAACGTCCCTAGGCCCCCTTGTGTAGGGCCAGCAGGGCCGGAAGACGGTTTCTCCAGTGGGGTTTGTTCCGACGCTAGTCCCCGTCCCGCGCCCTAGGTGCTTCTTCACCATCATTTCCCGTGTTTTTATTGAGTACGATACCAGTCCAGTCTGTTTAAACCAAGAACCCTGGAAACCGTTCCCCGCCTCTGAAATTTCAAACGTACACCGTCCCATGGTCAGAAACCTTTGGCTTGCAGCTGCCTCTGGAAGTCTTGTCTCCATTGCACCTTCTCACTAATATCGGTAAGGCAGATTCTGAGCCTTCGGCCCTGAAGCAGCTCAGCCGGTGCCACTCCGCTCATAACGTGTGGGGTGGTCCGGTAGGTGAGCAAAAGGTGCGTCCATGAATCCTGTGGCTAATTTCTTCAAAATTTCTTTGAAAGATTGTACTGCTCGTTCAGCCAGACCATTTGAGGAATGATGGTATGGGACCGTCCGGATGTGCTTCACTCCTCGCTGCTGTCCATGACTTCTACCTCTGGGATGTCATGGGTTCTGACTGAGAGTCATAGTTTCTTGACGGTGGCCTTTGAAATAGTGGACAGCATTTAATGATCCTCTAGCCATTTGGAATGGACGTCCACCATTAGCAAGAACACTGAGCCTTGAAATGATCTGGCAAAATCTACATGTAGGCGCACCCAAGGCCGCATCAGCCATTTCCATAGGTGGAATGTTGCGACTGGCAGGAACTTCTGATACACCTGGTATGTGGTGCATTGCTGGGCCAATCGCTCAATCTCGCCACCTTGGCCTGGCCACCATACATAGCTCCCGGTTAGTATTTTCATCTTTGACACCCCCGGATGTTCATTGCGCAAGTCATGGAGTATGGCCTGTTTGCCCTAACTTGCAGTCGCAACAGGAGATCCTCACAGGAGGATACGTTCCTCTATGCTGTGATCTTGCTGCTTGATCTCAAAAGCCTGCAGCTCCTTGGGCAGTTTCCCTTGATGACCCCCGTGTCAGAGACATGGCGGAACTTTGACAACACTGGGTCCTTCTGTGTCCAATCACCCATTTATTGGGCGGTGATCAGCAAGGAATAATTCCTACAGACTGGAGGGTAGCTCATGTCACTCCAATATACAAGAAGGGAGGTAGAGAGGAAGCAGGTAATTATAGACCAGTAAGCCTAACATCGGTAGTGGGGAAAATTCCTGAATCCATTATCAAGGACTTTATAGGGGAACATATAGAAAGCAATGACATGATCAGTCGGAGTCAACATGGATTTATGAAGGGAAAATCATGCTTGACAAATCTGTTGGAATTCTTTGAAGATGTAACTAGTACAGTTGACAAGAGGGGAGCCAGTCAATGTGGTAGATTGGACTTTCAGAAGGCGTTTGACAAAGACCTGCATAAGAGATTATTGTGCAAGATTAAAGTGCATGGGATTGGGGGAAATGTATTGAGGTGGAGAGAAAACTGGTTGGCAGAGAGGAAACAAAGAGTGGGAATTAATGGGTCCTTTTCAAATTGGCAGGCAGTAACTAGTGGGGTGCCACAGGGATCGGTGCTGGGACCTCAGCTTTTCACAATATATATTAATGATTTGGATGAGGGAACAAAATGTAACATCTCAAATTTTGCAGATGATACCAAGTTGGGAGGGAGGGTGACTATGGCGAGGATGCAGAGATCCTACAGCATGATCTGGACTGTTTAGGCGAGTGAGTAAACCAATGGCAGATGCAGTATAATTTGGGTAAGTGTGAGGTTATTCATGTTGGACGTAAAGACAGGAAGGCAGGTTACTATCCGAACAGTTATAAATTGGGAGAGGAGAGTGTGCAGCGGGACCTGGGTGTCGTTGTGCACCAGTCGCTGAAGGTAAGCATGCAGGTGCAGCAGGCGGTAAAGAAGGCTAATGGTATGTTGGCCTTCATTGCGAGAGGTTTCGAGTATAGAAGCAGGGATGTGTAGTTGCAATTCTACACCAAGGGCCTTGCTGAGGCTACACTAGAATGTGGTGTGCAGTTTTGGTTTCTTTTTCTGAAGTAGGATGTTCTTGCTCTCGAGGAAGTGCAGCGAAGGTTTACCAGACTGATTCCAGGGATGGCGGGACTGTCATATGAGGAGAAATTGACTAGGTTAGGATTGTTCTCGCTGGAGTTCAGAAGAATGAGGGGGGATCTCATAGAGACTTATAAAATTCTAACAGGACTAGACAGGGTAGATGCAGGGAAGATGTTCCTGATGGTTGGTGGGTCCAGAAACAGGGGTTACAGTCTGAGGATTCAGGGTAAACCATTTCAGACAGAGATAAGGAGACATTTCTTCGCCCAAAGAGTGGTGAGCCTGTGGAATTCAGCACCACAGGAGGTAGTTGATGCTAAAACATTGAATATATTCAAGAGATGGCTAGATATAGCACTTGGGGCAAATGGGATAAAAGGTCATGGGGAGAAAGCAGGATTAGGCTATTGAGTGGATGATCAGCCATGATCGTGAGACATGGCGGAGCAGGCTCTCAGGGCCAAAAGGCCTCCTCCTGCTCCTATCTTCTATGTATGTATCTATATCCAGAAACATTGATGTCACAAAGGTTGGTGGAATTGCGGATAGCGATGAGGACTGTCAGAGGATACAGCAGGATTTAGATTGTTTGGAGACTTGGACAGAGAGATGGCAGATGGAGTTTAATCCGGACAAATGTGAGGTAATGCATTTTGAAAGGTCTAATGCAGGTAGGGAATATACAGTGAATGGTAGAACCCTCAAGAGTATTGAAAGTCAAAGAGATCTAGGAGAACAGGTCCACAGGTCACTGAAAGGGGCAACACAGGTGGAGAAGGTAGTCAAGAAGGCATACGGCATGCTTGCCTTCATTGGCCGGGGCATTGAGTATAAGAATTGGCAAGTCATCTTGCAGCTGTATAGAACCTTAGTTAGGCCACACTTGGAGTATAGTGTTCAATTCTGGTTGCCACACTACCAGAAGGATGCGGAGGCTTTAGAGAGGGTGCAGAAGAGATTTACCAGAATGTTGCCTGGTATGGAGGGCATTAGCTATGAGGAGCGGTTGAATAAACTCGGTTTGTTCTCACTGGAACGAAGGAGGTTGAGGGGCGACCTGATAGAGGTCTACAAAATTATGAGGGGCAGAGACAGAGTGGATAGTCAGAGGCTTTTCCCCGGAGTAGAGGGGTCAATTACTAGGGGGCATAGGTTTAAGGTGAGAGGGGCAAGGTTTAGAGTAGATGTACGAGGCAAGTTTTTTACGCAGAGGGTAGTGGGTGCCTGGAACTCGCTACCGGAGGAGGTGGTGGAAGGAGGGACAATAGTGACATTTAAGGGGCATCTTATCAAATACATGAATAGGATGGGAATAGAGGGATATGGACACAGGAAGTGTAGAAGATTGTAGTTTAGCCGGGCAGCATGGTCGGCACGGGCTTGAAGGGCCGAAGGGCCTGTTCCTGTGCTGTACATTTCTTTGTTCTTTGTTGATCTTTGTTCAATATGACCTCATCAACCCTTGGTGTGGGGGTGCGGGGTGGGGGTGGAGGGGGGGGGGGGGGTGCGGGGGGGGGGTGCGGGGGGGGGGGTCGGCAATCGGATTGAGCTCAGTGTCCACATTTGCGATCATTTCCCACATTTGATGGGAAATGTTCAGGCTGGAGTCCACAAGGATCTGTTTTGGGGCCTCTGCTATTTGTCATTTTTATAAATGACCTGGAGGAGGGCGTAGAAGGATGGGTGAGTAAATTTACATCCATAGATACATAGAACATACAGTGCAGAAGGAGGCCATTCGGCCCATCGAATCTGCACCGACCCACTTAAGCCCTCACTTCCACCCTATCCGCGTAATCCAGTAACCCTTCCTAACCTTTTTTGATCACTAAGGGCAATTTATCCTGGCCAATCCACCTAACCCGCATGTCTTTGGACTTTGCATTTACAGATGACACTAAAGTCGGTGGAGTTGTGGACAGTGCGGAAGGATGTTACAAGTTACAGAGGGACATAGATATGCTGCAGCGCTGGACTGAGAGGTGGCAAATGGAGTTTAATGCAGAAAAGTGTGAGGTGATTCATTTTGGAAGGAATAACAGGAAGACTGAGTACTGGACTAATGGTAAGATTCTTGGGAGTGTGGATGAGCAGAGAGATCTCGGTGTCCATGTACATAGATCCCTGAAGGTTGCCACCCAGGTTGAGAGGGTTGTTAAGAAGGCGTACGGCGTGTTAGCTTTTATTGGTAGAGGGATTGAGCTTCGGAGCCATGAGGTCATGTTGCAGCTGTACAAAACTCTGGTGTGGCCGCATTTGGAGTATTGCGTGCAATTCTGGTCGCCGCATTATAGGAAGGATGTGGAAGCGTTGGAAAGGGTGCAGAGGAGATTTACCAGAATGTTGCTTGGTATGGAGGGAAGATCTTATGAGGGAAGGCTGAGGGACTTGAGGCTGTTTTCGTTAGAGAGAAGAAGGTTAAGAGGTGACTTAATTGAGGCATACAAGATGATCAGAGGATTAGATAGGGTGGACAGTAAGAGCCTTTTTCCTCGGATGGTGATGTCTAGCACGAGGGGACATAGCTTTAAATTGAGGGTAGATAGATATGGGACAGATGTCAGAGGTAGGTTCTTTACTCAGAGAGTAGTAAGGGCGTGGAATGCCCTGCCTGCAACAGTAGTGGACTCACCAACACTAAGGGCATTCAAATGGTCATTCGATAGACATATGGATGATAAGGGAATAGTGTAGATGGGCTTTAGGGTGGTTTCACAGGTCTGTGCAAACCGAGGGCCGAAGGGCCTGTACTGCGCTATAATGTTCTATGTATGTTCTATATGTGTGTCAAAACACACGTACATGATGCTCAAGCATGTACTCATATGCTGCTAATAATGGAGTTTGGATTGGATTGGATTGGATTTGTTTATTGTCACGTGTACCGAGGTACAGTGAAAAGTATTTTTCTGCGAGCAGCTCAACAGATCATTAAGTACATGAGAAGAAAAGGGAATAAAAGAAAATACATCATAGGGCAACACAACATATAACACTGTAACTACATAAGCACTGGCATCGGATGAAGCATACAGGGTGTAGTGTTAATGAGGTCAGTTCATAAGAGGATCATTTAGGAGTCTGGTGACAGTGGGGAAGAAGCTGTTTTTGAGTCTGTTTACATAGAACATAGAACATAGAACAATACAGCGCAGTACAGGCCCTTCAGCCCACAATGTTGCACCGAAACAAAAGCCATCTAACCTACACTATGCCATTATCATCCATATGTTTATCCAATAAACTTTTAAATGCCCTCAATGTTGGAGAGTTCACTACTGTAGCAGGTAGGGCATTCCACGGCCTCACTACTCTTTGTGTAAAGAACCTACCTCTGACCTCTGTCCTATATCTATTACCCCTCAGTTTAAAGCTATGTCCCCTTATGCCAGCCATTTCCATCCGCGGGAGAAGGCTCTCACTGTCCACCCTATCCAACCCCCTGATCATTTTGTATGCCTCTATTAAGTCTCCTCTTAACCTTCTTCTCCAACGAAAACAACCTCAAGTCCATCAGCCTTTCCGCATAAGATTTTCCCTCCATACCAGGCAACATCCTAGTAAATCTCCTCTGCACCCGCTCCAAAGCCTCCACGTCCTTCCTATAATGCGGTGACCAGAACTGTACGCAATACTCCAAATGCGGCCGTACCAGAGTTCTGTACAGCTGCAACATGACCTCCTGACTCCGGAACTCAATCCCTCTACCAATAAAGGCCAACACTCCATAGGCCTTCTTCACAACCCTATCAACCTGGGTGGCAACTTTCAGGGATCTATGTACATGGACACCTAGATCCCTCTGCTCATCCACACTTTCAAGAACTTTTCCATTAGCCAAATATTCCGCATTCCTGTTATTCCTTCCAAAGTGAATCACCTCACACTTCTCTACATTAAACTCCATTTGCCACCTCTCAGCCCAGCTCTGCAGCTTATCTATATCCCTCTGTAACCTGCTACATCCTTCCACACTATCATCGACAACATGACCGACTTTAGTATCGTCTGCAAATTTACTCACTCACCCTTCTGCGCCTTCCTCTTGGTCATTGATAAAAATGACAAACAGCAACGGCCCCAGAACAGATCCTTGTGGTCCTCCACTTGTAACTGAACTCCATTCTGAACATTTCCCATCAACCACCACCCTCTGTCTTCTTTCAGCTAGCCAATTTCTGATCCACATCTCTAAATCACCCTCAATCCCCAGCCTCCGTATTTTCTGCAATAGCCTACCGTGGGGAACCTTATCAAACGCTTTGCTGAAATCCAAATACACCAAATCAACTGCTCTACCCTCGTCCACCTGTTCAGTCACCTTCTCAAAGAACTCGATAAGGTTTGTGAGGCATGACCTACCCTTCACAAAGCCATGCTGACTATCCCTGATCATATTATTCCTATCTAGATGATTACAAATCTTGTCTCTTATAATCCCCACCAAGACTTTACCCACTACAGACGTGAGGCTCACCGGTCTATAGTTGCCGGGGTTGTCTCTGCTCCCCTTTTTGAACAAAGGGACCACATTTGCTATCCTCCAGTCCTCTGGCACTATTCCTGTAGCCAATGATGACATAAAAATCAAAGCCAAAGGTCCAGCAATCTCTTCCCTGGCCTCCCAGAGAATCCTAGGATAAATCCCATCAGGTCCCGGGGACTTATCTATTTTCAGCCTGTCCAGAATTGCCAACACCTCTTCCCTACGTACCTCAATGCCATCTATTCTATTAGCCTGGGGCTCAGCATTCTCCTCCACAACATTATCTTTTTCCTGAGTGAATACTGACGAAAAATATTCATTTAGTATCGCCTATCGCTTCAGACTCCACACACAACTTCCCATCCCTGTCCTTGACTGGTCCTACTCTTTCCCTAGTCATTCGCTTATTCCTGACATTATTTCCTATAGAAAGCTTTTGGGGTTTCCTTGATCCTACCTGCCAAATACTTCTCATGTCCCCTCCTTGCTCGTCTTAGCTCTCTCTTTAGATCCTTCCTCGCTACCTTGTAACTATCCATCGCCCCAACTGAAACTTCACACCTCATCTTCACATAGGCCTCCTTCTTCCTCTTAACAAGAGATTCCACTTCTTTGGTAAACCACGGTTCCCTCGCTCTACGCCTTCCTCCCTGCCTGACCGGTACGTACTTATCAAGAACACGCAGTAGCTGATCCTTGAACAAGCTCCACTTATCCAGTGTGCCCAACACTTGCAGCCTACTTCTCCACCTTATCCCCCCCAAGTCACGTCTAATGGCATCATAATTGCCCTTCCCCCAGCTATAACTCTTGCCCTGCTGTGTATACTTATCCCTTTCCATCATTAACGTAAACGTCACCGAATTGTGGTCACTGTCCCCAAAGTGCTCTCCTACCTCCAAATCCAACACCTGGCCTGGTTCATTACCCAAAACCAAATCCAACGTGGCCTCGCCTCTTGTTGGCCTGTCAACATATTGTGTCAGGAAACCCTCCTGCACACACTGTACAAAAAACGACCCATCTAATGTACTCAAACTATATCTTTTCCAGTCAATATTTGGAAAGTTAAAGTCTCCCATAATAACTACCCTGTTACTTTCGCTCTTATCCAGGATCATCCTCGCCGTCCTTTCCTCTACATCCCTAGAACTATTTGGAGGCCTATAGAAGACTCCCAACAGGGTGACCTCTCCTTTCATGTTTCTAACCTCAGCCCATACTACCTCGGAAGACGAGCCCCCATCTAGCAACCTCTCCGCCGCCGTAATACTGCTCTTGACTAGCAGCGCCACACCTCCCCCTCTTTTGCCTCCTTCTCTGAGCTTACTAAAACACCTAAACCCCGGAACCTGCAACATCCATTCCTGTCTCTGCTCTATCCATGTCTCCGAAATGGCCACAACATCGAAGTCCCAGGTACCAACCCATGCTGCCAGTTCCCCTACCTTATTTCGTATACTCCTGGCATTGAAGTAGACACACTTCAAACCACCTACCTGAACACTGGCCCCCTCCTGCGACGTCAAATCTGTGCTCCTGACCTCTATACTCTCATTCTCCCATACCCTAAAACTACAATCCAGGTTCCCATGCCCCTACTGCATTAGTTTGTGCGTGTTCTCAGACTTCTGTATCTCCTGCCCGATGGAAGAAGTTGGAAGAGTGAGTAAGCCGGGTGGGAGGGATCTTTGATTATGCTGCTCGCTTTCCCCAGGCAGCGGGAGGTGTAGATAGAGTCAATGGATGGGAGGCAGGTTTGTGTGATGGACTGGGCGGTGTTCACGACTCTCTGAAGTTTCTTGCGGTCCTGGGCCGAGCAGTTGCCATACCAGGCTGTGATGCAGCCCGATAGGATGCTTTCTATGGTGCATCTGTAAAAGTTGGTAAGGGTTAATGTGAACATGCCGAATTTCCTTAGTCTCCTGAGGAAGTATAGGCGCTGTTGTGCTTTCTTGGTGGTAGCGTCGATGTGGGTGGACCAGAACAGATGTTTGGAGATGTGAACCATTAGGAATTTGAAACTGCTAACCATCTCCACCTCGACCCCGTTGATGCTGACAGGGGTGTGTACAGTACTTTGCTTCCTGAAGTCAATTACCAGCTCTTTAGTTTTGCTGGCATTGAGGGAGAGATTGTTGTCGCTACACCACTCCATTAGATTCTCTATCTCCCTCCTGTATTCGGACTCGTCGTTATTCGCGATCCGGCCCACTATGGTCGTATCATCAGCAAACTTGTAGATGGAGTTGGAACCAGTTTTTGCCACGCAGTCATGTGTATACAGGGAGTAGAGTAGGGGGCTATGTCCGCAGCCTTGCGGGGCGCCGGTGTTGAGGACTATTGTGGAGGAGGTGTTGTTGTTCATTCTTACTGATTGTGGTCTGTTGGTCAGAAAATCGAGGATCCAGTTGCAGAGTGGGGAGCCAAGTCCTAGGTTTTGGAGCTTTGATATGAGCTTGGCTGGGATTATGGTGTTGAAGGCGGAGCTGTAGTCAATAAATCGGAGTCTAATGTAGGAGTCCTTGTTTTCGAGATGCTCTAGGGATGAGTGTAGGGCCAGGGAAATGGTGTCTGATGTGAACCGGTTGCAGCGGTATGTGAATTGCAGTGGATCAAGGCGTTCTGGGAGTATGGAGGTGATGCACTTCATGATCAACCACTCGAAGCACTTCATTACGACTTCAGGGCCACTGGTCGGTAGTCATTGAGGCACGTTGCCTGGTTCTTCTTTGGTACGTGTATGATGGTGGTCTTCTTGAAGCAGGTGGGGACCTCGGAATGGAGTAGGGACAGGTTAAAGATGTCCGCGAATACCTCTGCCAGCTGGTCCGCGCAGGCTCTGAGTGCATGACCAGAGATCCCATCTGGGCCCATCGCCTTCCGAGGGTTCACTTTCAGGAAGGCCAATCTGACTTCGGAAGCTGTGATGGTGGGTATGGGTGAATTATGGGCTGCTGGGGCACTCGACAGCGGATTGTTGGTTACCTGCTCGAACCGAGCATATAATGCATTGAGTTCATCGGGGAGGGGTGCGCTGCTGCCAGAGATATTGTTCGGCTTCACTTTGTAGCCCGTTATGTTGTTTAGTCCTTGCCACAACCGCCGAGAGTCTGTCTGTGACTCTAGCTTGGTTTGATATTCTCTCTTGGCATCTCTGATGGCTTTGCGGAGGTCGTACCTGGATTTCTTGTATAGGTCAGGGTCGTCTGTCTTGACCGCCTCAGATCTGTCCTTCAGTAGGGAGTCAATCTCGCGATTGAGCCATGGTTTCCAGTTGGGGAACGTACGTACTGCTTTCTTTGGCACGCAGTCGTCCACACATTTGCTGATGAAGTCTGTGAAGGTGGTGGCATACTCATTTAAGTTAGTCGCTGAGTTCTTAAATATGGACCAGTCCACTGTCACTAAGCAGTCACGTATGAGCTCTTCTGTCTCCTCGGACCAGCATTGCACAACCTTCTTAACTGGATTCTCCCGCTTGAGTTTCTGCTTGTATGCCGGGAGAAGGAGCACCGTCTTATGGTCTGATTTCCCAAAGTGCGGTCGGTAATGGAACGTTAGGCGCCCTTGATTTTTGAGTAGCAGTGGTCAAGAGTGTTGTCGCCCCTGGTGGGACAGGAGATGTGCTGGTGGAATTTTGGCAGTCCACACTTGAGGTTGGCCTTGTTGAAATGTCCGGCCATGATGAACAAGGCCTCCGGGTGTTCTGTTTCGTAGTTGTTTATTACTCTGTATAGTTCGTCCAGCGCCTTCCTCACTTCTGCCTGGGGTGGGATGTAGACTGCTGTGATAATGGCTGAAGTGAACTCACGTGGAAGATAATATGGGCGGCACTTCATGGTCAGGTATTCCAGGTCTGGGAGCAGTAGGTCGCCAGAGTCGCCACATCCAAGCACCAGGAGGAGTTGATGAGGAGGCAAACCCCTCCACCCTTCGCTTTGCCTGATGATGCCGTGCGGTCCGCCCGGTGAATTGAGAAGCCTTCAGGTTGTATGGCACAGTCCGGTGAGGCCACATCTGGAGTATTATGTTCAGTTTTGGTCTCCTTACCTGAGAAAGGACATATTGGCACTGGAAGGGAGTGCAGAGGAGATTCACTAGGTTGATCCCAGAGTTGAGGGGATTAGATTATGACGAGAGGTTGATTAGACTGGGACTGTACTCATTGGAGTTTAGAAGGATGCGGGGGGATCTTATTGAAACATATAAAATTATGAAGGGAATAGATAGGATAGATGCAGGCAGGTGGTTTCCACTGGTCGGTGAAAGCAGATCTAGGGGGTATAGCCTCAAAATAAGGGGAAGTAGATTTAGGACGGAGTGTAGGAGGAACTTCTTCACCCAAAGGGTTGTGAATCTCTGGAATTCCTTGCCCAGAGAAGCAGTTGAGGCTCCTTCTTTAAACGTCTTTAAGAAAAAGATAGATACCTTTCTAAAGAATAAAGGGATTTGGGGATATGGTGTACGGGCCGGAGAGTGGAGCTGAGTCCACAAAGATCAGCCATGATCTTATTGAATGGTGGAGCAGGCTCGAGGGGCCAGATGGCCTACTCCTGTTCCTAGTTCTTATGTTCTGATTATGTTCTTATGAAAGGCAATTGGCATCCCTTCCTTTTCAATCTGTGCATTGCACACTGCAGCGGCCAAAGTCTGTGATGCATAGGCTATCAGTCTCTCCTGTCCATCATCCATGAGGTAGCATAGAATTTACAGTGCAGAAGGAGGCCATTCGGGCCATCGAGTCTGCACCGGCTCTTGGAAAGAGCAACCTACCTAAGTCCATGCCTCTACCCTATCCCTGTAACCCAGTAATCCACCTAACCTTTTTTTTGGACACGAAGGACAATTTATCATGGCCGATCCACTTAACATGCACATCTTTGGACTGTGGGAGGAAAGCGGAGCACCCAGAGGAAACCCACACAGAAACGGTGAGAACGTGCAGACTCTGCACAGACAGTGACCCAAACTGGGAAACGAACCTGGGACCCTGGAGCTGTAAAGCAACTGTGCTAACCCTGTTGGCAATCATGTTGCATTTTGTTGTTATTGCTGTAATTTTGTTGCAATAGATCAAGCTTTTACAATGATTGTGTTTAAAAGATGGAAAAAGGCAAATGAAAGATAGATTAAATGTGCAATTGGTAATGAGACATAGGGATTGGTTTCCTGAATATGTAATTGAACAAGCTTTTAATAACTGTAATCAAGTACGTAATTGAATATTGTAAACAAAGTATGCATTTTCGACTCACTCTGGGAAATAGGCTCACCAAATTAGCAATCCCATGCATTTGCACTTATGGGATCAAAGGGGGAATGTGGTACTTGGGACAGGCTGACAAGAGGGGAAAACACATATAAGCCGAAAAGAGAAACTCCAAATAGGAACCTGGCTGGAATCAATATTGGCCGCCTGCCAGAGCACTCAAGTCAACGCAGAAACTTCTTATCACTATATTGAACTTTGTGATTGCCAACTTACAGTAATCATGTTTACACAACAGTGCAAAGGCCAGGCTATGAATATGTAACTAACTTTGATCAATAGTGATCAACCTTTCAGCAAGACGAACAATAAACAAACAGGCCATCGGATTCAATAACGGGCTCGAGTGTTTCAGTAGACAATGGGTGAACTTTTTATTTCTATTAATGAGTTTAAGCCTTGATGGGACAATAGAATTCAGGTCAGATGTGTGTGTGTGTATATCTATGACTCAGCACTAGCAGAACCTAGATAAAAGAAAGAACATCAGAACACATGGTCAGCGACAAGCTGGGAGCCCCCAGGAACAACCAGTGCAGAAGAGGGCCCCTGAGCTTGGAGAAGATATCCACATCGAGTGATCATAGCCAGACCAGCCTCCTTCATTATGTGTGGGTAATACCTGAAGCCCAGCAGTGAGTCTGAGTCATATTGGTGGGATAACACCACCCTGATTCTGTACAGAGAGGCATCACAAGTGACCAAAGGGTCTTTGAGGGGTCATAAAGGGTCAACAGCCCCGATGACGACAACCACCACTTCACCCTGGCGAACGTTTCTGCATGAGGTGCTCCCCGCATCCATTCTTGATGTTTCTGCAATAGCTCGTGTAGTGGTGCGAGGATAGTCGTCAGGTTAAGGACTAACTTCCCACAATAATTCACAAGCCCGAAGAATTACCACAATTCGATTTCATTCTCTGTCGTCCGGGCTTGTTTGATTGCTCGCACCTTCTTGTCTACTAGGTGCAGGCCGTCTCGATACGATAGCTTACGTCCAAGACCTTTTTAACGTAGAAAGCGCAATTTGCTTTCTTAATGCAGGCGGTTGTCTTATAAAATTGATGGACGACTCCCTCCAAGTTTCTCAGGTGCTCCTTTTCGGGGACTCCGGTGACCAGGGCATCATCCAAGTAAACTGCCACTCGCAGTAATCCTTGTCGGATGTTCTCTAACTCTCTGGAAAACAACGCAAGCAGATGTCATTCCAAATGGCAAACTTGTGTATTCAGAGAGGCCTCTGTGGATATTAATGGTCGCAAAATTTCTGGAACCTGCATCTCGCTCCAATTGAAGGTACACATGACTCATATCGAATTTAGAAAAGAGAGTCCTCCAGCCAACCTGGCATGGAGATCCTCTATTTGCAGGATCAGGTTTCTGTCCAAGCGAGATGCCTTGTTTACCGTTAGTTTGTAATCCCCTCATCAGTGGATGGTGTTGTCTGGTTTCAGTATGGGGCAGCACGGTAGCACAGTGGTTAGCATTGTTGCTTCACAGCTCCAGGGACACGGGACCAAAGAAAAAATCTCAGCTGGTAAGGAGAGAAAAGAGCTAACGTTTTGAGTTCAGATGACCCTTTGTCAAAGCTAAAAGACAGAGAAACTGGGAAATATTTATACTGTGGAGTGAGAGAATGAAAGATGAGTCATAGCCACAGAAACCAAGGGAACAGGGTGCTAACAGCCACAGAAACCAAGGGGAAAGAGTGTTAACAGCAGTCCCCAGAGAGGGCAAAGGTGTGAAAAGCCAAACATCAGAAAAACTAACATCAGAGGGTAAACTGTGACAGATGTAGATGTGGGGGAGGGGAAGGAGGAAGCAAAGGAGAGAAAAGGTAAGGAAAGGAGGTTAATATGGGGGGCGGGGGGGGGGGGAATTATATATAAAAAAAGACAAGAAAGAAAGAAATGGTAAAAGACAGTTAAAATGAAATGGGATGAAAACAAAGGCATGAGGTGGGGTAGAGCTAATCAGCTGAAGTTGTTGAATTCGATGTTGAGACCGGAAGCCGTGCGTAACCGGAAGATGAGATGCTGTTCCTCCAGTTTGCGTTGAGCTTCACTGGAACATTGCTGCAGGCCAAGAACAGACATGTGGGCATGGGAGCAGGGTCTTTTGTTAAAATGGCACGCAACAGGAAGCTCAGGGTCCTGAATGCGCACAGACCGAAGGCGCACAGCAAAGCGATCACCCAGTCTGCGTTTGGTCTCTCCGAAATAGAGGAGACCACATTGGGAGCAGAGAACGCAATAGACCAGATTGAAAGAGGTGCAAGTGAAATGCTGCTTAACCTGAAATGTTAGCTCTTTTCTCTCCCTACAGATGCTGCCAGACCTGTTGAGATTTTCCAGCATTTTCTCTTTGGTTTCAGATTCCAGCATCCGCAGTAATTTGCTTTTATCCAGGGAACCAGGTTCGATTGCCGGCTTGGGTCACTGTCAGTGCGGAGTCTGCCCGTTCTCCCTGTGTCTGTGTGGTTTCCTCCGGGTGCTCTGGTTTCCTCCCACAAGTCCTGAAAGATGTGCTGTTAGGTAATTTGGACATTCTGAATTCTCCCTCCCGAACAGGTGCCAGAGTGTGGCGACTAGAGGATTTTCACAGTAACTTCATTGCAGTGTTAATTTAAGCCTACTTGTGACAATAAAGATTATTATTATTATCACCGGGACTACAGGCACTGCCCAATCTGCAAATTGTACCGGTCGGATGATTCCTAGTTTTTCCAAGCAGTTGAGTTCAACCTTTACATTTATCAGCAATGCATAGGGAACTGGGCGGGCCCTAAAGTACTTTGATTGGGCCTCAGGGTCTATGTTTATCTTGGCCATGGCCTCTTTGATTTTAGCCAGACCCTCCTGAAAAATCTCCATGTAATTCCCCAGGACTTTGTTGCGTGAAAATATTCACGAATAGACCTTTCTGGTAAGCAAGAAAAGCAATTTTTTGTTACAGAGCTCTGGGAGAAGAGTCCTGAACCCCCGTGGTCTGTGGAAACACCTTCTCGTTCGAGCCAGGGCTTACGCTGGCTTAATACAATGTTTCAAAATGCGGAATTAGTAGCAATCAATTCCCCTATGAACACATTTACATTACATTTGTTCAATTAATTCCTTACACATTAGGTTACATTGTTCCAATCAGCTCTTTACACTCGTGATTACATATTGGTCATGGTGTTTCAGACAGTGATGGGCAGGGGGTCGAGGGCCTCTTCTTCTTTTGGTTGCTATTTTGACAGTTTGCTCACTCTCTCCTGTGGTTGTGAAGCAAGGGTCAGTTACATACACAGGATGCACCTTGATCAGGGGTCACTTGTTTTCCCCAAAGTTCGTGTTCAGCAGAATTCAGTGTTCGTACAATCGCCAAGTCCAAAAATTCACTCCAACAGTTCCTCCTTTTGGTCCTGGAGGATGATTACAGAATCTAGATGACCACATTCAAAGGTGCCAGGGTGCGTATAATACAGCCTTTGGGGCATGCGGATTCCCAGATATTCCGTATGTACACCTTGCCATCGACTACCCTTCACATGAAGTCCTCCGCATATCCCTCGACATTGCTGTCGCCTTTGTCGTTGCCAGGTGCACATACCAAAGGGTTCAATGTTCTGATCTCGTCGTCTGTAGCTGCGCGAGCAACAGGCATCATCTGAGCCACCATGACTTTACACCCACGTGCCATGTATGATCCCCAGGATCTCCCCAGTGACCAATCCAACCATCCACTCCCCGATGATTCATGTAACTTCTTAACCTCCTGGTGGATATGATCTGCAAGGTTAGTGATGTTCTCCGAGCTGTCAGGGATATAGGTACAACACTCGGAGCCGATCATGGTAAAAGGCCCACCCTCACTCACCAGGAGGTAATCTAGGACCACTTTGTTTTGCAGGGCCACCATCGTTATTGCTACCATCTCGATCAGTGCCTCGGTAGTATCGTTTGCCACTTCTTCCAGAATTTTAGCTATCTTTCATAGCCCTTTTATGGCAAAGGCCACTCCAAAGGGGGAAAGTAAACTTCCAAAACATTGCTGTGTGTCAGTTATCTCTCTTTCTGTAAGGCCTGTGTTCTCTCTCAGGGTCCGTCTGTGGTGTACATTGGGGACGACGTATCCTAAGTAGCAGGATCCTGTCCTCTTACTAGGGAACCATGGGTATGCTTTGTGTCACAGATAAACTAAGTACCATTATATGCTGCGCATCGCATCGGATTAATTCCTATTGTCGTTACCCAGGTCCACTCTCTTGCTCCTGGGTATGTTTTATTGGGTAACCCTTTCAGCCATGCATATCCCTTGGAGATATCATGGCCAGGATTCACCGATATCGCAGCCAAGTGTTGACACCAGCGTCAAAACCGGCGCGAGCGACGCTAGCGTCGACGGGCCTCCAGGCCTAGTAATTCTCCTCTTCTTCAGGGGCTAGAACGGCACTGGAGTGCTGTGCGTCATGGCCGTCTCCGCGCCGGCGTATGCGCGTGGTTGCCGTACAGGGCGGAGCCCTACAGGGGCCCAGTGCGGAGGAACATAGGCCCCCCCCTCCTCCCCGAAATGAGCACGTTCGCCGATCGGTAGCCCCCGATCACGGGCCTGGCCACCGTGGGGGCCCGCCCGGAGTCGATTCCCCCACCCCCCTCCTCCACAAGGATGGCCACTGCAGCCAGAACGCTGAGGTCCCGCCGGGTGGGACCATATGTAAACCATGCCGGTGGGACTCGGCGGGCACTTGGCCCATCGAGCACGGAGAATCGCCTTTGGGATTCTCCACAGACATAACGTCTCCATTAGTCACCTCATTTGCCTCACATAAGTGAGTGTGAATCATGGTGGAGCTTGGGTGAAATTGTACCGTGGTTGGTAAAACCCGGTGAACACCCCTGAGAGATGGTACTCTGTCCTCTTCCATTGTTCTAGATGTGCGGCGTACATATCTATCCCCGAGATATCTTCCGTTGATTCCCCCCTCCCCAATGTCTCGTTCTGCTTAATTATCGACGCTGCCGCCTCCGTTATATTAAAAGGCACTGATCTCAGGGGTATTCCTCCTTTGGCATGGATTGGCACATGGGCACACGTCCAACAGCTAGAGATATTTATGCCTTTCGCATATGCATATGATATATGTACAAGTAGGTATTTACATGCAATTCCCATTCATTCCGCGTTGGGAGTCTACTCCCGGTTACTACCATTTAACATATCATCATTATTACAGCAAACACTTCAGCAGTTCTTCGGAATTTTGGTTGTTTGGAGTTACCTGGTTTGAACATAAATAGCACGGTAGCATTGTGGATAGCACAATTGCTTCACAGCTCCAGGGTCCCAGGTTCGATTCCGGCTTGGATCGCTGTCTGTGTGGAGTCTGCACATCTTCCCCGTGTGTGCGTGGGTTTCCTCCGGGTGCTCCGGTTTCCTCCCACAGTCCAAAGATGTGCAGGTTAGGTGGATTGGCCATGATAGAATTGCCCTTAGTGTCCAAAATTGCCCTTAGTGTTGGGTGGGGTTGCTGGGTTATGGGGATAGGGTGGAGGTGTGGACCTTGGGTAGGGTGCTCTTTCCAAGAGCCGGTGCAGACTCGATGGGCCGAATGGCCTCCTTCTGCACTGTAAATTCTATTCTATTCTATCTATATCTTTACTCTCGGTATACTTTTAATTGTGTTTCCATCGTCCCATATCCTTTATGTCCACACATGCACAGGTATCCCCATTGATCAGGACTTGGTGCGGTCCCGTCCATCTGGGGGCGACCTAGGCTTTTAAGGTAGCACCTTTACCATCACCTTCATTCCTGCTGTGGGGACATCAGGTAATGCGATCAGTTCCAGATTTTTATCTTTAGCCTCATGCCCAGTCCGCACTTGCTGCCGCATTTCCTTTAACTGATTACTGAGTTCGAATATGTATTTATGCGTACTGTCCCTTATTGGGCCTATTTCCTCTCCCCCTCTTATTACCCCGTTTGGCAGTTGCATGGCTCATCCCGCCATCAACTCGTAGGATGATAATCTAGTTGTTCGGTTTGGGCTCGCTCTTAACTTCATTAGGACAGTGGGCAGCACATCTACCCAATGCTGCCGTTTCTCCCCTAGAGCCTTTGCCAGGGCAGCTTTTAGTGTCCTATTCATCCGCTCTACCATTCCCAAGCTTTGGGGATGGTAAGAGATGTGGAATTTTTGTTTGATCGATCCCCATCCATTCACATGTTTTCTTCATTACTGTTTCAGTAAAGTGTGTTCCCTGGTCTGAATCTAGTTGCAAGGGCACCCCCCAGCGAGGAATCAAGTCCTCAGCTAATATTCGTGTCACGGTTGTGGCTGTGCAGTCGCGGGTTGGGAATTCCTCCCCCATCTGGTAAATTGGTCAATTATTGCAAGGCAGTATCTTTTTCCTCACCTCGGGGGTAGTGGTCCAGTAAAGTCAATTTGGAGATTCTCCCAGAGTCCCTTTCGTCTTGGCTGATGTGCCAAGTGATCTTTACGGGGCAACCTGGGTTGTACTGCGCACATGGGATGCATCTCTGACAGTGCTTAGTTATATCTCTCCACATTCCTGGCCACCACCGTTCCTTCCGATTAAGTGTGTCATGGCCTCTCTTCCTGTGTGGTCCATTCCATGGTGTAATTGAAGGAGGGTCTGCCTGATGCAGGCAGGGACAATCACCCTTCCATCCTTCTTCAAGATCCATTTCTTATCTGGCTTCCCCCCTTTTTTATCCCATTCCAACTTTTCTTCCCTTGATAGGTCTTTGTGTAATTGTTTAACACTAATGTCTTCTACCTGGACAATCATAGAACATAGAACATACAGTGCAGAAGGAGGCCATTTGGCCCATCGAGTCTGCACCGACCCACTTAAGCCCTCATTTCCACCCAATCCCCAGTAACCCAATAACCCCTCCTAACCTTTTTGGTCACTGAGGGCAATTTATCATGGTCAATCCACCTAACCTGCACATCTTTGGACTGTGGGAGGAAACCGGAGCACCCGGAGGAAACCCACGCACTCACGGGAGAACGTGCAGACTCCGCACAGACAGTGACCCAAGCTGGATATCAAACCTGGGACCCTGACGCTGTGAAGCCACAGTGCGATCCACTTGTGCTACCGTGCTGCCTCTCTCATGACGGGAATGTTGTGTTCCAAGGCAATTCGGGTTGCCTTGTCTGCTGCTTCATTAACTTTTTGTTGGGGGTGTCTCTACCTTCTGGTGGGCCTTAACGTTTATCACTGCTACCTGTCTTGGTAACCTTGTGGCTTCCAAAAAGGCTTCTATATGCTGTTAGTGTTTTATCCTATCTCCTCCAGAAGTGACAAAGCCCCTCCTGTCCCATGCCGTCATACCCCGAATGACCCCAAAGACATACCTACTATCTGTGTATATGTTCACCGTCTTCCCCTTGGCGATGATCAGGGCCTGAGTTAAAGCCACCAATTCAGCCACCTGTGCTGACAGTGTCCAGCCTTCCCAAGAGGACTATTTTTAATTCGTCATCTACGACTGCCCAGCCAGTTCATGGGGACCCGTTGACATACTTCCTCGATCCATCTACACATAGGGTGAGTTCTGGGGTTTCCAGAGGGTCTTCTTCCACTATCGCTTCGCCTACCTCCTCACCTATCTCGGAGCATACATGGGGCTCTTCTGTGTATCTGATTCCTTCTGCAGGGTTTTCCCCGGTGATGATGACACTGAGCTATCTTTAGGAATGAAGACTGTTTCCCAGCAGGCCCATCGTAGGTTTGAGACTGATCTGAGCTTACTGTTGTTCAACATTTCTACAATCGTATGCCTGGTGTGTAAGACAATATCTCCGGTCATTACTGTTGGTCCGCTGAACCTGGCTGCCCATGCTGCGCAGTCTAGAGCTGCCACGCAGCAAGACAAGCCCGTCGCTATGGGCGACTGTTTTGTTGAGTAATATGCCACTGGGCTTCTCCTGTGCCCGTGGACTTGGGTCACTACTGCGGCATAGAACTCACCTTCGTTCCCGCAATGCATGTGGAATGGCTTTCTCGAGTCTGGTAGACCGAGGCTGGGGGCTGAAGTCAATGCTGGTTTTAACTTCCCGTATGCTTCTTCCTGTTCCGGACCCCCAGTCTATGGATTGGGTGCCAGGATTTCCCCCTTTTACCGCAATGGCCGCAAAGTTAGGTATGAAGTTCCGACTATAATTAACCAGCCCTAAAACCTTTCGAACCCCGCCGACAGAGACCGGGCGAGGCATCTCTTGGATTGCCGCCTCGGTTCTGGGGCATGGTTCGGGTTCCCTGGGATATCTGTTGCCCCAGATAAATGACGGAGGTGTGGTTAAGTGGGGTGCTCTTTCCGAGAACCGGTGCAGACTAGATGGGCCGAATGTCCTCCTTCTGCATTGTAAATTCTATGATTCTATGAAGGAGCCTCAACTACTTCACTGGGTAGGGAATTCCATAGATTCACAACCTTTTGGGTGAGGAAGTTCCTCCTAAACTCAGTCCTAAATCTACTTCCCCTTATTTTGAGGCTGTGCCCCCCCAGTTCTGCTTTCACCCGCTAGTGGAAACAACCTTCCCGCATCTATCCTATCTATTCCCTTCATAATTTTATATGTTTCTAAAAGATCCTCCCACATCCTTCTAAACTCCAATGAGTACAGTCGCAGTCTACTCAACCTTTCCTCGTAATCCAACTCCCTCAACTCTGGGATTAACCTAGTGATTCTCCTCTGCACACCCTCCAGCGCCAGTACGTCCTTTCTCAGGTAAGGACACCAAAACTGAACATAATACTCCCTCCCTAGTCTTAAACTCCATCCCTCTAGCAATGAAGGACAAAACTCGCTCCGCCTTTTTAATCACCTGTTGCACCTGTAAATCAACTTTTTGCGATTCATGCACTAGCACACCCAGGTCTCTCTGCACAGCAGCATGTTTTAATATTTTATCATTTAAATAATAATCCCTTTTGCTGTTATTCCTACCAAAATGGATAACCTTACATTTTTCAACATTGTATTCCATCTGCCAGACCCTAGCCCATTCACTTAAATTATCCAAATCCCTCTGCAGACTTGCAGTATCCTCTGCACTTTTTGCTTTACCACTAAGATTAGTGTCGTTTGCAAACTTGGACACATTGCACTTGGTCCCCAACTCCAAATCATCTATGTAAATTGTGAATAATTGTGGGCCCAACACTGATCCCTGAGGGACACCACTAGCTACTGATTGCCAACCAGAGAAACATTCATTAATCTCCACTCTGCTTTCTATTAATTAACCAATCCTCTACTACTGTACCCTTATCTGGTGCAGCAATCTTTTGTGTGGCACCTTGTCAAAGGCTTTCTGGAAATCCAGATATACCACATCCATTGGCTCCCCGTAATCTACCGCGCTGGTAATGTCCTCATAAAATTCCACTATATTAGTTAGGCACGACCTGCCCTTTATGAACCCATGCTGCGTCTGTCCAATGGAACAATTTCCATCCAGGTGCTTCGCTATTTCTTCCTTGATGATAGATTCCTGCGTCTTCCCTACTACCGAAGTTAAGCTAATCATCATAGAATCATAGAATTTTACAGTGCAGAAGGAGGCCATTCGGCCCATCGAGTCTGCACCGGCTCTTTGAAAGAGCACCCTACCCAAGCCCATACCTCCCGTAACAGGCGCCGGAATGTGGCCACTAGGGGTTTTTCACAGTAACTTCATTTGAAGCCTACTTGTGACAATAAGCGATTTTCATTTCATTTTCATTTCATTTTTCACCTCCACCCTATCCCCATAACCCAGTAACCCCACCCAACACTAAGGGCAATTTTGGACACTAAGGGCAATTTAGCATGGCCAATCCACCTAACCTGCACATCTTTGGACTGTGGGAGGAAACCGGAGCACCCGGAGGAAACCCACGCACACACGGGGAGAACGTGCAGACCCCGCACAGACAGTGACCCAAGCCGGAATCAAACCTGGGACCCAGGAGCTGTGAAGCAATTGTGCTAACCACCATGCTACCATGCTGCCCCAACTGGCCTATAAGAACAAAGAACAAAGAAAAATTACAGCACAGGAACAGGCCCTTCGGCCCTCCAAGCCTGCGCCGATCCAGATCCTCTATCTAAAACTGTCGCCTATTTTCTAAGGATCTGTATCCCTCTGCTCCCTGCCCATTCATGTATCTGTCCAGATACATCTTAAATGACGCTATCGTGCCCGTCTCTACCACCTCCGCTGGCAATGCGTTCCAGGCACCCACCACACTCTGCGTAAAGAACTTTCCACGCATATCTCCCTTAAACTTTTCCACTCTCACCTTGAACTCGTGACCCCTAGTAATTGAGTCCTGTGGTAGTCGGTAAGCATTGGTGTGGGAGGTACCTGAGGCAGCAATATCATTGGAAAAGCCTGCCTGCTGGTTCCGCCCAGTAAGGCGGAGTATAAGAGTCTGTATCTCCCTAGCAGCTCCATTCTGTACCCTCGCTGCTGGAGGAAACATCTTGTCCAATAAACATAGAACATAGAAAATACAGCACAGAACAGGCCCTTCGGCCCACGATGTTGTGCCGAACCTTTGTCCTAGATTAATCATAGATTATCATTGCATTTACAGTGCAGAAGGAGGCCATTCGGCCCTTTGAGTCTGCACCGGCTCTTGGAAAGAGCACCCTACCCAAACTCAACACCTCCACCCAACACCAAGGGCAATTTTGGACACTAAGGGCAATTTATCATTGGCCAATCCACCTACCCTGCACATCTTTGGACTGTGGGAGGAAACCGGAACACCCGGAGGAAACCCACGCAGACACGGGGAGGATGTGCAGAGTCCGCACAGACAGTTATCCAAGCCGGAATCGAACCTGGGACCCTGGAGCTGTGAAGCAATTGTGCTATCCACAATGCTACCATGCTGCCCTTAAGAACAAATTAATCTACACTATATCATTTTACCGTAATCCATGTACCTATTCAATAGCCGCTTGAAGGTCCCTAATGTTTCCGACTCAACTACTTCCACAGGCAGTGCATTCCATGCCCCCACTACTCTCTGGGTAAAGAACCTACCTCTGATATCCCTCCTATATCTTCCACCTTTCACCTGAAATTTATGTTCCCTTGTAATGGTTTGTTCCATCCGGGGAAAAAGTCTCTGACTGTCTACTCTATCTATTCCCCTGATCATCTTATAAACCTCTATCAAGTTGCCCCTCATCCTTCTCCGTTCTAATGAGAAAAGGCCTAGCACCCTCAACCTTTCCTCGTAAGACCTACCCTCCATTCCAGGCAACATCCTGGTAAATCTTCTTTGCACCTTTTCCAAAGCTTCCACATCCTTCCTAAAATGAGGCGACCAGAACTGTACACAGTACTCCAAATGTGGCCTTCCCAAAGTTTTGTACAGCTGCATCATCACCTCACGGCTCTTAAATTCAATCCCTCTGTTAATGAACGCGAGCACACCATAGGCCTTCTTCACAGCTCTATCCACTTGAGTGGCAACTTTCAAAGATGTATGAACATAGACCCCAAGATCTCTCTGCTCCTCCACATTGTCAAGAACTCTACCGTTAACCCTGTATTCCGCATTCATATTTGTCCTTCCAAAATGGACAACCTCACACTTTTCAGGGTTAAACTCCATCTGCCACTTCTCAGCCCAGCTCTGCATCCTATCTATGTCTCTTTGCAGCCGACAACAGCCCTCCTTACTATCCACAACTCCACCAATCTTCGTATCGTCTGCAAATTTACTGACCCACCCTTCAACTCCCTCATCCAAGTCATTAATGAAAATCACAAACAGCAGAGAACCCAGAACTGATCCCTGCAGTACGCCACTGGTAACTGGGACCCAGGCTGAATATTTGCCATCCACCATCACTCTCTGACTTCTATCGGTTAGCCAGTTCGTTATCCAACTGGCCAAATTTCCCACTATCCCATGCCTCCTTACTTTCTGCATAAGCCTACCATGGGGAACTTTATCAAATGCCTTACGAAAATCCATGTACACTACATCCACTGCTTTACCTTCATCCACATGCTTGGTCACCTCCTCAAAGAATTCAATAAGACTTGTAAGGCAAGACCTACCCCTCACCAATCCGTGCTGACTATCCCTAATCAAGCAGTGTCTTTCCAGGTGCTCAGAAATCCTACCCTTTCCATTACTTTGCCTACCACCGAAATAAGACTAACTGGCCTGTAATTCCCAGGGTTATCCCTAGTCCCTTTTTTGAACAGGGGCACGACATTCGCCACTCTCCAATCCCCTGGTACCACCCCTGTTGACAGTGAGGACGAAAAGATCATTGCCAACGGCTCTGCAATTTCATCTCTTGCTTCCCATAGAATCCTTGGATATATCCCATCAGGCCCGGGGGACTTGTCTATCCTCAAGTTTTTCAAAATGCCCAACACATGTTCCTTCCTAACAAGTATTTCCTCGAGCTTACCACTCTGTTTCACACTGTCCTCTCCAACAATATCGCCCCTCTCATTTGTAAATACAGAAGAAAAGTACTTGTTCAAGACCTCTCCTAGCTCTTCAGACTCAATATACAATCTCCCGCTACTGTCCTTGATCGGACCTACCCTCGCTCTAGTCATTCTCATATTTCTCACATATGTGTAAAAGGCCTTGGGGTTTTCCTTGATCCTACCCGCCAAAGATTGTTCATGCCGTCTCTTAGCTCTCCTAATCCCTTTCTTCAGTTCCCTCCTGGCTATCTTGTATCCCTCCAATGCCCTGTCTGAACCTTGTTTCCTCAGCCTTACATAAGTCTCCTTTTTCCTCTTAACAAGACATTCAACCTCTCTTGTCAACCATGGTTCCCTCACTCGACCATCTCTTCCCTGCCTGACAGGGACATACATATCAAGGACACGTAGTGCCTATTCCTTGAACAAGTTCCACATTTCACTTGTGTCCTTCCCTGACAGCCTATGTTCCCAACTTATGCACTTCAATTGTTGTCTGACAACATCGTATTTACCCTTTCCCCAATTGTAAACCTTGTCCTGTTGCACGCACCTATCCCTCTCCATTACTAAAGTAAAAGTCACAGAATTGTGGTCACTATCTCCAAAATGCTCCCCCACTTACAAATCTATTACTTGCCCTGGTTCATTACCAAGTACTAAATCCAATATTGCCCCTCCTCTGGTCGGACAATCTACATACTGTGTTAGAAAAGCTTCCTGGACACACTGCACAAACACCACCCCATCCAAACTATTTGATCTAAAGAGTTTCCACTCAATATTTGGGAAGTTAAAGTCACCCATGACTACTACCCTGTGACTTCTGCACCTTTCCAAAATCTGTTTCCTAATCTGTTCCTCCACATCTCTGCTACTATTGGGGGGCCTATAGAAAACTCCTTTCCTATTTCTGACTTCAACCCGTACTACCTCAGTAGGCAGATACTCCTCGAACTGCCTTTCTGCAGCTGTTATACTATCTCTAATTAACAATGCCACCCCCCACCTCTTTTACCACCCTCCCTAATCTTATTGAAACATCTATAACCAGGGACCTCCAACAACCATTTCTGCCCCTCTTCTATCCAAGTTTCCGTGATGGCCACCACATCGTAGTCCCAAGTACCGATCCATGCCTTCAGTTCACCCACCTTATTCCTGATGCTTCTTGCGTTGAAGTATACACACTTCAACCCATCTCCGTGCCTGCAAGTACTCTGCTTTGTCAGGGTTCCCTTCCCCACTGCCTCACTACATGCTTTGGCATCCTGAATATTGGGTACCTTAGTTGCTGGACTACAAATCCGGTTCCCATTCCCCTGCCAAATTAGTTTAAACCCTCCCGAAGAGTACTAGAAAACCTCCCTCCCAGGATATTGGTGCCCCTCTGGTTCAGATGCAACCTGTCCTGCTTGTACAGGTCCCACCTTCCCCAGAATGCGCTCCAATTATCCAAATACCTGAAGCCCTCCCTCCTACGCCATTCCTGCAGCCACGTGTTCAACTGCACTCTCTCCCTATTCCTAGCCTCGATATCACGTGGCACCGGCAACAAACCAGAGATGACAACTCTGTCTGTCCTGGCTTTTAACTTCCAGCCTAACTCCCTAAACTTGTTTATTACCTCCACACCCCTTTTCCTACCTATGTCATTGGTACCAATGTGCACCACGACTTCTGGCTGCTCCCCCTCCCCCTTAAGGATCCTGAAGACACGATCCAAAATATCCCTGGCCCTGGCCCAGGAGGCAACATACCTTTCGGGAGTCTCGCTCGCGACCACAGAATCTCCTATCTATTCCCCTAACCATTGAATCTCCTGCTACTATTGTTTTTCTATTCACCCCCTTCCCTTCTGAGCCCCAGAGCCAGACTCAGTGCCAGAGACCTGGCCGCTAGGGCCTTCCCCCGGTCGGTCATCCCCCCCAACAGCATCCAAAACGGTATACTTGTTTTGAAGGGGAACGGCCACGAGGGATCCCTGCACTGTCTGCCTGTTTGTTTTCTTTCCCCTGACTGTAACCCAGCTATTCTTGTCCTGTGCCTTGGGTGTGGTTACCTCCCTGTAACTCTTCTCTATCACCCCCTCTGCCTCCCGGATCATCCGAAATTCATCCAGCTTCAGCTCCAGTTCCCTAACACTGTCTTTGAGGAGCTGAAGTTAGGTGCACTTCCCGCAGGTATAGTCACCGGTGTTATCCCTCACCACCCACATCCTACAGGAGGAGCATGCAACTGGCCTAGCCTCCATCCCCTCTTACCTGACAGAATATAGCTGCCTTGTGGACTAACTAGATCTCCGCCCTCCGACTCTGCTCCCAGTCAGCTACACTTTCTGTAAACTCCTGGCTCTCTTCTCACTCTTTGCGGAAATGTCGGAAACAAAATGAAAGGAGCACCTTACTCCCTCCTCACCTAACTCCCTCGGTCACCAAACTCTTACTATAGCACTCAAATACACCAAATTCAGCCTTCAATTGTCATCCAATCTCACTTCTGGAGTTATTGATCGAGCATCAATTTATTGGACTAGATTTTAAAGAATGGAGCTCCGAATCAAGCCGGAGTGTCTGCAACACAGCCCCCACGCGGCAAACTCAGCGGCAACCTTCAAACACTGGCTGGGGTGCTTCAAAGGGTACCTCGGGACGGCCACGACTGCACCTGCGGAGGATCAGAAACTGCAAGTTCTCCACTTGAGGGTGAGCCCAGAGATCTACACCCTCATCGAGGATGCGGACGGTTTCGAGGGCGCAATGACCCTGCTGAAAGGACACTATATTCGCCCAGTAAACCAGGTCTACACCCAACATCTGCTAGCGACGAGGTGACAAATCCCCAGCGAATCGCTGGAGGAATTCTACCGTGCGCTCCTGGTGTTAGTTAGGAACTGTGACTGCCCGCAGGTTTCAGCCAGCGACCGCACAGAACTTTTGATCCGGGTCGCATTCGTTGCAGGTATGCTGTCCTCCCAAATCCGCCAGCGGCTGCTAGCAAAAGAGACGCTAGGCCTCAAGGAGGCACGGGCCATTGCTAGTGTTGCTAACTTTTGGTTGGTTCAATTGGCCCTGTTTTATAACCTTTGCTCTAGAGTCGCCAGGTATCTTTATGATACCGCCACGAGGTTCAAGTTCAAGTAATGATCAATAACTCAATACACCAATTAGTAAGATTCAAATCAAAGCACATTTATTATACACAGTAAATCGCTACTCATGCATAAACTCTACTTTCTAAGCTATTTCTGTCACTAACAGGCCAATACTTAGCTTCGGACTGGGCCACCAGGCCAGGGGAACAAATGGCCTTTCGTTCGGGTTCTGAGTCTACGGGATTCAAAAGCTGGTATGGACTGGAAGCTAGCAGCGCCTATCTCGTAGCGAGCGTTGACTTGAAACTTACGTTCTTGGAGGCCGCCGGACAGGTCACTGTCAAGGATTGCTTCGCGTTGCTGAGTGACCCTGTCAAGAAGGACATTTTGTACTTGGGGGCTTTACTTTATAGTCCCCAGGAGCTTCCCACCTTTCGGGGCGGACCCCGTACCTGGTTTCAAGGGATTGGACTTCGTTCCAATCGCTTGGTTCGATTTCTCCAATACTAGAGCTGTTCATAGAACATAGAACATAGAACGATACAGCGCAGTACAGGCCCTTCGGCCCACGATGTTGCACCGAAACAAAAGCCATCTAACCGACACTATGCCATTATCATCCATATGTTTATCCAATAAACTTTTAAATGCCCTCAATGTTGGCGAGTTCACTACTGTAGCAGGTAGGGCATTCCACGGCCTCACTACTCTTTGCGTAAAGAACCTACCTCTGTCCTCTGTCCTATATCTATTACCCCTCAGTTTAAAGCTATTACATAGAACATACATAGAACATACAGTGCAGAAGGAGGCCATTCGGCCCATCGAGTCTGCACCGACCCACATTAATCCCTCACTTCCACCTTATCCCCGCAACCCAATAACCCCTCCCAACCTTTATGGACACTACGGGTAATTTAGCATGGCCAATCCACCTAACCTGCACGTCTTTGGACTGTGGGAGGAAACCGGAGCACCCGGAGGAAACCCACGCGGACACGGGGAGAACGTGCAAACTCCGCACAGACAGTGACCCAGCGGGGAATCGAACCTGGGACCCTGGCGCTGTGAAGCCACAGTGCTAATCACTTGTGCTACCGTGCTGCCCATCGTGCCAGCCATTTCCATCCGCGGGAGAAGGCTCTCACTGTCCACCCTATCTAACCCCCTGATCATTTTGTATGCCTCTATTAAGTCTCCTCTCAACCTTCTTCTCTCCAAGGAAAACAACCTCAAGTCCATCAGCCTTTCCTCATAAGATTTTCCCTCCATACCAGGCAACATCCTGGTAAATCTCCTCTGCACCCGCTCCAAAGCCTCCACGTCCTTCCTATAATGCCGTGACCAGAACTGTACGCAATACTCCAAATGCGGCCGTACCAGAGTTCTGTACAGCTGCAACATGACCTCCTGACTCCGGAACTCAATCCCTCTACCAATAAAGGCCAACACTCCATAGGCCTTCTTCACAACCCTATCAACCTGGGTGGCAACTTTCAGGGATCTATGTACATGGACACCTAGATCCCTCTGCTCATCCACACTTTCAAGAACTTTTCCATTAGCCAAATATTCCGCATTCCTGTTATTCCTTCCAAAGTGAATCACCTCACACTTCGCTACATTAAACTCGATTTGGCACCTCTCAGCCCAGCTCTGCAGCTTATCTATATCCCTCTGTAACCTGCTACATCCTTCCACACTATCATCGACAACATCACCGACTTTAGTATCGTCTGCAAATTTACTCACCCACCCTTCTGCGCCTTCCTCTAGGTCATTGATAAAAATGACAAACAGCAACGGCCCCAGAACAGATCCTTGTGGTACTCCACTTGTAACTGAACTCCATTCTGAACATTTCCCATCAACCACCACCCTCTGTCTTCTTTCAGCTAGCCAATTTCTGATCCACATCTCTAAATCACCCTCAATCCCCAGCCTCCGTATTTTCTGCAATAGCCTACCGTGGGGAACCTTATCAAACGCTTTGCTGAAATCCATATACACCACATCAACTGCTCTACCCTCATCCACCTGTTCAGTCACCTTCTCAAAGAACTCGATAAGGTTTGTGAGGCATGACCTACCCTTCACAAAGCCATGCTGACTATCCCTGATCATATTATTCCTATCTAGATGATTATAAATCTTGTCTCTTATAATCCCCTCCAAGACTTTACCCACTACAGACGTGAGACTCACCGGTCTATAGTTGCCGGGGTTGTCTCTGCTCCCCTTTTTGAACAAAGGGACCACATTTGCTATACTCCAGTCCTCTGGCACTATTCCTGTAGCCAATGATGACATAAAAATCAAAGCCAAAGGTCCAGCAATCTCTTCCCTGGCCTCCCAGAGAATCCTAGGATAAATCCCATCAGGACCCGGGGACTTATCTATTTTCAGCCTGTCCAGAATTGCCAACACCTCTTCCCTACGTACCTCAATGCCATCTATTCTATTAGCCTGGGTCTCAGCATTGTCCTCCACAACATTATCTTTTTCCTGAGTGAATACTGACGAAAAATATTCATTTAGTATCTCGCCTATCTCTTCAGACTCCACACACAACTTCCCATCCCTGTCCTTGACTGGTCCTACTCTTTCCCTAGTCATTCGCTTATTCCTGACATACCTATCGAAAGCTTTTGGGTTTTCCTTGATCCTACCTGCCAAATACTTCTCATGTCCCCTCCTTGCTCGTCTTAGCTCTCTCTTTAGATCCTTCCTCGCTACCTTGTAACTATCCATCGCCCCAACTGAAACTTCACACCTCATCTTCACATAGGCCTCCTTCTTCCTCTTAACAAGAGATTCCACTTCTTTGGTAAACCACGTTTCCCTCGCTCGACATCTTCCTCCCTGCCTGACTGGTACATACTTATCAAGAACACGCAGTAGCTGATCCTTGAACAAGCTCCACTTATCCAGTGTGCCCAACACTTGCAGCCTACTTCTCCACCTTATCCCCCCCAAGTCACGTCTAATGGCATCATAATTGCCCTTCCCCCAGCTATAACTCTTGCCCTGCGGTGTATACTTATCCCTTTCCATCATTAACGTAAACGTCACCGAATTGTGGTCACTGTCCCCAAAGTGCTCTCCTACCTCCAAATCCAACACCTGGCCTGGTTCATTACCCAAAACCAAATCCAACGTGGCCTCGCCTCTTGGCCTGTCAACATATTGTGTCAGGAAACCCTCCTGCACACACTGTACAAAAAACGACCCATCTAATGTACTCGAACTATATCTTTTCCAGTCAATATTTGGAAAGTTAAAGTCTCCCATAATAACTACCCTGTTACTTTCGCTCTTATCCAGGATCATCCTCGCCATCCTTTCCTCTACATCCCTAGAACTATTTGGAGGCCTATAGAAGACTCCCAACAGTGTGACCTCTCCTTTCATGTTTCTAACCTCAGCCCATACTACCTCGGAAGATGAGTCCCCATCTAGCATCCTCTCCGCCACCATAATACTGCTCTTGACTAGCAGCGCCACACCTCCCTCTTTTGCCTCCTTCTCTGAGCTTACTAAAACACCTAAACCCCTGAACCTGCAACATCCATTCCTGTCCCTGCTCTATCCATGTCTCCGAAATGGCCACAACATCGAAGTCCCAGGTACCAACCCATGCTGCCAGTTCCCCTACCTTATTTTGTATACTCCTGGCATTGAAGTAGACACACTTCAAACCACCTACCTGAACACTGGCCCCCTCCTGCGACGTCAAATCTGTGCTCCTGACCTCTATACTTTCATTCTCCCGTACCCTAAAACTACAATCCAGGTTCCCATGCCCCTGCTGCATTAGTTTAAACCCCCCCCCAAAGAGCACTAACAAATCTCCCCCCCGAGGATATTTGTGCCCCTCAGGTTCAGATGCAGACCATCCTGTCTGTAGAGGTCCCACCTTCCCCAGAAAGAGCCCCAGTTATCCAGAAATCTGAATCCCTCCCGCCTGCACCATCCCTGTAGCCACGTGTTTAATTGCTCTCTCTCCCTATTCCTCATCTCACTATCACGTGGCACGGGCAACAACCCAGAGATAACAACTCTGTTTGTTCTAGTTCTGAGCTTCCATCCTAGCTCCCTGAAAGCCTGCCTGACATCCTTGTCCCCTTTCCTACCTATGTCGCCAATGTGGACCACGACTTGGGGCTGCTCCCCCTCCCCCTAAGGACCCGGAAAACACAATCCGAGACATCACGTACCCTTGCACCTGGGAGGCAACATACCAAACGTGAGTCTCTCACGCTACCACAAAATCTCCTATCTGTGCCCCGGACTATAGAGTCCCCAATTACTAATGCTCTGCTCTTCTCCCCCCTTCCCTTCTGAGCAACAGGGACAGACTCCGTGCCAGAGCCCCGTACCCCATGGCTTACCCCTGGTAAGTCCCCCCCCACAAGTATCCAAAGCGGTATACTTGTTTCTCAGGGGAACGACCGCAGGGGATCCCTGCACTGACTGCTTCTTCCCAGTCCCTCTTACAGTTACCCATCTATCTCCAATCCTTGGTGTAACTAATTCCCTGAAGCTGCTATCTATGACCCCCACTGCCTCCCGAATGATCCGAAGTTCTTCCAACTCCAGCTCCAGTTCCCTAACTCGGTCTTGGAGGAGCTGGAGATGGCAGCACTTCCTGCAGGTAAAATCAGCAGGGACACTAACGGCATCTCTCACCTCAAACATCCTGCAGGAGGAACATTGCACTCCCTTCCCTGCCATCCCTCTAACTTTCTACCAAGATCTGGCTAACAACTAACTTAAATAAAAAAAAATAATAATAATAATAATAAAATATGGTACTTACCTCACACCAATGGGTTTTATTATTAGGTTAGAGGAGGAGGGCGGGTGGAAGACACTAAGGAGAAACTTACCTCCCAGCAATCACTTGCGCACTGCTCCCGCTGAAATTGACTAACCTGCTCCGCTCCCGCTGAAATCGACTGGCCTGCTCCTGCAAAGACAAGTGTTTTTAAAGGAGAAACTTACCTCCCAGAAATCACTTGCGCACTGCTCCCGCTGAAATTGACTAACCTGCTCCGCTCCCGCTGAAATCGACTGGCCTGCTCCTGCAAAGACAAGTGTTTTTAAAGGCGAAACTTACCTCCCAGCAATCACTTGCGCACTGCTCCCGCTGAAATTGACTAACCTGCTCCGCTCCTGCTGAAATCAACTGGCCTGCTCCTGCAAAGACAAGTGTTTTTAAAGGAGAAACCTACCTCCCAGCAATCACTTGCGCACTGCTCCCGCTGAAATTGACTAACCTGCTCCGCTCCCGCTGAAATCGACTGGCCTGCTCCTGCAAAGACAAGTGTTTTTAAAGGAGAAACTTACCTCCCAGCAATCACTTGCGCACTGCTCCCGCTGAAATTGACTAACCTGCTCCGCTCCCGCTGAAATCGACTGGCCTGCTCCTGCAAAGACAAGTGTTTTTAAAGGAGAAACTTACCTCCCAGAAATCACTTGCGCACTGCTCCCGCTGAAATTGACTAACCTGCTCCGCTCCCGCTGAAATCGACTGGGCGGTCTTTAAGTGTCCGTTAACCTCTTTTGTGTTGGCTCCTGCTGGCGCGAGGAGTCTGGCTTGGCCTTGTTTACCTCAAATGTTTTGATTGTTCCCGGGGATCGCTCATTACTGTGCAGATGGCTGCTTGTATCAATGCTGTCTGGGTTTTTGCAGAGTCTAATACACAGTAAACGTGCACCTGCTGGTTTTTGCCTGTGTTGGCTGAATTTCCCTTCAGCCTTTGCTGTTCTCCATTTTAAGTCGGGAAGTGGCCAACTCAGGTGGCTACAGTTCCTCCTTGTAATCCTAACGCAAAGTGTGAAGGATCACATAACTGCATTGTCTTCATTCACTGACCGGGCGAGCACTCTACTATGGCCTCTACACTGACCATAACTATGCAAGAAATTTTTAACTGACAATTCTAAGTGGCGCTATGTCAAAACAGGGACATGCATTACAAAATAAGAAAAACGGTACTCTAACTGTCCTTAATAAACTACACTCACTCAAACAGTCAATCATACTAACTTCTTAAACAATACACACAAAATCATAGCAGCATTATTCACATTTTTCCTGGCTTGGCAGTCAAGCTCAGGATTGTACAATCACTCATGAAACACATTTCTTTATTCACAAAAAGAACGCAAATAAATGTTCTTTATTATAGATCGCGGGGGTCGGGGTCTGGTCATAACCGAAAATAGGGGATCTTATTCTGTATCCCGCCACCCAGGACAAGACCTTCATCAGGTCCGAAGTCCAGCGGCTGCTTAAGGAGGGTATTATTGAGGCCAGCAAAAGCCCCTGGTGAGCCCAAACAGTAGTGGTTAAAACTGGGGAGAAACACAGGATGGTCGTGGACTACAGCCAGACCATCAATCAGTACATGCAGCTCGACGCGTACCCCCTCCCAGGCATATCTGATATGGTCAATCAGATTGCGCAGTACCGGGTCTTCTCAACAATTGACCTGAAATCCGCCTACCACCAGCTCCCCATCCAGAAGTCGGACCGTCCATACACGGCCTTCGAGGCAGACGGTCGCCTCTACCACTTCCTTAGGGTCCCTTTCGGTGTCACAAATGGGGTCTCGAATGGGCGACCAGTACGGTTTGCGGGCCACCTTTCCGTACTTAGATAATGTCACCATCTGCGGCCATGACCAGCAGGACCACGATGCCAACCTCGATAAATTCCTCCGCACTGCCACCCTTCTCAACCTGACCTACAACAAAGAGAAGTGTGTGTTCAGCACGACCCGGTTAGCCAGTCTCGGCTATGTAGTCCAAAATGGTCTTCTCGGGCCCGACCCCGAGCGCATGCGCCCCCTCATGGAACTTCCCCTCCCCCACTTCCCCAAGGCCCTCAAACGCTGCGCTCAGTGAGTCCCTGGTTTACCTTCCCCAGGAAGTCCACATCCGGTGTGTCGCTCCCGACTTGGTTCGCTGCTCCAGGACCGGTCCTTCTCCGTAGGCACGTCCGACTCCAGAAGGCGGACCCCTTGGTGGACAGGATCCACCTGCTCCATGCCAACCCTCAATATGCCTACATTGAGTTCCCCGAAGGCCACCAAGATACTGTCTCACTCAGGGACCTGGCACCGTCAGGTTCCACCCCAACACACACCCCCACCCATGCGCCCCCCCCACCTCCCACCGCGCCGTCAATATTGACCCCACCAGACCACCCCCCCCCACTCCCCTTTTCCGCACAAGAGGACGAAGAGGACTTCTGCATGCTCCCGGAGTTCCTCGATGACTGGCCAGCATCAGCACCGCCACCACAGCCATCGGGGCCACCTCCATCTCTGCCAGCACCGACTTCACGGCCACCGTTACGCCAATCCCAACGAAGCACCAAAGCACCGGACCGGCTGAACCTTTGACGGACTCCGGACCGTCAACATGGACTTTTAACAGGGGGTGAATGTGGTGATCCACTGTAATAGGAGATGTAAGGTAGGACCTGCACTACAGGTTCGCCGGTAGCTCTTGCCGGCTGCCTCCGCCCACGGAGAACTGTATAAATATGTATGACCTCCAGTGCCCTGCCATTTCGCCAGCTGCAGCAGGCGGACTCGCATCTGACTGACTTGTGCCCAACTTTAGTCTTTGTGCAATTGATCGCGCATCAGTGACGCCAAAAGGGACCCGGAGGAAATGAAAAAGGGGGCCGTCTGCCTCAAACGCCGTGTAGTGGCGATCCTCCGGACGGATTGGGAGCTGGTGGTATATAGACTTCAGATCCACCGTGGAGAACACGCGGTAGTGAGCGATCTGATTTACCATGTCTGCAATCCGGGGAAGGGGGTACGCATCGAGTTGCGTAAACCAGTTAATGGTCTGGCTGCAATCAACCACCATCCGGAGCTCCTCCCCGGTCTTGACGACCACCACCTGAGCTCTCCAGGGGCTATTGCTGGCCTCTATGACTCCTTCCCGCAAGAGACGCAGGACCTCAGACCTAATAAATATTCTGTCCTGCATGCTATATCGCCTGCTGCGAGTGGTTACGGAGCTCCGGCTCAGAGTTGATGAGCTGGTGTCTGAGCTTCAAACACTGAGGCACATCCGGGAGGGGGAGACTTACCTGGACACTGTGTTTCAGGAGGCAGTCACACCTGTCAGAGTAAGTAGTTTAAATCCTGCCAGTGGCCAGAGACAGCAGGGTGTGACTGCAAGTCAGGCAGGTAAAGGGAACCAGCAGTCAGGAACTCAGGAGCCTCAGCCCTTGACTCTGTCCAACAGGTATGAGGCACTTGCTCCCCAAGTTGTAGTTGTAGGGGATTCTATTATCAGGGGGATAGATAGTATCCTTTGTGAGCAGGATAAAGAGTCCCGCATGGTATGTTGCCTGCCCGGTGCTAGGGTGCGGGACATCTCTGACCGGCTTGAAAGGATACTGGAGAGGGAGGGGGAGGATCCAGTTGTTGTGGTCCATGTCGGTACCAACAACATAGGCAAGTCTAGGAAAGAGGACCTGTTTAGAGATTATAAAGAGCTAGGATTCAAATTAAAAAACAGGTCCTCAAGGGTCATAATCTCCGGATTACTGCCCGAGCCACGTGCAAATTGGCATAGGGAGGCAAGAATAAGGGAAGTTAACACGTGGCTGAAAGAGTGGTGTGGGAAAGAGGGGTTCCTTTTCATGGGACACTGGCATCAGTTTTGGGACAGGGGGGACCTATACCGTTGGGATGGTCTCCACCTGAATCGAGCTGGGACCAGTGTTCTGGCGAAAAGAATAAATAGGGTGGTCAATAGGACTTTAAACTAAAGATTGGGGGGGGAAGGGAAAGTCAGGGAACCAAGAGGTGAAGTAATCAGTGGGAAGCGTAGTTGCTTAGGGATACAAAAAAGCACGAAAAGACAAAACTCAGGAGAGGTTACGATAGTCCCCATCCCACAAAATATGACACAGTGTATGGAAAGGCTCAGTAAACCAAGGTCCACCACACTAAGAAAACAAAAAGGGACAGTCAATAGAGAATTAAAGGTGCTATATTTAAACGCGCGCAGTGTACGGAACAAGGTAGATGAGCTTGTGGCCCAGATTGTGACTGGCAGGTATGATGTGGTAGGCATCACAGAGACATGGTTGCAGAAGGTTCAGGACTGGCATTTAAACATCCAGGGATTCACAACCTATCGAAAAGACAGAGAGGGCAGAGGGGGCGGGGTTGCCTTGTTAATTAGGAATGAAATTAAATCAATAGCACTAAATGACATAGGGTCAGATGATGTGGAGTCTGTGTGGGTGGAGTTGAGGAACCACAAAGGCAAAAAAACCATAATGGGAGTTATGTACAGGCCTCCTAACTGTGGTCAGGACCGGGGGCACAAAATGCACCACGAAATAGAAAGTGCATGTCAGAAAGGCAAGGTCATAGTGATCATGGGGGACTTTAATATGCAGGTGGACTGGGTAAATAATGCTGCCAGTGGACCCAAGGAAAGGGAATTCATTGAATGTTTACAGGAGGGCTTTTTGGAACAGCTTGTGATGGAGCCCACGAGGGAACAGGCCATTCTGGACTTAGTGTTATGTAATGAGCCAGACTTGATTAAAGATCTTAAAGTAAGGGAGCACTTAGGAGGCAGTGATCATAATATGGTCGAATTCAATCTCCAATTTGAAAGAAAGAAGGTAGAATCAGATGTAAAGGTGTTACAGTTAAATAAAGGTAACTACAGGGGCATGAGGGAGGAACTGACGAAAATCGACTGGGAGCAGAGCCTAGTGGGAAAGACAGTAGAACAGCAATGGCAGGAGTTTCTGGGAGTAATTGAGGACACAGTACAGAGATTCATCCCAAAGAAAAGAAAGGTTATCAGAGGGGGGGATTCGGCAGCCATGGCTGACAAAGGAAGTTAGGGAATGCATCAAAGCAAAAGAGAAAGCCTATAATGTGGCAAAGAGTAGTGGGAAGTCAGAAGATTGGGAAGGCTACAAATACAAACAGAGGATAACAAAGAGAGAAATAAGGAGAGAGAGGATCAAATATGAAGGTAGGCTCGCCAGTAACATTAGGAATGATAGTCAAAGTTTCTTTAAATACATTAAAAACAAACGGGAGGCAAAAGTTGACATTGGGCCGCTCCAAAATGACGCTGGTAATTTTGTGATGGGAGACAAGGAAATAGCTGAGGAACTAAATAAGTACTTTGCGTCAGTCTTCACAGTAGAAGACATGAGTAATATCCCAACAATTCCGGAGAGTCAGGGGGCAGAGTTGAATATGGTAGCCATCACAAAGGAGAAAGTGCTAGAGAAACTAAGAGGTCTAAAAATTGATAAATCTCCGGGCCCAGGTGGACTACATCCTAGAGTTCTAAAGGAGATAGCTGAAGAAATAGTGGAGGCGTTAGTTATGATCTTTCAAAAGTCACTGGAGTCAGGGAAAGTCCCAGAGGATTGGAAAATCGCTGTTGTAACCCCCTGTTCAAGACGGGAACAAGGAAAAAGATGGAAAATTATAGGCCAATTAGCCTAACCTCGGTTGTTGGCAAGATTCTAGAATCCATTGTTCAGGATGAGATTTCTAAATTCTTGGAAGTGCAGGGTCAGATTAGGACAAGTCAGCATGGATTTAGTAAGGGGAGGTTGTGCCTGACAAACCTGTTAGAGTTCTTTGAAGAGATAGCAAATAGGTTAGACCAAGGAGAGCCAATGGATGTTATCTATCTTGACTTCCAAAAGGCCTTTGATAAGGTGCCTCACGGGAGACTGCTGAATAAAATAAGGGCCCATGGTATTCAAGGCAAGGTACTAACATGGATTGACGATTGGCTGTCAGGCAGAAGGCAGAGAGTTGGGATAAAAGGTTCTTTTTCGGAATGGCAACCGGTGACGAGTGGTGTCCCGCAGGGTTCAGTGTTGGGGCCACAGCTGTTCTCTTTATATATTAACGATCTAGATGACGGGACTGGGGGCATTCTGGCTAAGTTTGCCGATGATACAAAGATAGGTGGAGGGGCAGGTAGTATGGAGGAGGTGGGGAGGCTGCAGAAAGATTTAGACAGTTTAGGAGAGTGGTCCAAGAAATGGCTGATGAAATTCAACGTGGGCAAGTGCGAGGTCTTGCACTTTAGAAAAAAGAATAGAGGCATGGACTATTTTCTAAACGGTGACAAAATTCATAATGCTGAAGTGCAAAGGGACTTGGGAGTCCTAGTCCAGGATTCTCTAAAGGTAAACTTGCAGGTTGAGTCCGTAATTAAGAAAGCAAATGCAATGTTGTCATTTATCTCAAGAGGCTTGGAATATAGAAGCAGGGATGTACTTCTGAAGCTTTATAAAGCATTAGTTAGGCCCCATTTAGAATACTGTGAGCAATTTTGGGCCCCACACCTCAGGAAAGACATACTGGCACTGGAGCGGGTCCAGCGGAGATTCACACGGATGATCCCAGGAATGGTAGGCCTAACATACGATGAACGTCTGAGGATCCTGGGATTATATTCATTGGAGTTTAGGAGGTTGAGGGGAGATCTAATAGAAACTTACAAGATAATGAATGGCTTAGATAGGGTGGATGTAGGGAAGTTGTTTCCATTAGCAGGGGAGACTGGGACCCGGGGGCACAGCCTTAGAATAAAAGGGAGTCACTTTAGAACAGAGATGAGGAGAAATTTCTTCAGCCAGAGAGTGGTGGGTCTGTGGAATTCATTGCCACAGAGGGCGGTGGAGGCCGGGATGTTGAGTGTCTTTAAGACAGAAGTTGATAAATTCTTGATTTCCCGAGGAATCAAGGGCTATGGAGAGAGAGCGGGTAAATGGAGTTGAAATCAGCCATGATTGAATGGTGGAGTGGACTCGATGGGCCGAATGGCCTTACTTCCGCTCCTATGTCTTATGGTCTTATGGTTACTGGCTTGCAATCAGTGGTGAGATTAGCGAAGAGGGAAGGAGGGTCGACTTTCAGGGTGGCTAGGCTGCACACAGTGAGTGGGGGCAGGGGTCCGCCAAAGCTAAGCGTCAGGCTCTTGAGATTACTTTGAAAATCGAGCCCTAAAAGGAGGTGGGCGCAGAGGTCTGGGATCAAGTACAGCTGGAAATTAGTGGACTCAGCGCCCTGTACCGCTAAGGTTACCGTAGTGCACCCTCGGATTTGTACCGAGTGCGACCCGGAGGCGAGGGAAATTGTTCGTTGCGCCGGGAATATCGGGAGCGAGCAGCGACTTACCAGATCCGGGTGGATGAAACTCTCGGTGCTCCCGGAATCGAACAGGCGAGGTGTCTCGTACCCGTTAACCCGGACGGCCATCATTGAGCTCTTGAGGAGCTTGGGTCGTGACTGGTCCAAGGTGACTGCGCTGAGTTGAGGGTAACCGGCGGTGTGGTCGGCTGTGCTGGGGCGGCCCCCGGTGAGTGTCCGAGCAGGTCGTACACGTCGAGCGGCGTAGCAGATGGCATCCAAGATGGCGGCCCCCATGGTTCGCACGTGGCCGGCCGCGTGGGGGACGGCCCCGGTTTCCTCCCACAGTCCAAAGATGTGCAGGTTAGGTGGGTTGGCCATGATAAATTGCCCTTAGTGTCCAAAATTGCCCTCAGTGTTGGGTGGGGTTACTGGGTTATGGGGATAGGGTGGAGGTGTTGACCTTGGGTAGGGTGCTCTTTCCAAGAGCCAGTGCAGACTCGATGGGCCGAATGGCCTCCTTCTGCACTGTAAATTCTATGATAATTCTATGATGACTGCGCAGGCACTTGGAGTTTCAGCGGGAGAGGAGTGCGGGGGCTGCTTGTGGGTGAGTATTGAAGTTTAAAGTAACTTACTTACAGGAGCATCTCTTGGAGTTTCAGCGGGAGCGGAGTGCGGGGGCTGCTGCTGGGTGAGTATTTAAGTAAACACTTACCTGGTCCCGTTTCTGTTCCTCTTTGCTGCTGTTGTATTTTTTTTTTTAAATTATTTTTTAAGGCGGGAACAGGAAGTTCGACCCGCGGACTTCTGAGAAGCGGCGTGCAGGGGTTGCCGGTAGGTGAGTATTTAGGTTTAAAATAACTTACCTTGCAGGGGCAATCACTTGGAGTTTCAGCGGGAGCGGAGTACAGAGGCTGCTGGTGGGTGAGTATTGAAGTTTAAAATAACTTACCTTACAGGACCATCTCTTGGAGTTTCAGCGGGAGCGGAGTGCAGAGGCTGCTGGTGGGTGAGTATTTAAGTAAACACTTACCTGGTCCCGTTTCTGTTCCTCTTTGCTGCTGTTGTATTTTTAAAATAAATTTGTTTTTTAAGGCGGGAACAGGAAGTTCGACCCGCGGACTTCTGGGAAGTCGCTCACCAATAAATTCTGGTGGAGAGGAAACCCGAGACACTACACGTGTAGTGTCTCCCACCCGCCCTCCTCCTCTAACCTAATAATAAAACCCTTTGGTCTGAGGTAAGTACCATATTGTATTATTATTATTATTTTTAAAAAAATTTAGTTGTAAGCCAGATCTTGGTTGAAAGTTAGAGGAATGGCAGGGAAGGGAGTGCAATGTTCTTCCTGCAGGATGTTTGAGGTGAGGGATGCCGTTCGTGTCCCTGCTGATTTTACCTGCAGGAAGTGCTGCCATCTCCAGCTCCTCCAAGACCGAGTTAGGGAACTGGAGCTGGAGTTGGAAGAACTTTGGATCATTCGGGAGGCAGAGGGGGTCATAGATAGCAGCTTCAGGGAATTAGTTACACCAAAGATTGGAGATAGATGGGTAACTGTAAGAGGGACTGGGAAGAAGCAGTCAGTGCAGGGATCCCCTGCGGTCGTTCCCCTGAGAAACAAGTATACCGCTTTGGATACTTGTGTGGGGGGGGACTTACCAGGGGTAAGCTTTGGTGTACGGGCCTCTGGCACGGAGTCTGTCCCTGTTGCTCAGACGGGAAGGGGGGAGAGGAGCAGAGCATTAGTAATTGGGGACTCGATAGTCAGAGGCACAGATAGGAGATTTTGTGGGAGCGTGAGAGACTCACGTTTGGTATGTTGCCTCCCAGGTGCAAGGGTATGTGATGTCTCGGATCGTGTTTTCCGGGTCCTTAGGGGGAGGGGGAGCAGCCCCAAGTCGTGGTCCACATTGGCACTAACGACATAGGTAGGAAAGGGGACAAGGATGTTAGGCAGGCTTTCAGGGAGCTAGGATGGAAGCTCAGAACTAGAACAAACAGAGTTGTTATCTCTGGGTTGTTGCCCGTGCCACGTGATAGTGAGATGAGGAATAGGGAGAGAGCAATTAAACAGGTGGCTACAGGGATGGTGCAGGCGGGAGGGATTCAGATTTCTGGATAACTGGGTCTCTTTCCGGGGCAGGTGGGACCTCTACAGACAGGATGGTCTACATCTGAACCTGAGGGGCACAAATATCCTTGGGGGGAGATTTGTTAGTGCTCTTTGGGGGGGTTTAAACTAATGCAGCAGGGGCATGGGAACCTGGATTGTAGTTTTAGGGTACGGGAGAATGAGAGTATAGAGGTCAGGAGCACAGATTTGACGTCGCAGGAGGGGGCCAGTGTTCAGGTAGGTAGTTTGAAGTGTGTCTACTTCAATGCCAGGAGTATACGAAATAAGGTAGGGGAACTGGCAGCATGGGTTGGTACCTGGGACTTCGATGTTGTGGCCATTTCGGAGACATGGATAGAGCAGGGACACGAATGGATGTTGAAGGTTCCGGGGTTTAGGTGTTTTAGTAAGCTCAGAGAAGGAGGCAAAAGAGGGGGAGGTGTGGCGCTGCTAGTCAAGAGCAGTATTACAGTGGCGGAGAGGATGCTAGATGGGGACTCATCTTCTGAGGTAGTATGGGCTGAGGTTAGAAACAGGAAAGGAGAGGTCACCCTGTTGGGAGTTTTCTATAGGCCTCCAAATAGTTCTAGGGATGTAGAGGAAAGGATGGCGAGGATGATCCTGGATAAGAGCGAAAGTAACAGGGTAGTTATTATGGGAGACTTTAACTTTCCAAATATTGACTGGAAAAGATATAGTTCGAGAACATTAGATGGGTCATTTTTTGTACAGTGTGTGCAGGAGGGTTTCCTGACACAATATGTTGACAGGCCAACAAGAGGCGAGGCCACGTTGGATTTGGTTTTGGGTAATGAACCTGGCCAGGTGTTGGATTTGGAGGTAGGAGAGCACTTTGGGGACAGTGACCACAATTCGGTGATGTTTACGTTAGTGATGGAAATGGATAAGTATACACCGCAGGGCAAGAGTTATAGCTGGGGGAAGGGCAATTATGATGCCATTAGACGTGACTTGGGGGCGATAGGTTGGAGAAGTAGGCTGCAAGTGTTGGGCACACTGGATAAGTGGAGCTTGTTCAAGGATCAGCTACTGCGTGTTCTTGATAAGTACGTACCGGTCAGGCAGGGAGGAAAGCGTAGAGCGAGGGAACCGTGGTTTACCAAAGAAGTGGAATCTCTTGTTAAGAGGAAGAAGGAGGCCTCTGTGAAGATGAGATGTGAAGTTTCAGTTGGGGCGATGGATAGTTACAAGGTAGCGAGGAAGGATCTAAAGAGAGAGCTAAGACGAGCAAGGAGGGGACATGAGAAGTATTTGGCAGGTAGGATCAAGGAAAACCCAAAAGCTTTCTATAGGTATGTCAGGAATAAGCGAATGACTAGGGTAAGAGTAGGACCAGTCAAGGACAGGGATGGGAAGTTGTGTGTGGAGTCTGAAGCGATAGGCGAGATACTAAATGAATATTTTTCGTCAGTATTCACTCAGGAAAAAGATAATGTTGTGGAGGAGAATGCTGAGACCCAGGCTATTAGAATAGGTGGCATTGAGGTACGTAGGGAAGAGGTGTTGGCAATTCTGGACAGGCTGAAAATAGATAAGTCCCCGGGGCCTGATGGGATTTATCCTAGGATTCTCTGGGAGGCCAGGGAAGAGATTGCTGGACCTTTGGCTTTGATTTTTATGTCATCATTGGCTACAGGAATAGTGCCAGAGGACTGGAGGATAGCAAATGTGGTCCCTTTGTTCAAAAAGGGGAGCAGAGACAATCCCGGCAATTATAGACCGGTGAGCCTCACGTCTGTAGTGGGTAAAGTCTTGGAGGGGATTATAAGAGACAAGATTTATAATCATCTAGATAGGAATAATATGATCAGGGATAGTCAGCACGGCTTTGTGAAGGGTAGGTCATGCCTCACAAACCTTATCGAGTTCTTTGAGAAAGTGACTGAACAGGTAGACGAGGGTAGAGCAGTTGATGTGGTATATATGGATTTCAGTAAAGCGTTTGATAAGGTTCCCCACGGTAGGCTATTGCAGAAAATGCGGAGGTTGGGGATTGAGGGTGATTTAGAGATGTGGATCAGAAATTGGCGAGCTGAAAGAAGACAGAGGGTGGTGGTTGATGGGAAATGTTCAGAATGGAGTTCAGTTACAAGTGGCGTACCACAAGGATCTGTTCTGGGGCTGTTGCTGTTTGTCATTTTTATCAATGACCTAGAGGAAGGCGCGGAAGGGTGGGTGAGTAAATTTGCAGACGACACTAAAGTCGGTGGTGTTGTCGACAGTGTGGAAGGATGTAGCAGGTTACAGAGGGACATAGATAAGCTGCAGAGCTGGGCTGAGAGGTGGCAAATGGAGTTTAATGTAGAGAAGTGTGAGGTGATTCACTTTGGAAGGAATAACAGGATTGTGGAATATTTGGCTAATGGTAAAGTTCTTGGATGTGTGGATGAGCAGTGGGATCTAGGTGTCCATGTACATAGATCCCTGAAAGTTGTCACCCAGTTTGATAGGGTTGTGAAGAAGGCCTATGGAGTTGGCCTTTATTGGTAGAGGGATTGAGTTCCGGAGTCATGACGTCATGTTGCAGCTGTACAAAACTCTGGTTCGGCCGCATTTGGAGTATTGCGTACAGTTCTGGTCACCGCATTATAGGAAGGACGTGGAGGCTTTGGAGCGGGTGCAGAGGAGATTTACCAGGATGTTGCCTGGTATGGAGGGAAAATCTTATGAGGAAAGGCTGATGGACTTGAGGTTGTTTTCGTTAGAGAGAAGAAGGTTAAGAGGAGACTTAATAGAGGCATACAAAATGATCAGGGGGTTGGATAGGGTGGACAGTGAGAGCCTTCTCCCGCGGATGGAAATGGCTGGCACAAGGGGACATAACTTTAAACTGAGGGGTAATAGATATAGGACAGAGGTCCGAGGTAGGTTCTTTACGCAAAGAGTAGTGAGGCCGTGGAATGCCCTACCTGCTACAGTAGTGAACTCGCCAACATTGAGGGCATTTAAAAGTTTATTGGATGAACATATGGATGATAATGGCATAGTGTAGGTTAGATGGCTTTTGTTTCGGTGCAACATCGTGGGCCGAAGGGCCTGTACTGCGCTGTATTGTTCGATGTTCTATGTTCTATATAGAGAGGTGAACAGACAGAAAGGGCAGCGAGCAGAAATACGGAGCACCGAGTAGACATATGGGCATCAAGCAGACTTATAGAGCATTAAGCAGACATACAGTAAAGCTGTTACGTTCCTGAAAATCGCATTGTGTGTTCCCAGGGAACCCTTGTTAAATTGAGAGTTTGTTGCACTCCTAAATAAAGCAATGGTCAAGTTGAGAAGCTGTGCTGTGCAGGTTCAGCATTGTGCATTGCAAGCAAAATAAAATACCTCGTTAAACAAACATGAAATACAATACAGTGACGGAGAAAAAGATACATTCATCTTTCCCATACATTACTGATCAGGACTGTGAGAATTTTAAGCAGGCTCCATCTGAATGGTAGATGTTGATGAGAGAAGCGCCATTACCTACAATGACCAACATCTGCCACTAGATGGAAGTAGAAGACCTCAGTGAGATTTCACACATAGAAACATACATGGGTGCACAGCGAGGGTTAGAGTGAGGGGAGGAGTGAGGGTGTAGTGAGGGACGGAGTGAGGGTGTAGTGAGGAACAGAGCGAGGGTGTAGTGAGGGACAGAGTGAGGGTGTAGTGAGCGACAGAGCGAGGGTTAGAGTGAGGGGAGGAGTGAGGGTGAAGTGAGGGACAGAGTGAGGGTGTAGTGAGGGACAGAGCGAGGGTGTAGTGAGGAACAGAGCAAGGGTGTAGTGAGAGACAGTCTGAGGGTGGAGTGAGGGACAGAGTGAGGGTGTAGTGAGGGACAGAGTGAGGGTGTAGTGAGGGACAGAGTGAGGGTGGAGTGAGGGACAGAGTGAGGGTGGAGTGAGGGACAGAGTGAGGGTGGAGTGAGGGACAGAGCGAGGGTGTAGTGAGGAACAGAGCGAGGCTGTAGTGAGGGACAGAGCGAGGGTGTAGTGAGGAACAGAGTGAGGGTGTAGTGAGGAACAGAGCGAGGGTGTAGTGAGGGACAGAGTGAGGGTGTAGTGAGGAACAGAGTGAGGGTGTAGTGAGGAACAGAGTGAGGGTGTAGTGAGGAACAGAGCGAGGGTGTGGTGAGGGGCAGAGTGAGGGAGTAGTGAGGAACAGAGTGAGGGTGTAGTGAGGGACAGAGTGAGGGTCAAGTGAGGGACAGAGTGAGGGTGTAGTGAGTAACAGAGCGAGGGTGTAGTGAGGAACAGAATGAGGGTGTAGTGAGGAACAGTGTGAGGGTGTAGTGAGGAACAGAGTGAGGGTGTAGTGAGGGACAGAGTGAGGGTGTAGTGAGGGACAGAGTGAGGGTGTAGTGAGGGACAGAGCGCGGGTCAAGTGAGGGACAGAGTGAGGGTGTAGTGAGGAACAGAGCGAGGGTGTAGTGAGGAACAGAGTGAGGGTGTAGTGAGGGACAGAGCGAGGGTGTAGTGAGGGACAGAGTGAGGGTGTAGTGAGGAACAGAGCGAGGGTGTAGTGAGGAACAGAGCGAGGGTGTCGTGAGGAACAGAGCGAGGGTGTAGTGAGGGACAGGGCGAGGGTGTAGTGAGGAACAGAGTGAGGGTGTAGTGAGGAACAGAGCGAGGGTGTAGTGAGGAACACAGCGAGGGTGTAGTGAGGGACAGAGCGAGGGTGTAGTGAGGAACAGAGCGAGGGTGTAGTGAGGGACAGAGCGAGGGTGTAGTGAGGGACAGAGCGAGGGTGTAGTGAGGAACAGAGCGAGGGTGTAGTGAGGAACAGAGAAAGGGTGTCGTGAGGAACAGAGCGAGGGTGTAGTGAGGGACAGGGCGAGGGTGTAGTGAGGGACAGGGCGAGGGTGTAGTGAGGAACAGAGCGAGGGTGTAGTGAGGGACAGAGCGAGGGTGTAGTGAGGAACACAGCGAGGGTGTAGTGAGGAACAGAGCGAGGGTGTAGTGAGGAACAGAGTGAGGGTGTAGTGAGGAACAGAGTGAGGGTGTAGTGAGGAGCAGAGTGAGGGTGTAGTGAGGAACAGAGTGAGGGTGTAGTGAGGAGCAGAGTGAGGGTGTAGAGAGGAACAGAGCGAGGGTGTCGTGAGGAACTGAGCGAGGGTGTCGTGAGGAACAGGGCGAGGGTGTAGTGAGGAACAGAGAGAGGGTGTAATGAGGGACAGAGCGAGGGTGTAGTGAGGGACAGAGAGAGGGTGTAATGAGGAACAGAGCGAGGGTGTCGTGAGGAACTGAGCGAGGGTGTCGTGAGGAACAGGGCGAGGGTGTAGTGAGGAACAGAGAGAGGGTGTAGTGAGGAACAGAGAGAGGGTGTAATGAGGGACAGAGCGAGGGTGTAGTGAGGGACAGAGAGAGGGTGTAATGAGGGACAGAGCGAGGGTCTAGTGAGTGACAGAGTGAGGGTGTAGTGAGGGACAGAGCGAAGGTGTAGTAAGATTCAGAGTGAGGGTGTAGTGAGGGACAGAGCGAAGGTGTAGTGAGGAACAGAGCGAGGGTGTAGTGAGGAGCAGAGTGAGGGTGTAGAGAGGAACAGAGTGAGGGTGTAGTGAGGAACAGAGTGAGGATGTAGTGAGGGAGAGAGTGAGGGTGTAGTGAGGGACAGAGTGAGGGTGTAGTGAGGGACAGAGTGAGGGTGTAGTGAGGGACAGAGTGAGGGTGTAGTGAGGGACAGAGTGAGAGTGTAGTAAGGAACAGAGTGATGGTGTAGTGAGGGACGGAGTGAGGGTGTAATGATGGATGGGGTGAGGGTGTAGAGAGAAACAGAGTGATGGTGTAGTGAGGGACGGAGTGAGGGTGTAATGATGGACGGAGTGAGGGTGTAGTGAGGAACAGAGCCAGGGTGTAGTGAGGAACGGAGCGAGGGTGTAATGAGGGACAGAGTGAGGGTGTAGTGAAGGACAGAGTGAGGGTGTCGGGAGGGACAGAGTGAGGGTGTAGATGGAATGGAGAGAGGGCCTGGTGAGGGACAGAGTGAGGGTGTAGTGATGGACGGAGCGAGGGTGTAGTGAGGGACAGAGTGAGGGTGTAGTGAGGGACAGAGTGAGGGTGTAGTGAGGGACAGAGTGAAGTGTAGTGAGGGACAGAGTGAGGATGTAGTGAGGGACAGAGCGAGGGTGTAGTGAGGGACAGAGCGAGGGTGTAGTGAGGGACAGAGTGAGTGTGTAGTGAGGGACAGAGTGAGGGTGTAATGATGGATGGGGTGAGGGTGTAGAGAGGAACAGAGTGATGGTGTAGTGAGGCACGGAGTGAGGGTGTAATGATGGACGGGGTGAGGGTGTAGAGAGGAACAGAGTGAGGGTGTCGTGAGGGACAGAGCGAGGGTGTAGTGAGGGACAGAGTGAGGGACAGAGTGAGGGTGTAGTAAGGGATGGAGCAAGGGTGTAGTGAGGAACTGAGTGAGGGACAGAGTGAGGGTGTAGTGAGGGACAGAGTGAGGGTGTAGTGAGGAACAGAGCGAGGGTGTAGTGAGGAACAGAGTGAGGGTGTCTTGAGGGACAGAGTGAGGGTGAAGTGAGGGACAGAGTGAGGGTGAAGTGAGCAACAGAGTGAAGTGTAGTGAGGGACGGAGTGAGGGTGTAGTGAGGAACAGAGCCAGGGCGTAGTGAGGAACGGAGCGAGAGTGTAATGAGGGACAGAGTGAGGGTGTAGTGAAGGACAGAGTGAGGGTGTCGTGAGGGACAGAGTGAGGGTGTAGATGGAATGGAGAGAGGGCCTGGTGAGGGACAGAGTGAGGGTGTAGTGATGGACGGAGCGACGGTGTAGTGAGGGACAGAGTGAGGGTGTAGTGAGGGACAGAGTGAGGGTGTAGTGAGGGAGAGAGTGAAGTGTAGTGAGGGACAGAGTGAGGATGTAGTGAGGGACAGAGCGAGGGTGTAGTGAGGGACAGAGCGAGGGTGTAGTGAGGAACAGAGTGAGTGTGTAGTGAGGGACAGAGTGAGGGTGTAGTGTGGGACAGAGTGAGGGTGTTGTGAGGGACAGAGCGAGGGTGTAGTGAGGGACAGAGCGAGGGTGTAGTGAGGGACAGAGTGAGGGTGTAGTGAGGGACAGAGTGAGGGTGTAGTGCGGGACAGAGTGAGGGTGTTGTGAGGGACAGAGCGAGGGTGTAGTGAGGGACAGAGTGAGGGTGTAGTGAGGGACAGAGTGAGGGTGTAGTGAGGGACGGAGTGAGTGTGTAGTGAGGGACAGAGCGAGGGTGTAGTGAGGAACAGAGTGAGGGTGTAGTGAGGGACAGAGCGAGGGTGGAGTGAGGAACAGAGCGAGGGTGGAGTGAGGGACAGAGTGAGGGTGTAGTGAGGGACAGAGTGAAGTGTAGTGACGGAGAGAGTGAAGTGTAGTGAGGGGCGGAGTAAGGATATAGTGAGGGACAGAGCGACGGTGTAGTGAGGGACAGAGTGAGTGTGTAGTGAGGGACAGAGTGAGGGTGTTGTGAGGGACAGAGCGAGGGTGTAGTGAGGGACAGAGCGAGGGTGTAGTGAGGGACAGAGTGAGGGTGTAGTGAGGGACGGAGTGAGGGTGTAGTGAGGGACAGAGCGAGGGTGTAGTGAGGGACAGAGCGAGGGTGGAGTGAGGAACAGAGCGAGGGTGTAGTGAGGGACAGAGCGAGGGTGTAGTGATGGACAGAGTGAGGATGTAGTGAGGGACAGAGTGAGGATGTAGTGAGGGACAGAGTGAGGATGTAGTGAGGGACAGAGCGAGGATGAAGTGAGGAACAGACTGAAGTGTAGAGAGGGACGGAGTGAGGGTGTAGAGAGGGACAGAGAAAGGGTGTAGTGAGGAACGGAGCGAGGGTGTAATGAGGGACAGAGTGAGGGAGTAGTGAGGGACAGAGTGAGGGTGTAGTGAGGGACAGAGTGAGGGTCTAGTGAGGGACAGAGTGAGGGTGTAGTGCGGGACAGAGTGAGGGTGTAGTGAGGGACAGAGTGAAGTGTAGTGAGGGACGGAGTGAGGGTGTAGTGAGGGACAGAGCGAGGGTGTAGTGAGGGACAGAGCGAGTGTGTAGTGCGGAACAGAGTGAGGGTGTTGTGTGGGACGGAGTGAGGGTGTAGTGAGGGACAGAGCGAGGGTGTAGTGAGGGACAGAGCGAGGGTGTAGTGAGGGACAGAGTGACTGTGTATTGAGGGACAGAGTGAGGGTGTAGTGCGGGACAGAGTGAGGGTGTAGTGAGGGACAGAGCGAGGGTGTAGTTAGGAACAGAGCGAGGGTGTAGTGAGGGACAGAGCGAGGGTGTATTGAGGGACGGAGTGACTGTGTATTGAGGGACAGAGTGAGGGTGTAGTGAGGGAAAGGGTGAGGGTGTAGTGAGGAACAGAGCGAGGGTTTGTGAGGAACATGGCGAGGGTGTAGTGAGGGACGGAGTGAGGGTGTAGTGAGGGACAGAGCGAGGGAGTTGTGAGGAACAGAGTGAGGGTATAGAGAGGGACAGAGCGAGGGTGGAGTGAGGAACAGAGCGAGGGTGTAGAGACGGACAGAGCGAGGGTGGAGTGAGGAACAGAGCGAGGGTGGAGTGAGGGACAGAGCGAGGGTGTAGTGAGGGACAGAGCGAGGGTGTAGTGAGGAACAGCGTGAGGGTGTAGTGAGGGACAGAGTGAGGGTGTAGTGTGGGACAGAGTGAGGGTGTAGTGAGGAACAGAGCGAGGGTGTAGTGAGGGACAGAGTGAGGATGTAGATGGAATGGAGTGAGGATGTAGTGAGGGACAGAGTGAGGGTGTAGTGTGGAACAGAGCGAGGATGAAGTGAGGAACAGACTGAAGTGTAGAGAGGGACGGAGTGAGGGTGTAGAGAGGGACAGAGAAAGGGTGTAGTGAGGAACGGAGCGAGGGTGTAATGAGGGACAGAGTGAGGGAGTAGTGAGGGACAGAGTGAGGGTCTAGTGAGGGACAGAGTGAGGGTCTAGTGAGGGACAGAGTGAGGGTGTAGTGCGGGACAGAGTGAGGGTGTAGTGAGGAACAGAGTGAGGTTGTAGTTAGGGACAGAGTGAAGTGTAGTGAGGGACGGAGTGAGGGTGTAGTGAGGGACAGAGCGAGGGTGTAGTGAGGGACAGAGCGAGGGTGTAGTCAGGGACAGAGTGAGGGTGTAGTGCGGAACAGAGTGAGGGTGCAGTGTGGGACAGAGTGAGGGTGTAGTGAGGGGCAGAGTGAGGGTGTAGTGAGGAAGAGAGCGAGGGTGTAGTGAGGGACAGAGCGAGGATGAAGTGAGGAACAGACTGAAGTGTAGAGAGGGACGGAGTGAGGGTGTAGAGAGGGACAGAGAAAGGGTGTAGTGAGGGACAGCGTGAGGGTGTAGTGAGGAACAGAGCGAGGGTTTGTGAGGAACAGGACGAGGGTGTAGTGAGGGACGGGGTGATGGTGTAGTGAGGGACAGAGTGAGGGTGTAGTGAGGGACAGAGCGAGGGTGGAGTGAAGGTGTAGTGAGGAACAGAGCGAGGGTGTAGCGAGGGACAGAGCGATGGTGTAGTGAGGGACAGAGAGAGGATGTAGTGAGGAACAGAGTGAGGGTGTATTGAGGGACAGAGTGAGGGTGTAGTGAGGGACAGAGTGAAGGTGTAGTGAGGAACAGAGCGAGAGTGTAGTGATGGACAGAGTGAGGGTGTAGTGAGGGACAGAGTGAGGGTGTAGTGAGGAACAGAGCGAGGGTGTAGTGAGGAACAGAGTGAGGGTGTCTTGAGGGACAGAGCGAAGGTGTAGTGAGGGACAGAGTGAGGGCGTAGATGGAATGGAGAGAGAGCGTAGTGAGGGACAGAGTGAGGGTGTAGTGAGGGACAGAGTGAGGGTGAAGTGAGCAACAGAATGAAGTGTAGTGAGGGACGGAGTGAGGGTGTAGTGAGGGACAGAGCGAAGGTGTAATGAGGAACGGAACGAGGGTGTAGTGAGGGACAGAGTGAGGGTGTAGTGAGGGACAGAGTGAGGGTGTAGTGAAGGACAGAGTGAGGGTGCAGTGAGGGACAGAGTGAGGGTGTAGTGAGGGACAGAGTGAGGGTGTAGTGAGGGACAGAGCGAGGGTGTAGTGAGGAACAGAGCGAGGGTGTAGTGAGGGACAGAGCGAGGGTGTAGGGAGGGATGAGAGCGAGGGTGTAGTGAGGGACGAGAGCGAGGGTGTAGTGAGGGACAGAGTGAGGGTGCAGTGAGGGACAGAGTGAGGGTGTAGTGAGGGACAGAGTGAGGGTGTAGTGAGGGACAGAGTGAGGGTGTAGTGAGGGACAGAGTGAGGGTGTAGTGAGGGACAGAGCGAGGGTGTAGTGAGGGACAGAGCGAGGGTGTAGTGAGGAACAGAGCGAGGGTGTAGTGAACGACAGAGTGAAGGTGTAGTGAGGGACAGAGCGATGGTGTAGATGGAATGGAGTGAGGATGTAGTGAGGGACAGAGTGTGGATGTAGTGAGGGACAGAGCGAGTGTGTAGGGAGGGACAGAGCGAGGGTGTAGTGAGGAACAGAGCGAGGGTGTAGTGAGGAACAGAGCGAGGGTGTAGTGAGGAACAGAGCGAGGGTGTAGTGAGGGACAGAGCGAGGGTGTACTGAGGGACAGAGAGAGGGTGTAGTGAGGAACAGAGCGAGGGTGTAGTGAGGGACAGAGTGAGAGTGTAGTGAGGGTGTAGTGATGAACAGAGCGAGGGTGTAGTGAGGAACAGAGTGAGGGTTTCGTGAGGGACAGAGTGAGTATGTAGTCAGGGACAGAGTGAGGGTGTAGTGCGGAACAGAGTGAGGGTGTAGTGAGGGACAGAGTGAGGGTGTAGTGAGGGACAGAGTGAGGGTGTAGTGAGGGACAGAGTGAGGGTGTAGTGAGGAAGAGAGCGAGGGTGTAGTGAGGGACAGCGTGAGGGTGTAGTGAGGAACAGAGCGAGGGTTTGTGAGGAACAGGACGAGGGTGTAGTGAGGGACGGGGTGATGGTGTAGTGAGGGACAGAGTGAGGGTGTAGTGAGGGACAGAGCGAGGGTGGAGTGAAGGTGTAGTGAGGAACAGAGCGAGGGTGTAGCGAGGGACAGAGCGATGGTGTAGTGAGGGACAGAGAGAGGATGTAGTGAGGAACAGAGTGAGGGTGTATTGAGGGACAGAGTGAGGTTGTAGTGAGGGACAGAGTGAAGGTGTAGTGAGGAACAGAGCGAGAGTGTAGTGATGGACAGAGTGAGGGTGTAGTGAGGGACAGAGTGAGGGTGTAGTGAGGAACAGAGCGAGGGTGTAGTGAGGAACAGAGTGAGGGTGTCTTGAGGGACAGACCGAAGGTGTAGTGAGGGATGGAGTGAGGGTGTAGTGAGAATCAGAGCGAGGGTGTAGTGAGGGACAGAGCGAGGGTGTAGTGAGGAACAGAGCGAGGGTGTAGTGAGGGACAGAGCGAGGGTGTAGGGAGGGACGAGAGCCAGGGTGTAGTGAGGGACGGAGTGAGGGTGCAGTGAGGGACAGAGTGAGGGTGTAGTGAGGGACAGAGTGAGGGTGTAGTGAGCGACAGAGTGAGGGTGTAGTGAGGGACAGAGTGAGGGTGCAGTGAGGAACAGAGCGAGGGTGTAGTGAGGGACAGAGTGAGGGTGTAGTGAGGAACAGAGCGAGGGTGTAGTGAGGAACAGAGTGAGGGTGTAGTGAGGGACAGAGTGAAGGTGTAGTGAGGAATAGAGTGAGGGTGTCGTGAGGGACAGAGCGATGGTGTAGTGAGGGACAGAGCGATGGTGTAGATGGAATGGAGTGAGGATGTAGTGAGGAACAGAGCGAGGATGTAGTGAGGGACAGAGCGAGGGTGTAGGGAGGGACAGAGCGAGGGTGTAGTGAGGGACAGAGCGAGGGTGTAGTGAGGAACAGAGCGAGGGTGTAGTGAGGAACAGAGCGAGGGTGTAGTGAGGGACAGAGCGAGGGTGTAGTGAGGGACAGAGCGAGGGTGTAGTGAGGAACAGAGCGAGGGTGTAGTGAGGGACAGAGTGAGAGTGTAGTGAGGGTGTAGTGATGAACAGAGCGAGGGTGTAGTGAGGAACAGAGTGAGGGTATCGTGAGGGACAGAGTGAGTGTGTAGTCAGGGACAGAGTGAGGGTGTAGTGCGGAGCAGAGTGAGGGTGTAGTGCGGAACAGAGTGAGGGTGTAGTGAGGGACAAAGTGAGGGTGTAGTGAGGGACAGAGTGAGGGTGTAGTGAGGGACAGAGCGAGGGTGTAGTGAGGGATAGAGCGAGGGTGTAGTGAGGGACAGAGTGAGGGTGTAGTGAGGGACAGAGCGAGGGTGTAGTGAGGGACAGAGCGAGGGTGTAGTGAGGGACAGAGTGAGGGTGTAGTGAGGGACAGTGCGAGGGTGTAGTGAGGGATGGAGTGAGGGTGTAGTGAGGGACAGAGTGAGGGTGTAGTGATGGACAGAGTGAGGGTGTAGTGAGGGACAGAGTGAGGGTGTAGTGAGGAACGGAGCGAGGGTGTAATGAAGGACATAGTGAGGGAGTAGTGAGGGACAGAGTGAGGGTGTAGTGAGGGACAGAGCGAGGGTGTAGTGAGGGACAGAGCAAGGGTGTAGTGATGGACAGAGTGAGGGTGTTGTGAGGGACAGAGTGAGGGTGTAGTGAGGAACAGAGCGAGGGTGTAGTGAGGAACAGAGTGAGGGTGTCTTGAGGGACAGACCGAAGGTGTAGTGAGGGATGGAGTGAGGGTGTAGTGAGAATCAGAGCGAGGGTGTAGTGAGGGACAGAGCGAGGGTGTAGTGAGGAACAGAGCGAGGGTGTAGTGAGGGACAGAGCGAGGGTGTAGGGAGGGACGAGAGCCAGGGTGTAGTGAGGGACGGAGTGAGGGTGCAGTGAGGGACAGAGTGATGGTGTAGTGAGGGACAGAGTGAGGGTGTAGTGAGCGACAGAGTGAGGGTGTAGTGAGGGACAGAGTGAGGGTGCAGTGAGGAACAGAGCGAGGGTGTAGTGAGGGACAGAGTGAGGGTGTAGTGAGGAACAGAGCGAGGGTGTAGTGAGGAACAGAGTGAGGGTGTAGTGAGGGACAGAGTGAAGGTGTAGTGAGGAATAGAGTGAGGGTGTCGTGAGGGACAGAGCGATGGTGTAGTGAGGGACAGAGCGATGGTGTAGATGGAATGGAGTGAGGATGTAGTGAGGGACAGAGTGAGGATGTAGTGAGGGACAGAGCGAGGGTGTAGGGAGGGACAGAGCGAGGGTGTAGTGAGGGACAGAGCGAGGGTGTAGTGAGGAACAGAGCGAGGGTGTAGTGAGGAACAGAGCGAGGGTGTAGTGAGGGACAGAGCGAGGGTGTAGTGAGGGACAGAGCGAGGGTGTAGTGAGGAACAGAGCGAGGGTGTAGTGAGGGACAGAGTGAGAGTGTAGTGAGGGTGTAGTGATGAACAGAGCGAGGGTGTAGTGAGGAACAGAGTGAGGGTATCGTGAGGGACAGAGTGAGTGTGTAGTCAGGGACAGAGTGAGGGCGTAGTGCGGAGCAGAGTGAGGGTGTAGTGCGGAACAGAGTGAGGGTGTAGTGAGGGACAAAGTGAGGGTGTAGTGAGGGACAGAGTGAGGGTGTAGTGAGGGACAGAGCGAGGGTGTAGTGAGGGACAGAGCGAGGGTGTAGTGAGGGACAGAGTGAGGGTGTAGTGAGGGACAGAGCGAGGGTGTAGTGAGGGACAGAGCGAGGGTGTAGTGAGGGACAGAGTGAGGGTGTAGTGAGGGACAGTGCGAGGGTGTAGTGAGGGATGGAGTGAGGGTGTAGTGAGGGACAGAGTGAGGGTGTAGTGATGGACAGAGTGAGGGTGTAGTGAGGGACAGAGTGAGGGTGTAGTGAGGAACGGAGCGAGGGTGTAATGAAGGACATAGTGAGGGAGTAGTGAGGGACAGAGTGAGGGTGTAGTGAGGGGCAGAGCGAGGGTGTAGTGAGGGACAGAGCAAGGGTGTAGTGAGGGACAGAGCAAGGGTGTAGTGAGGGACAGAGCGAGGGTGTAATGAAGGACATAGTGAGGGAGTAGTGAGGGACAGAGTGAGGGTGTCGTGAGGAACAGAGCGAGGGTGCAGTGAAGAACAGAGTGAGGGTGTCGTGAGGGACAGAGCGATGGTGTAGTGAGGAATAGAGTGAGGGACAGAGCGAGGGGGTAGTGAGGTACAGAGAGAGGGTGTAGTTAGGAACAGAGTGAGGGTGTAGTGAGGAACAGAGTGGGGGTGTAGTGACGGACGGAGTGAGGGTGTCGTGAGTGACAGAGCGAGGGTGTTGTGAGGAACAGAGTGAGGGTGTAGTGAGGGACAGACCGAGGGTGGAGTGAAGGTGTAGTGAGGGACAGAGCGAGGATGTAGTGAGGGACGGAGTGAGGGTGTAGTGAGGGACAGAGCGAGGGTGTAGTGAGGAACAGAGCGAGGGTGTAGTGAGGGACAGAGCGAGGGTGTAGGGAGGGACGAGAGCGAGGGTGTAGTGAGGGACGGAGTGAGGGTGCAGTGAGGGACAGAGTGAGGGTGTAGTGAGGGACAGAGTGAGGGTGTAGTGAGGGACAGAGTGAGGGTGTAGTGAGGAACAGAGCGAGGGTGTAGTGAGGGACAGAGTGAAGGTGTAGTGAGGAATAGAGTGAAGGTGTAGTGAGGAATAGAGTGAGGGTGTCGTGAGGAACAGAGTGAGGGTGTAGTGAGGGACAGAGTGAAGGTGTAGTGAGGAATAGAGTGAAGGTGTAGTGAGGAATAGAGTGAGGGTGTCGTGAGGGACAGAGCGATGGTGTAGTGAGGGACAGAGCGATGGTGTAGATGGAATGGAGTGAGGATGTAGTGAGGGACAGAGTGAGGATGTAGTGAGGGACAGAGCGAGGGTGTAGGGAGGGACAGAGCGAGGGTGTAGGGAGGGACAGAGCGAGGGTGTAGGGAGGGACAGAGCGAGGGTATAGTGAGGAACAGAGCGAGGGTGTAGTGAGGAACAGAGCGAGGGTGTAGTGAGGGAAAGAGCGAGGGTGTAGTGAGGGACAGAGCGAGGGTGTAGTGAGGGACAGAGCGAGGGTGTAGTGAGGGACGGAGTGAGAGTGTAGTGAGGGTGTAGTGATGAACAGAGCGAGGGTGTAGTGAGGAACAGAGTGAGGGTATCGTGAGGGACAGAGTGAGTGTGTAGTCAGGGACAGAGTGAGGGTGTAGTGCGGAACAGAGTGAGGGTGTAGTGAGGGACAAAGTGAGGGTGTAGTGAGGGACAGAGTGAGGGTGTAGTGAGGGACAGAGTGAGGGTGTATTGAGGGACAGAGTGAGGGTGTAGTGAGGGACAGAGTGAAGGTGTAGTGAGGAACAGAGCGAGAGTGTAGTGATGGACAGAGTGAGGGTGTAGTGAGGGACAGAGTGAGGGTGTAGTGAGGAACAGAACGAGGGTGTAGTGAGGAACAGAGTGAGGGTGTCTTGAGGGACAGACCGAAGGTGTAGTGAGGCACAGAGTGAGGGCGTAGATGGAATGGAGAGAGAGTGTAGTGAGGGACAGAGTGAGGGTGTAGTGAGGGACAGAGTGAGGGTGAAGTGAGCAACAGAATGAAGTGTAGTGAGGGACAGAGTGAGAGTGTAGTGAGGAACAGAGCGAGGGTGTAGTGAGGGACAGAGTGAGAGTGTAGTGAGGGACAGAGCGAGGGTGTAGTGAGGAACAGAGCGAGGGTTTAGTGAGAGACAGAGTGAGAGTGTAGTGAGGGACAGAGCGAGGGTGTAGTGAGGGACAGAGCGAGTGTGTAGTGAGGAACAGAGCGAGGGTGTAGTGAGGGACAGAGTGAGAGTGTAGTGAGGGACAGAGCGAGGGTGTAGTGAGGGACAGAGCGAGGGTGTAGTGAGGAACAGAGCGAGGGTGTAGTGAGGGACAGAGTGAGAGTGTAGTGAGGGACAGAGCGAGGGTGTAGTGAGGGACGGAGTGAGGGTGTAGTGAGAATCAGAGCGAGGGTGTAGTGATGAACAGAGCGAGGGTGTAGTGAGGAACAGAGCGAGGGTGTAGTGAGGGACAGAGTGAGGGTGTAGTGAGGAACAGAGCGAGGGTGTAGTGAGGAACAGAGTGAGGGTGTAGTGAACGACAGAGTGAAGGTGTAGTGAGGGACAGAGCGATGGTGTAGATGGAATGGAGTGAGGATGTAGTGAGGGACAGAGTGTGGATGTAGTGAAGGACAGAGCGAGTGTGTAGGGAGGGACAGAGCGAGGGTGTAGTGAGGGACAGAGCGAGGGTGTAGTGAGGAACAGAGCGAGGGTGTAGTGAGGAACAGAGCGAGGGTGTAGTGAGGGACAGAGCGAGGGTGTAGTGAGGGACAGAGCGAGGGTGTACTGAGGGACAGAGCGAGGGTGTAGTGAGGAACAGAGCGAGGGTGTAGTGAGGGACAGAGTGAGAGTGTAGTGAGGGTGTAGTGATGAACAGAGCGAGGGTGTAGTGAGGAACAGAGTGAGGGTATCGTGAGGGACAGAGTGAGTATGTAGTCAGGGACAGAGTGAGGGTGTAGTGCGGAACAGAGTGAGGGTGTAGTGAGGGACAGAGTGAGGGTGTAGTGAGGGACAGAGTGAGGGTGTAGTGAGGGACAGAGTGAGGGTGTAGTGAGGAAGAGAGCGAGGGTGTAGTGAGGGACAGCGTGAGGGTGTAGTGAGGAACAGAGCGAGGGTTTGTGAGGAACAGGACGAGGGTGTAGTGAGGGACGGGGTGATGGTGTAGTGAGGGACAGAGTGATGGTGTAGTGAGGGACAGAGCGAGGGTGGAGTGAAGGTGTAGTGAGGAACAGAGCGAGTGTGTAGCGAGGGACAGAGCGATGGTGTAGTGAGGGACAGAGAGAGGATGTAGTGAGGAACAGAGTGAGGGTGTATTGAGGGACAGAGTGAGGTTGTAGTGAGGGACAGAGTGAAGGTGTAGTGAGGAACAGAGCGAGAGTGTAGTGATGGACAGAGTGAGGGTGTAGTGAGGGACAGAGTGAGGGTGTAGTGAGGAACAGAGCGAGGTTGTAGTGAGGAACAGAGTGAGGGTGTCTTGAGGGACAGACAGAAGGTGTAGTGAGGGATGGAGTGAGGGTGTAGTGAGAATCAGAGCGAGGGTGTAGTGAGGGACAGAGCGAGGGTGTACTGAGGAACAGAGCGAGGGTGTAGTGAGGGACAGAGCGAGGGTGTAGGGAGGGACGAGAGCCAGGGTGTAGTGAGGGACGGAGTGAGGGTGCAGTGAGGGACAGAGTGAGGGTGTAGTGAGGGACAGAGTGAGGGTGTAGTGAGGGACAGAGTGAGGGTGTAGTGAGGGACAGAGTGAGGGTGCAGTGAGGAACAGAGCGAGGGTGTAGTGAGGGACAGAGTGAGGGTGTAGTGAGGAACAGAGCGAGGGTGTAGTGAGGAACAGAGTGAGGGTGTAGTGAGGGACAGAGTGAAGGTGTAGTGAGGAATAGAGTGAGGGTGTCGTGAGGGACAGAGCGATGGTGTAGTGAGGGACAGAGCGATGGTGTAGATGGAATGGAGTGAGGATGTAGTGAGGGACAGAGTGAGGATGTAGTGAGGGACAGAGCGAGGGTGTAGGGAGGGACAGAGCGAGGGTGTAGTGAGGGACAGAGCGAGGGATTAGTGAGGAACAGAGCGAGGGTGTAGTGAGGAACAGAGCGAGGGTGTAGTGAGGGACAGAGCGAGGGTCTAGTGAGGGACAGAGCGAGGGTGTAGTGAGGAACAGAGCGAGGGTGTAGTGAGGGACAGAGTGAGAGTGTAGTGAGGGTGTAGTGATGAACAGAGCGAGGGTGTAGTGAGGAACAGAGTGAGGGTATCGTGAGGGACAGAGTGAGTGTGTAGTCAGGGACAGAGTGAGGGTGTAGTGCGGAACAGAGTGAGGGTGTAGTGAGGGACAAAGTGAGGGTGTAGTGAGGGACAGAGTGAGGGTGTAGTGAGGGACAGAGTGAGGGTGTATTGAGGGACAGAGTGAGGGTGTATTGAGGGACAGAGTGAGGGTGTAGTGAGGGACAGAGTGAAGGTGTAGTGAGGAACAGAGCGAGAGTGTAGTGATGGACAGAGTGAGGGTGTAGTGAGGGACAGAGTGAGGGTGTAGTGAGGAACAGAACGAGGGTGTAGTGAGGAACAGAGTGAGGGTGTCTTGAGGGACAGACCGAAGGTGTAGTGAGGCACAGAGTGAGGGCGTAGATGGAATGGAGAGAGAGCGTAGTGAGGGACAGAGTGAGGGTGTAGTGAGGGACAGAGTGAGGGTGAAGTGAGCAACAGAATGAAGTGTAGTGAGGGACAGAGTGAGAGTGTAGTGAGGAACAGAGCGAGGGTGTAGTGAGGGACAGAGTGAGAGTGTAGTGAGGGACAGAGCGAGGGTGTAGTGAGGAACAGAGCGAGGGTTTAGTGAGGGACAGAGTGAGAGTGTAGTGAGGGACAGAGCGAGGGTGTAGTGAGGGACAGAGCGAGGGTGTAGTGAGGAACAGAGCGAGGGTGTAGTGAGGGACAGAGTGAGAGTGTAGTGAGGGACAGAGCGAGGGTGTAGTGAGGGACAGAGCGAGGGTGTAGTGAGGAACAGAGCGAGGGTGTAGTGAGGGACAGAGTGAGAGTGTAGTGAGGGACAGAGCGAGGGTGTAGTGAGGGACGGAGTGAGGCTGTAGTGAGAATCAGAGCGAGGGTGTAGTGATGAACAGAGTGAGGGTGTAGTGAGGAACAGAGCGAGGGTGTAGTGAGGGACAGAGTGAGAGTGCGGTGAGGGACAGAGCGAGGGTGTAGTGAGGGACAGAGCGAGGGTGTAGTGAGGAACAGAGCGAAGGTGTAGTGAGGGACAGAGTGAGGGTGTAGTGAGGGACAGAGTGAGGGTGTAGTGAGGGACAGAGCGATGGTGTAGTGAGGGACAGAGCGAGGGTGTAGTGAGGGACAGAGCGATGGTGTAGTGAGGGACAGAGTGAGGGTGTAGTGAGGGACAGAGCGATGGTGTAGTGAGGGACAGAGCGAGGGTGTAGTGAGGGACAGAGCGAGGGTGTAGTGAGGGACAGAGCGCGAGGGTGTAGTGAGGGACAGAGCGAGGGTGTAGTGAGGGACAGAGCGAGGGTGTAGTGAGGGACAGAGCGAGGGTGTAGTGAGGGACGGAGTGAGGGTGTAGTGAGGGACAGAGTGAGGGTGTAGTGAGGGACAGAGTGAGGGTGTAGTGAGGGACAGAGCGATGGTGTAGTGAGGGACAGATCGATGGTGTAGTGAGGGACAGAGCGATGGTGTAGTGAGGAACTGAGTGAGGGTGTAGTGAGGAACAGAGTGAGGGTGTAGTGAGGGACAGAGTGAGGTTGTAGTGAGGAACAGAGTGAGGGTGTCGTGAGGAACAGAGTGAGGGTGTCGTGAGGGACAGAGCGATGGTTTAGTGAGGAACAGAGTGAGGGACAGAGCGAGGGGGGAGTGAGGAACGGAATGAGGGTGTAGTGAGGAACAGAGTGAGGTTGTAGTGAGGGACAGAGCGAGGGTGTAGTGAGGAACAGAGTGAGGGTGTAGTGAGGGATAGAGTGAGGGTATAGTGAGGGACGGAGCGAGGGTTTAGTGAGGTACAGAGTGAGGGTGTAGTGAGGAACGGAGTGAGGGTGTAGTGAGGAACAGAGTGAGGGTGTAGTGAGGGACAGAGCGAGGGTGTAGTGAGGAACAGAGTGAGGGTGTAGTGAGGGATAGAGTGAGGGTGTAGTGAGGGACAGAGTGAGGGTGTAGTGAGGAACAGAGTGAGGGTGTAGTGAGGGACAGTGCGATGGTGTAGTGAGGGACAGAGTGAGGGTGTAGTGAGGGACAGAGCGAGGGTGTAGTGAGGGACAGAGAGAGGGTGTAGTGAGGAACAGAGCGAGCGTGTAGTGAGGGAGAGCGAGGGTGTAGTGAGGAACAGAGCGAAGGTGTAGTGAGGGACAGAGTGAGGGTGTAGTGAGGGACAGAGTGAGGGTGTAGTGAGGGACAGAGTGAGGGTGTAGTGAGGGACAGAGCGAGCCTGTAGTGAGGGACGGAGTGAGGCTGTAGTGACGGACGGACTAAGGCTGTAGTGAGGGACAGAGTGAGGGTGTAGTGAGGGACAGAGAGAGGGTGTAGTGAGGGACAGAGAGAGGGTGTAGTGAGGGACTGAGAGAGGGTGTAGTGAGGAACAGAGTTAGAGTGCAGTGAGGGACAGAGTGAGGGTGTAGTGAGGAACAGAGCGAGGGTGTAGTGAGGGACGGAGTGAGGGTGTCGTGAGTGACAGAGCGAGGGTGTTGTGAGGAACAGAGTGAGGGTGTAGTGAGGGACAGAGCGAGGGTGGAGTGAAGGTGTAGTGAGGGACAGAGCGAGGGTGTAGTTAGGGACAGAGTGAGGGTGTAGTGTGGGATAGAGTGACGGTGTAGTGAGGGACAGAGTGAGGGACAGACCGAAGGTGTAGTGAGGGACAGAGCGAGGGTGTAGTGAGAAACGGAGTGAGGGTGTAGTGAGGGACAGAGTGAGGGTGTAGTGAGGGACAGAGCGAGGGTGTAGTGAGGGACAGAGCGAGGGTGTAGTGAGGGACAGAGTGAGGGTGTAGTAATGAACAGAGCGAGGGTGTAGTGAGGAACAGAGCGAGGGTGTAGTGAGGGACAGAGTGAGAGTGCAGTGAGGGACAGAGCGAGGGTGTAGTGAGGGACAGAGCGATGGTGTAGTGAGGGACAGAGCGAGGGTGTAGTGAGGGACAGAGCGAGGGTGTAGTGAGGGACAGAGCGCGAGGGTGTAGTGAGGGACAGAGCGAGGGTGTAGTGAGGGACAGAGCGAGGGTGTAGTGAGGGACAGAGCGAGGGTGTAGTGAGGGACGGAGTGAGGGTGTAGTGAGGGACAGAGTGAGGGTGTAGTGAGGGACAGAGTGAGGGTGTAGTGAGGGACAGAGCGATGGTGTAGTGAGGGACAGATCGATGGTGTAGTGAGGGACAGAGCGATGGTGTAGTGAGGAACTGAGTGAGGGTGTAGTGAGGAACAGAGTGAGGGTGTAGTGAGGGACAGAGTGAGGTTGTAGTGAGGAACAGAGTGAGGGTGTCGTGAGGAACAGAGTGAGGGTGTCGTGAGGGACAGAGCGATGGTTTAGTGAGGAACAGAGTGAGGGACAGAGCGAGGGGGGAGTGAGGAACGGAATGAGGGTGTAGTGAGGAACAGAGTGAGGTTGTAGTGAGGGACAGAGCGAGGGTGTAGTGAGGAACAGAGTGAGGGTGTAGTGAGGGATAGAGTGAGGGTATAGTGAGGGACGGAGCGAGGGTTTAGTGAGGTACAGAGTGAGGGTGTAGTGAGGAACGGAGTGAGGGTGTAGTGAGGAACAGAGTGAGGGTGTAGTGAGGGACAGAGCGAGGGTGTAGTGAGGAACAGAGTGAGGGTGTAGTGAGGGATAGAGTGAGGGTGTAGTGAGGGACAGAGTGAGGGTGTAGTGAGGAACAGAGTGAGGGTGTAGTGAGGGACAGTGCGATGGTGTAGTGAGGGACAGAGTGAGGGTGTAGTGAGGGACAGAGCGAGGGTGTAGTGAGGGACAGAGAGAGGGTGTAGTGAGGAACAGAGCGAGCGTGTAGTGAGGGAGAGCGAGGGTGTAGTGAGGAACAGAGCGAAGGTGTAGTGAGGGACAGAGTGAGGGTGTAGTGAGGGACAGAGTGAGGGTGTAGTGAGGGACAGAGTGAGGGTGTAGTGAGGGACAGAGCGAGCCTGTAGTGAGGGACGGAGTGAGGCTGTAGTGACGGACGGACTAAGGCTGTAGTGAGGGACAGAGTGAGGGTGTAGTGAGGGACAGAGAGAGGGTGTAGTGAGGGACAGAGAGAGGGTGTAGTGAGGGACTGAGAGAGGGTGTAGTGAGGAACAGAGTTAGAGTGCAGTGAGGGACAGAGTGAGGGTGTAGTGAGGAACAGAGCGAGGGTGTAGTGAGGGACGGAGTGAGGGTGTCGTGAGTGACAGAGCGAGGGTGTTGTGAGGAACAGAGTGAGGGTGTAGTGAGGGACAGAGCGAGGGTGGAGTGAAGGTGTAGTGAGGGACAGAGCGAGGGTGTAGTTAGGGACAGAGTGAGGGTGTAGTGTGGGATAGAGTGACGGTGTAGTGAGGGACAGAGTGAGGGACAGACCGAAGGTGTAGTGAGGGACAGAGCGAGGGTGTAGTGAGAAACGGAGTGAGGGTGTAGTGAGGGACAGAGTGAGGGTGTAGTGAGGGACAGAGCGAGGGTGTAGTGAGGGACAGAGCGAGGGTGTAGTGAGGGACAGAGTGAGGGTGTAGTAATGAACAGAGCGAGGGTGTAGTGAGGAACAGAGCGAGGGTGTAGTGAGGGACAGAGTGAGAGTGCAGTGAGGGACAGAGCGAGGGTGTAGTGAGGGACAGAGCGAGGGTGTAGTGAGGAACACAGCGAGGGTGTAGTGAGGGACAGAGTAAGGGTGAAGAAAGGAAAAGAGTGAAGTGTAGTGAGGGACGGAGTGAGGGTGTAGTGAGGGACAGAGTGAGGGTGTAGTGAGGGACAGAGTGAGGGTGTAGTGAGGGACAGAGCGAGGGTGTAGTGAGGGACAGAGCGAGGGTGTAGTGAGGGACAGAGTGAGGGTGTAGTGAGGGACAGAGTGAGGGTGTAGTGAGGGACAGAGTGAGGGTGTAGTGAGGGACAGAGCGATGGTGCCATGAGGGACAGAGCGAGGGTGTAGTGAGGGACAGAGTGAGGGTGTAGTGAGGGACAGAGCGAGGGTGTAGTGAGGGACGGAGTGAGGGTGTAGTGAGGGACAGAGTGAGGGTGTAGTGAGGGACAGAGTGAGGGTGTAGTGAGGGACAGAGCGATGGTGTAGTGAGGGACAGAGCGATGGTGTAGTGAGGGACAGAGCGAGGGTGTAGTGAGGAACGGAGCGAGGGTGTAATGAAGGACATAGTGAGGGAGTAGTGAGGGACAGAGCAAGGGTGTAGTGAGGGACAGAGCAAGGGTGTAGTGAGGGACAGAGCGAGGGTGTAGTGAGGAACGGAGCGATGGTGTAATGAAGGACATAGTGAGGGTGTAGTGAGGGACAGAGTGAGGGTGTCGTGAGGAACAGAGCGAGGGTGCAGGGAAGAACAGAGTGAGGGTGTCGTGAGGGACAGAGCGATGGTGTAGTGAGGAATAGAGTGAGGGACAGAGCGAGGGGGTAGTGAGGTACAGAGAGAGGGTGTAGTTAGGAACAGAGTGAGGGTGTAGTGAGGAATATAGTGGGGGTGTAGTGACGGACGGAGTGAGGGTGTCGTGAGTGACAGAGCGAGGGTGTTGTGAGGAACAGAGTGAGGGTGTAGTGAGGGACAGAGCGAGGGTGGAGTGAAGGTGTAGTGAGGGACAGAGCGAGGGTGTAGTGAGGGACGGAGTGAGGGTGTAGTGACGGACAGAGTCAGCGTGTCGTGAGGGACAGAGTGAGGGTATAGTGTGGGATAGAGTGACGGTGTAGTGAGGGACAGAGTGAGGGACAGACCGAGGGTGTAGTGAGGGACAGAGTGAGGGTGTAGTGAGGGACAGAGCGATGGTGTAGTGAGGGACAGAGCGAGGGTGTAGTGAGGGACAGAGCGAGGGTGTAGTGAGGGACAGAGTGAGGGTGTAGTGAGGGACAGAGCGAGGGTGTAGTGAGGGACGGAGTGAGGGTGTAGTGAGGGACAGAGTGAGGGTGTAGTGAGGGACAGAGTGACGGTGTAGTGAGGGACAGAGTGAGGGTGTAGTGAGGAACGGAGCGAGGGTGTAATGAAGGACATAGTGAGGGAGTAGTGAGGGACAGAGTGAGGGTGTAGTGAGGGACAGAGCGAGGGTGTAGTGAGGGACAGAGCAAGGGTGTAGTGAGGGACAGAGCGAGGGTGTAGTGAGGAACGGAGCGATGGTGTAATGAAGGACAGAGGGAGTGTGTAGTGAGGGACAGAGTGAGTGTGTAGTGAGGAACAGAGCGAGGGTGTAGTGAGGGACAGAGTTTGGGTGTAGTGAGGGACAGAGCGAGGGACAGAGTGAGGGACAGTGCGAGGGACAGAGTGAGGGCGTAGTGAGGAATGTAGCGAGGATGTAGTGAGGGATAGAGTGAGGGTGTAGTGAGGAACAGAGTGAGGGTGTAGTGAGGAACAGAGCGAGGGTGTAGTGATGAACAGAGCGAGGGTGTAGTGAGGAACAGAGCGAGGGTGTAGTGAGGGACAGAGTGAGAGTGCAGTGAGGGACAAAGCGAGGGTGTAGTGAGGGACAGAGCGAGGGTGTAGTGAGGAACAGAGCGAGGGTGTAGTGAGGGACAGAGTGAGGGTGAAGAAAGGAAAAGAGTGAAGTGTAGTGAGGGACGGAGTAAGGGTGTAGTGAGGGACAGAGTGAGGGTGAAGTGAGGGACAGAGCGATGGTGTGGTGAGGGACAGAGCGATGGTGTAGTGAGGGACAGAGCGAGGGTGTAGTGAGGGACAGAGTGAGGGTGTAGTGAGGGACAGAGTGAGGGTGTAGTGAGGGACAGAGTGAGGGTGTAGTGAGGGACAGAGCGAGGGTGTAGTGAGGGACAGAGCGAGGGTGTAGTGAGGGACAGAGCGAGGGTGTAGTGAGGGACAGAGTGAGTGTGTAGTGAGGGACAGAGTGAGGGTGTAGTGAGGGACAGAGCGATGGTGTAGTGAGGGACAGAGCGAGGGTGTAGTGAGGGACAGAGCAAGGGTGTAGTGAGGGACAGAGCGAGGGTGTAGTGAGGGACAGAGTGAGGGTGCAGTGAGGGACGGAGTGAGGGTGCAGTGAGGGACAGAGTGAGGGTGTAGTGAGGGACAGAGTGAGGGTGTAGTGAGGGACAGAGCGATGGTGTAGTGAGGGACAGAGCGATGGTGTAGTGAGGGACAGAGCGAGGGTGTAGTGAGGAACGGAGCGAGGGTGTAATGTAGGACATAGTGAGGGAGTAGTGAGGGACAGAGTGAGGGTGTCGTGAGGAACAGAGCGAGGGTGCAGTGAAGAACAGAGTGAGGGTGTCGTGAGGGACAGAGCGATGGTGTAGTGAGGAATAGAGTGAGGGACAGAGCGAGGGGGTAGTGAGGTACAGAGAGAGGGTGTAGTTAGAAACAGAGTGAGGGTGTAGTGAGGAACAGAGTGGGGGTGTAGTGACGGACGGAGTGAGGGTGTCGTGAGTGACAGAGCGAGGGTGTTGTGAGGAACAGAGTGAGGGTGTAGTGAGGGACAGAGCGAGGGTGGAGTGAAGGTGTAGTGAGGGACAGAGCGAGGGTGTAGTGAGGGACGGAGTGAGGGTGTAGTGACGGACAGAGTCAGCGTGTAGTGAGGGACAGAGTGAGGGTATAGTGTGGGATAGAGTGACGGTGTAGTGAGGGACAGAGTGAGGGACAGACCGAGGGTGTAGTGAGGGACAGAACAAGGGTGTACATAGAACATAGAACATAGAACAATACAGCGCAGTACAGGCCCTTCGGCCCACGATGTTGCACCGAAACAAAAGCCATCTAACCTACACTATGCCATTATCATCCATATGTTTATCCAATAAACTTTTAAATGCCCTCAATGTTGGCGAGTTCACTACTGTTGCAGGTAGGGCATTCCATGGCCTCACTACTCTTTGCGTAAAGAACCTACCTCTGACCTCTGTCCTATATCTATTACCCCTCAGTTTAAAGTTATGTCCCCTCGTGCCAGCCATATCCATCCGCGGGAGAAGGCTCTCACTGTCCACCCTATCCAACCCCCTGATCATTTTGTATGCCTCTATTAAGTCTCCTCTTAACCTTCTTCTCTCCAACGAAAACAACCTCAAGTCCGTCAGCCTTTCCTCATAAGATTTTCCCTCCATACCAGGCAACATCCTGGTAAATCTCCTCTGCACCCGCTCCAAAGCCTCCACGTCCTTCCTATAATGCGGTGACCAGAACTGTACGCAATACTCCAAATGCGGCCGGACCAGAGTTCTGTACAGCTGCAACATGACCTCCCGACTCCGGAACTCAATCCCTCTACCAATAAAGGCCAACACTCCATAGGCCTTCTTCACAACCCTATCAACCTGGGTGGCAACTTTCAGGGATCTATGTACATGGACACCTAGATCCCTTTGCTCAGCCACACTTTCCAGAACTTTACCATTAGCCAAATATTCCGCATTCCTGTTATTCCTTCCAAAGTGAATCACCTCACACTTCTCTACATTAAACTCCATTTGCCACCTCTCAGCCCAGCTCTGCAGCTTATCTATATTCCTCTGTAACCTGCTACATCCTTCCACACTATCGACAACACCACCGACTTTAGTATCGTCTGCAAATTTACTCACCCACCCTTCTGCGCCTTCCTCTAGGTCATTGATAAAAATGACAAACAGCAACGGCCCCAGAACAGATCCTTGTGGTACTCCACTTGTGACTGTACTCCATTCTGAACATTTCCCATCAACCATCACCCTCTCTCTTCTTTCAGCTAGCCAATTTCTGATCCACATCTCTAAATCAACCTCAATCCCCAGCCTCCGTATTTTTTGCAATAGCCTACCGTGGGGAACCTTATCAAATGCTTTGCTGAAATCCATATACACCACATCAACTGCTCTACCCTCGTCTACCTGTTCAGTCACCTTCTCAAAGAACTCAATAAGGTTTGTGAGGCATGACCTACCCCTCACAAAGCCATGCTGACTATCCCTGATCATATTATTCCTGTAGTGTAGTGAGAAACGGAGTGAGGGTGTAGTGACGGACGGAGTGAGGGTGTAGTGAGGAATGGAGTGAGGGTGTAGTGATGGACGGAATGAGGGTGTAGTGAGGAACAGAGCGAGGGTGTAGCGAGGGACAGAGTGAGTGTGTAGTGAGGAACAGAGCGAGGGTGTAGTGAGGGACAGAGTGAGGGTGTAGTGAGGGACAGAGCGAGGGACAGAGTGAGGGCGTAGTGAGGAATGTAGCGAGGATGTAGTGAGGGATAGAGTGAGGGTGTAGTGAGGAACAGAGTGAGGGTGTAGTGAGGGACAAAGTGACGGTGTAGTGAAGGACAGATCGAGGGTCTAGTGAGGGACAGAGTGAGGCTGTAGTGACGGACGGACTAAGGGTGTAGTGAGGGACAGAGTGAGGGTGTCGTGAGGGACAGAGAGAGGGTGTAGTGAGGGACAGAGAGAGGGTATAGTGAGGGACTGAGAGAGGGTCTAGTGAGGGACAGAGTGAGGGTGCAGTGAGGGACAGAGCGAGGGTGCAGTGAGGAACTGAGTGAGGGTGTAGTGAGGAACAGAGTGAGGGTGTAGTGAGGGGCAGAGTGAGGTTGTAGTGAGGAACAGAGTGAGGGTGTCGTGAGGAACAGAGTGAGGGTGTCGTGAGGGACAGAGCGATGGTGTAGTGAGGAACAGAGTGAGGGACAGAGCGAGGGGGTAGTGAGGAACGGAATGAGGGTGTAGTGAGGAACAGAGTGAGGTTGTAGTGAGGGACAGAGCGAGGGTGTAGTGAGGAACAGAGTGAGGGTATAGTGAGGGATGGAGCGAGGGTTTAGTGAGGTACAGAGTGAGGGTGTAGTGAGGAACGGAGTGAGGGTGTAGTGAGGAACAGAGTGAGGGTGTAGTGAGGGACAGAGCGAGGGTGTAGTGAGGAACAGAGTGAGGGTGTAGTGAGGGATAGAGTGAGGGTGTAGTGAGGGACAGAGTGAGGGTGTAGTGAGGAACAGAGTGAGGGTGTAGTGAGGGACAGTGCGATGGTGTAGTGAGGGACAGAGTGAGGGTGTAGTGAGGGACAGAGCGAGGGTGTAGTGAGGGACAGAGAGAGGGTGTAGTGAGGAACAGAGCGAGCGTGTAGTGAGGGAGAGCAAGGGTGTAGTGAGGAACAGAGCGAAGGTGTAGTGAGGGACAGAGTGAGGGTGTAGTGAGGGACAGAGTGAGGGTGTAGTGAGGGACAGAGCGAGCCTGTAGTGAGGGACGGAGTGAGGCTGTAGTGACGGACGGACTAAGGCTGTAGTGAGGGACAGAGTGAGGGTGTAGTGAGGGACAGAGAGAGGGTGTAGTGAGGGACTGAGAGAGGGTGTAGTGAGGAACAGAGTTAGAGTGCAGTGAGGGACAGAGTGAGGGTGTAGTGAGGGACAGAGTGAGGGTGTAGTGAGGAACAGAGCGAGGGTGTAGTGAGGGACGGAGTGAGGGTGTCGTGAGTGACAGAGCGAGGGTGTTGTGAGGAACAGAGTGAGGGTGTAGTGAGGGACAGAGCGAGGGTGGAGTGAAGGTGTAGTGAGGGACAGAGCGAGGGTGTAGTTAGGGACAGAGTGAGGGTGTAGTGTGGGATAGAGTGACGGTGTAGTGAGGGACAGAGTGAGGGACAGACCGAAGGTGTAGTGAGGGACGGAGTGAGGGTGTAGTGAGAAACAGAGCGAGGGTGTAGTAATGAACAAAGCGAGGGTGTAGTGAGGAACAGAGCGAGGGTGAAGAAAGGAAAAGAGTGAAGTGTAGTGAGGGACGGAGTGAGGGTGTAGTGAGGGACAGAGTGAGGGTGTAGTGAGGGACAGAGCGATGGTGTAGTGAGGGACAGAGCGAGGGTGTAGTGAGGGACAGAGCAAGGGTGTAGTGAGGGACAGAGCGAGGGTGTAGTGAGGGACAGAGTGAGGGTGTAGTGAGGGACAGAGCGATGGTGTCGTGAGGGACAGAGCGATGGTGTAGTGAGGGACAGAGCGAGGGTGTAGTGAGGGACAGAGCGAGGGTGTAGTGAGGGACAGAGCGAGGGTGTAGTGAGGGACGGAGTGAGGGTGTAGTGAGGGACAGAGTGAGGGTGTAGTGAGGGACAGAGTGAGGGTGTAGTGAGGGACAGAGCGATGGTGTAGTGAGGGACAGAGCGAGGGTGTAGTGAGGGACAGAGCGAGGGTGTAGTGAGGGACAGAGTGAGGGTGTAGTGAGGGACAGAGCGAGGGTGTAGTGAGGGACGGAGTGAGGGTGTAGTGAAGGACAGAGTGAGGGTGTAGTGAGGAACGGAGCGAGGGGGTAATGAAGGACATAGTGAGGGAGTAGTGAGGGACAGAGTGAGGGTGTAGTGAGGGACAGAGCGAGGGTGTAGTGAGGGACAGAGCAAGGGTGTAGTGAGGGACAGAGCGAGGGTGTAGTGAGGAACGGAGCGATGGTGTAATGAAGGACATAGTGAGGGTGTAGTGAGGGACAGAGTGAGGGTGTCGTGAGGAACAGAGCGAGGGTGCAGGGAAGAAGAAAGTGAGCGTGTCGTGAGGGACAGAGCGATGGTGTAGTGAGGAATAGAGTGAGGGACAGAGCGAGGGGGTAGTGAGGTACAGAGAGAGGGTGTAGTTAGGAACAGAGTGAGGGTGTAGTGAGGAATAGAGTGGGGGTGTAGTGACGGACGGAGTGAGGGTGTCGTGAGTGACAGAGCGAGGGTGTTGTGAGGAACAGAGTGAGGGTGTAGTGAGGGACAGAGCGAGGGTGGAGTGAAGGTGTAGTGAGGGACAGAGCGAGGGTGTAGTGAGGGACGGAGTGAGGGTGTAGTGACGGACAGAGTCAGCGTGTCGTGAGGGACAGAGTGAGGGTATAGTGTGGGATAGAGTGACGGTGTAGTGAGGGACAGAGTGAGGGACAAACCGAGGGTGTAGTGAGGGACAGAGTGAGGGTGTAGTGAGGGACAGAGCGAGGGTGGAGTGAAGGTGTAGTGAGGGACAGAGCGAGGGTGTAGTGAGGGACGGAGTGAGGGTGTAGTGACGGACAGAGTCAGCGTGTCGTGAGGGACAGAGTGAGGGTATAGTGTGGGATAGAGTGACGGTGTAGTGAGGGACAGAGTGAGGGACAGACCGAGGGTGTAGTGAGGGACAGAGTGAGGGTGTAGTGAGGGACAGAGCGATGGTGTAGTGAGGGACAGAGCGAGGGTGTAGTGAGGGACAGAGCGAGGGTGTAGTGAGGGACAGAGTGAGGGTGTAGTGAGGGACAGAGCGAGGGTGTAGTGAGGGACGGAGCGAGGGTGTAGTGAGGGACGGAGTGAGGGTGTAGTGAGGGACAGAGTGAGGGTGTAGTGAGGGACAGAGTGAGGGTGTAGTGAGGAACGGAGCGAGGGTGTAATGAAGGACATAGTGAGGGAGTAGTGAGGGACAGAGTGAGGGTGTAGTGAGGGACAGAGCGAGGGTGTAGTGAGGGACAGAGCAAGGGTGTAGTGAGGGACAGAGTGAGGGTGTAGTGTGGGACAGAGTGAGGGACAGACCGAAGGTGTAGTGAGGGACAGAGCGAGGGTGTAGTGAGAAACGGAGTGAGGGTGTAGTGAGGGACAGAGTGAGGGTGTAGTGAGGGACAGAGCAAGGGTGTAGTGAGGGACAGAGCGAGGGTGTGGTGAGGGACAGAGCGAGGGTGTAGTGAGAGACAGAGCGAGGGTGTAGTGAGGGACAGAGCGAGGGTGTAGTGAGGGACGGAGTGAGGGTGTAGTGAGAAACAGAGCGAGGGTGTAGTGAGGGACAGAGTGAGAGTGCAGTGAGGGACAGAGCGAGGGTGTAGTGAGGGACAGAGCGAGGATGTAGTGAGGAACAGAGCGAGGGTGTAGTGAGGGACAGAGTGAGAGTGCAGTGAGGGACAGAGCGAGGGTGTAGTGAGGGACAGAGCGAGGGTGTAGTGAGGGACAGAGCGAGGGTGTAGTGAGGGACAGAGCGAGGGACAGAGTGAGGGACAGAGCGAGGGACAGAGTGAGGGCGTAGTGAGGAATGTAGCGAGGATGTAGTGAGGGATAGAGTGAGGGTGTAGTGAGGAACAGAGTGAGGGTGTAGTGAGGGACAAAGTGACGGTGTAGTGAAGGACAGAGCGAGGGTCTAGTGAGGGACAGAGTGAGGGTGCAGTGAGGGACAGAGCGAGGGTGCAGTGAGGGACAGAGCGAGGGTGCAGTGAGGAACAGAGTGAGGGTGTAATGAGGAACAGACTGAGGGTGTAGTGAGGGACAGAGTGAGGTTGTAGTGAGGAACAGAGTGAGGGTGTCGTGAGAGACAGAGTGAGGGACAGACCGAAGGTGTAGTGAGGGACAGAGCGAGGGTGTAGTGAGAAACGGAGTGAGGGTGTAGTGAGGGACAGAGTGAGGGTGTAGTGAGGGACAGAGCGAGGGTGTAGTGAGGGACAGAGAGAGGGTGTAGTGAGGGACAGAGTGAGGGTGTAGTGACGGACGGAGTGAGGGTGTAGTGAGGAACAGAGTGAGGGTGTAGTGAGGGATAGAGTGAGGGTGTAGTGAGGAACAGAGTGAGGGTGTAGTGAGGAACAGTGCGATGGTGTAGTGAGGGACAGTGCGATGGTGTAGTGAGGGACAGAGCGAGGGTGTAGTGAGGGACAGAGAGAGGGTGTAGTGAGGAACAGAGCGAGCGTGTAGTGAGGGAGAGCGAGGGTGTAGTGAGGAACAGAGCGAAGGTGTAGTGAGGGACAGAGTGAGGGTGTAGTGAGGGACAGAGTGAGGGTGTAGTGAGGGACAGAGCGAGCCTGTAGTGAGGGACGGAGTGAGGCTGTAGTGACGGACGGACTAAGGCTGTAGTGAGGGACAGAGTGAGGGTGTAGTGAGGGACAGAGAGAGGGTGTAGTGAGGGACAGAGAGAGGGTGTAGTGAGGGACAGAGAGAGGGTGTAGTGAGGGACTGAGAGAGGGTGTAGTGAGGAACAGAGTTAGAGTGCAGTGAGGGACAGAGTGAGGGTGTAGTGAGGAACAGAGCGAGGGTGTAGTGAGGGACGGAGTGATGGTGTCGTGAGTGACAGAGCGAGGGTGTTGTGAGGAACAGAGTGAGGGTGTAGTGAGGGACAGAGCGAGGGTGGAGTGAAGGTGTAGTGAGGGACAGAGCGAGGGTGTAGTTAGGGACAGAGTGAGGGTGTAGTGTGGGACAGAGTGAGGGACAGACCGAAGGTGTAGTGAGGGACAGAGCGAGGGTGTAGTGAGAAACGGAGTGAGGGTGTAGTGAGGGACAGAGTGAGGGTGTAGTGAGGGACAGAGCGAGGGTGTAGTGAGGGACAGAGCGAGGGTGTGGTGAGGGACAGAGCGAGGGTGTAGTGAGAGACAGAGTGAGAGTGTAGTGAGGGACAGAGCGAGGGTGTAGTGAGGGACGGAGTGAGGGTGTAGTGAGAAACAGAGCGAGGGTGTAGTGAGGGACAGAGTGAGAGTGCAGTGAGGGACAGAGCGAGGATGTAGTGAGGAACAGAGCGAGGGTGTAGTGAGGGACAGAGTGAGAGTGCAGTGAGGGACAGAGCGAGGGTGTAGTGAGGGACAGAGCGAGGATGTAGTGAGGAACAGAGCGAGGGTGTAGTGAGGGACAGAGTGAGGGTGAAGAAAGGAAAAGAGTGAAGTGTAGTGAGGGACGGAGTGAGGGTGTAGTGAGGGACAGAGTGAGGGTGTAGTGAGGGACAGAGCGATGGTGTAGTGAGGGACAGAGCGAGGGTGTAGTGAGGGACAGAGCGAGGGTGTAGTGAGGGACAGAGTGAGGGTGTAGTGAGGGACAGAGTGAGGGTGTAGTGAGGGACAGAGCGATGGTGTAGTGAGGGACAGAGCGAGGGTGTAGTGAGGGACAGAGCGAGGGTGTAGTGAGGGACAGAGTGAGGGTGTAGTGAGGGACAGAGCGAGGGTGTAGTGAGGGACAGAGTGAGGGTGTCGTGAGGGACAGAGCGAGGGTGTCGTGAGGGACAGAGCGAGGGTGTAGTGAGGGACAGAGCGAGGGTGTAGTGAGGGACAGAGCGAGGGTGTAGTGAGGGACGGAGCGAGGGTGTAGTGAAGGACAGAGTGAGGGTGTAGTGAGGGACAGAGTGAGGGTGTAGTGAGGGACAGAGCGATGGTGTAGTGAGGGACAGAGCGATGGTGTAGTGAGGGACAGAGCGAGGGTGTAGTGAGGGACAGAGCGAGGGTGTAGTGAGGGACAGAGTGAGGGTGTAGTGAGGGACAGAGCGAGGGTGTAGTGAGGGACGGAGTGAGGGAGTAGTGAGGGACAGAGTGAGGGTGTAGTGAGGGACAGAGCGAGGGTGTAGTGAGGGACAGAGCAAGGGTGTAGTGAGGGACAGAGAGAGGGTGTAGTGAGGAACGGAGCGATGGTGTAATGAAGGACATAGTGAGGGTGTAGTGAGGGACAGAGTGAGGGTGTCGTGAGGAACAGAGCGAGGGTGCAGGGAAGAACAGAGTGAGGGTGTCGTGAGGGACAGAGCGATGGTGTAGTGAGGAACAGAGCGAGCGTGTAGTGAGGGAGAGCGAGGGTGTAGTGAGGAACAGAGCGAAGGTGTAGTGAGGGACAGAGTGAGGGTGTAGTGAGGGACAGAGTGAGGGTGTAGTGAGGGACAGAGCGAGCCTGTAGTGAGGGACGGAGTGAGGCTGTAGTGACGGACGGACTAAGGCTGTAGTGAGGGACAGAGTGAGGGTGTAGTGAGGGACAGAGAGAGGGTGTAGTGAGGGACAGAGAGAGGGTGTAGTGAGGGACAGAGAGAGGGTGTAGTGAGGGACTGAGAGAGGGTGTAGTGAGGAACAGAGTTAGAGTGCAGTGAGGGACAGAGTGAGGGTGTAGTGAGGGACAGAGTGAGGGTGTAGTGAGGAACAGAGCGAGGGTGTAGTGAGGGACGGAGTGATGGTGTCGTGAGTGACAGAGCGAGGGTGTTGTGAGGAACAGAGTGAGGGTGTAGTGAGGGACAGAGCGAGGGTGGAGTGAAGGTGTAGTGAGGGACAGAGCGAGGGTGTAGTTAGGGACAGAGTGAGGGTGTAGTGTGGGACAGAGTGAGGGACAGACCGAAGGTGTAGTGAGGGACAGAGCGAGGGTGTAGTGAGAAACGGAGTGAGGGTGTAGTGAGGGACAGAGTGAGGGTGTAGTGAGGGACAGAGCGAGGGTGTAGTGAGGGACAGAGCGAGGGTGTGGTGAGGGACAGAGCGAGGGTGTAGTGAGAGACAGAGTGAGAGTGTAGTGAGGGACAGAGCGAGGGTGTAGTGAGGGACGGAGTGAGGGTGTAGTGAGAAACAGAGCGAGGGTGTAGTGAGGGACAGAGTGAGAGTGCAGTGAGGGACAGAGCGAGGATGTAGTGAGGAACAGAGCGAGGGTGTAGTGAGGGACAGAGTGAGAGTGCAGTGAGGGACAGAGCGAGGGTGTAGTGAGGGACAGAGCGAGGATGTAGTGAGGAACAGAGCGAGGGTGTAGTGAGGGACAGAGTGAGGGTGAAGAAAGGAAAAGAGTGAAGTGTAGTGAGGGACGGAGTGAGGGTGTAGTGAGGGACAGAGTGAGGGTGTAGTGAGGGACAGAGCGATGGTGTAGTGAGGGACAGAGCGAGGGTGTAGTGAGGGACAGAGCGAGGGTGTAGTGAGGGACAGAGTGAGGGTGTAGTGAGGGACAGAGTGAGGGTGTAGTGAGGGACAGAGTGAGGGTGTAGTGAGGGACAGAGCGATGGTGTAGTGAGGGACAGAGCGAGGGTGTAGTGAGGGACAGAGCGAGGGTGTAGTGAGGGACAGAGTGAGGGTTTAGTGAGGGACAGAGCGAGGGTGTAGTGAGGGACAGAGTGAGGGTGTCGTGAGGGACAGAGCGAGGGTGTCGTGAGGGACAGAGCGAGGGTGTAGTGAGGGACAGAGCGAGGGTGTAGTGAGGGACAGAGCGAGGGTGTAGTGAGGGACGGAGCGAGGGTGTAGTGAAGGACAGAGTGAGGGTGTAGTGAGGGACAGAGTGAGGGTGTAGTGAGGGACAGAGCGATGGTGTAGTGAGGGACAGAGCGATGGTGTAGTGAGGGACAGAGCGAGGGTGTAGTGAGTGACAGAGCGAGGGTGTAGTGAGGGACAGAGTGAGGGTGTAGTGAGGGACAGAGCGAGGGTGTAGTGAGGGACGGAGTGAGGGAGTAGTGAGGGACAGAGTGAGGGTGTAGTGAGGGACAGAGCGAGGGTGTAGTGAGGGACAGAGCAAGGGTGTAGTGAGGGACAGAGCGAGGGTGTAGTGAGGAACGGAGCGATGGTGTAATGAAGGACATAGTGAGGGTGTAGTGAGGGACAGAGTGAGGGTGTCGTGAGGAACAGAGCGAGGGTGCAGGGAAGAACAGAGTGAGGGTGTCGTGAGGGACAGAGTGATGGTGTAGTGAGGAATAGAGTGAGGGACAGAGCGAGGGGGTAGTGAGGTACAGAGAGAGGGTGTAGTTAGGAACAGAGTGAGGGTGTAGTGAGGAATATAGTGGGGGTGTAGTGACGGACGGAGTGAGGGTGTCGTGAGTGACAGAGCGAAGGTGTTGTGAGGAACAGAGTGAGGGTGTAGTGAGGGACAGAGCGAGGGTGGAGTGAAGGTGTAGTGAGGGACAGAGCGAGGGTGGAGTGAGGGACGGAGTGAGGGTGTAGTGACGGACAGAGTCAGCGTGTCGTGAGGGACAGGGTGAGGGTATAGTGTGGGATAGAGTTACGGTGTAGTGAGGGACAGAGTGAGGGACAGACCGAGGGTGTAGTGAGGGACAGAGCGATGGTGTAGTGAGGGACAGAGCGAGGGTGTAGTGAGGGACAGAGCGAGGGTGTAGTGAGGGACAGAGCGAGGGTGTAGTGAGGGACAGAGCGAGGGTGTAGTGAGGGACAGAGGGAGTGTGTAGTGAGGGACAGAGTGAGTGTGTAGTGAGGAACAGAGCGAGGGTGTAGTGAGGGACAGAGTTTGGGTGTAGTGAGGGACAGAGCGAGGGACAGAGTGAGGGACAGAGCGAGGGACAGAGTGAGGGCGTAGTGAGGAATGTAGCGAGGATGTAGTGAGGGATAGAGTGAGGGTGTAGTGAGGAACAGAGTGAGGGTGTAGTGAGGGACAAAGTGACGGTGTAGTGAAGGACAGAGCGAGGGTCTAGTGAGGGACAGAGTGAGGGTGCAGTGAGGGACAGAGCGAGGGTGCAGTGAGGGACAGAGCGAGGGTGCAGTGAGGGACAGAGTGAGGGTGTAATGAGGAACAGACTGAGGGTGTAGTGAGGGACAGAGTGAGGTTGTAGTGAGGAACAGAGTGAGGGTGTAGTGAGGAACAGAGTGAGGGTGTCGTGAGAGCCAGAGCGATTGTGTAGTGAGGGACCATGTGAGGCTGTAGTGACGGACGGACTAAGGGTGTAGTGAGGGACAGAGTGAGGGTGTCGTGAGGGACAGAGAGAGGGTGTAGTGAGGGACAGAGAGAGGGTGTAGTGAGGGACTGAGAGAGGGTCGAGTGAGGGACAGAGTGAGGGTGCAGTGAGGGACAGAGCGAGGGTGCAGTGAGATACTGAGTGAGGGTGTAGTGAGGAACAGAGTGAGGGACAGAGCGAGGGGGTAGTGAGGTACAGAGAGAGGGTGTAGTTAGGAACAGAGTGAGGGTGTAGTGAGGAATATAGTGGGGGTGTAGTGACGGACGGAGTGAGGGTGTCGTGAGTGACAGAGCGAAGGTGTTGTGAGGAACAGAGTGAGGGTGTAGTGAGGGACAGAGCGAGGGTGGAGTGAAGGTGTAGTGAGGGACAGAGCGAGGGTGGAGTGAGGGACGGAGTGAGGGTGTAGTGACGGACAGAGTCAGCGTGTCGTGAGGGACAGGGTGAGGGTATAGTGTGGGATAGAGTTACGGTGTAGTGAGGGACAGAGTGAGGGACAGACCGAGGGTGTAGTGAGGGACAGAGCGATGGTGTAGTGAGGGACAGAGCGAGGGTGTAGTGAGGGACAGAGCGAGGGTGTAGTGAGGGACAGAGCGAGGGTGTAGTGAGGGACAGAGCGAGGGTGTAGTGAGGGACAGAGGGAGTGTGTAGTGAGGGACAGAGTGAGTGTGTAGTGAGGAACAGAGCGAGGGTGTAGTGAGGGACAGAGTTTGGGTGTAGTGAGGGACAGAGCGAGGGACAGAGTGAGGGACAGAGCGAGGGACAGAGTGAGGGCGTAGTGAGGAATGTAGCGAGGATGTAGTGAGGGATAGAGTGAGGGTGTAGTGAGGAACAGAGTGAGGGTGTAGTGAGGGACAAAGTGACGGTGTAGTGAAGGACAGAGCGAGGGTCTAGTGAGGGACAGAGTGAGGGTGCAGTGAGGGACAGAGCGAGGGTGCAGTGAGGGACAGAGCGAGGGTGCAGTGAGGAACAGAGTGAGGGTGTAATGAGGAACAGACTGAGGGTGTAGTGAGGGACAGAGTGAGGTTGTAGTGAGGAACAGAGTGAGGGTGTAGTGAGGAACAGAGTGAGGGTGTCGTGAGAGCCAGAGCGATTGTGTAGTGAGGGACCATGTGAGGCTGTAGTGACGGACGGACTAAGGGTGTAGTGAGGGACAGAGTGAGGGTGTCGTGAGGGACAGAGAGAGGGTGTAGTGAGGGACAGAGAGAGGGTGTAGTGAGGGACTGAGAGAGGGTCGAGTGAGGGACAGAGTGAGGGTGCAGTGAGGGACAGAGCGAGGGTGCAGTGAGATACTGAGTGAGGGTGTAGTGAGGAACAGAGTGAGGGTGTAGTGAGCGACAGAGTGAGGTTGTAGTGAGGAACAGAGTGAGGGTGTCGTGAGGAACAGAGTGAGGGTGTCGTGAGGGACAGAGCGATGGTGTAGTGAGGAACAGAGTGAGGGACAGAGTGAGGGGGTAGTGAGGAACGGAATGAGGGTGTAGTGAGGAACAAAGTGAGGTTGTAGTGAGGGACAGAGCGAGGGTGTAGTGAGGGACAGAGTGAGGGTATAGTGATGGACGGAGCGAGGGTTTAGTGAGGAACAGAGCGAGGGTGTAGTGAGGAACGGAGTGAGTGTGCAGTGAGGAACAGAGTGAGGGTGTAGTGAGGGACAGAGCGAGGGTGTAGTGAGGAACAGAGTGAGGGTGTAGTGAGGGATAAAGTGAGGGTGTAGTGAGGGACAGAGTGAGGGTGTAGTGAGGAACAGAGTGAGGGTGTAGTGAGGAACAGAGTGAGGGTGTAGTGAGGGACAGTGCGATGGTGTAGTGATGGACAGAGTGAGGTTGTAGTGAGGGACAGAGCGAGGGTGTAGTGAGGGACAGAGAGAGGGTGTAGTGAGGAACAGAGCGAGCGTGTAGTGAGGGAGAGCGAGGGTGTAGTGAGGAACAGAGCGAAGGTGTAGTGAGGGACAGAGTGAGGGAGTAGTGAGGGACAGAGCGAGCCTGTACTGAGGGACGGAGTGAGGCTGTAGTGACGGACGGACTAAGGGTGTAGTGAGGGACAGAGAGAGGGTGTAGTGAGGGACAGAGAGAGGGTGTAGTGAGGAACAGAGTGAGAGTGCAGTGAGGGACAGAGTGAGGGTGTAGTGAGGAACAGAGCGAGTGTGTAGTGAGGGACGGAGTGAGGGTGTCGTGAGTGACAGAGCGAGGGTGTTGTGAGGAACAGAGTGAGGGTGTAGTGAGGGACACAGCGAGGGTGGAGTGAAGGTGTAGTGAGGGACAGAGCGATGGTGTAGTTAGGGACAGAGTGAGGGTGTAGTGTGGGATAGAGTGACGGTGTAGTGAGGGACAGAGTGAGGGACAGACCGAAGGTGTAGTGAGGGACAGAGCGAGGGTGTAGTGAGAAACGGAGTGAGGGTGTAGTGAGGGACAGAGTGAGGGTGTAGTGAGGGACAGAGCGAGGGTGTAGTGAGGGACAGAGTGAGGGTGTAGTGAGGGACAGAGTGAGGGTGTAGTGAGGGACAGAGCGAGGGTGTAGTGAGGGACAGAGCGAGGGTGTAGTGAGGGACAGAGCGAGGGTGTAGTGAGGGACAGAGAGAGGGTGTAGTGAGGGACAGAGTGAGGGTGTAGTGACGGACGGAGTGAGGGTGGAGTGAGGGACAGAGTGAGGGTGTAATGAGAGAGAGAGTGAGGGTGTAGTGAGGGACGGAATGAGGGTGTAGTGAGAGACGGAGTGAGGGTGTAGTGAGGAATGGAGTGAGGGTGTAGTGATGGACGGAATGAAGGTGTAGTGAGGAACAGGGCGAGGGTGTAGTGAGGGTCAGAGGGAGGGTGTAGTGAGGGACAGAGTGAGTGTGTAGTGAAGAACAGAGTGAGGGTGTAGTGAGGGATAGAGGAAGGGTGTAGTGAGGGACAGAGTGAGGGTGTAGTGAGGAACAGAGTGAGGGTGTAGTGAGGAACAGAGTGAGGGTGTAGTGAGGGACAGAGCGAGGGTGTAGTGAGGAACAGAGTGAGGGTGTAGTGATGGATAGAGTGAGGGTGTAGTGAGGGACAGAGTGAGGGTGTAGTGAGGAACAGAGTGAGGGTGTAGTGAGGAACAGAGTGAGGGTGTAGTGAGGGACAGAGCGAGGGTGTAGTGAGGGACAGAGTGAGGGTGTAGTGAGGGACAGAGCCAGGGTGTAGTGAGGGACAGAGCGAGCGTGTAGTTAGGGATAGAGCGAGGGTGTAGTGAGGAACAGAGTGAGGGTGTAGTGAGGGACAGAGCGAGGGTGGAGTGAAGGTGTAGTGAGGGACAGAGCGAGGTTGTAGTGAGGGACGGAGTGAGGGTGTAGTGACGGACAGAGTCAGAGTGTAGTGAGGGACAGAGTGAGGGTGTAGTGTGGGATAGAGTGACGGTGTAGTGAGGGACAGACCGAGGGTGTAGTGAGGGACAGAGCAAGGGTGTAGTGACAAAAGGAGTGAGGGTGTCGTGAGGGACAGAGCGAGGGTGTAGTGACGGACAGAGCGAGGGTGTAGTGAGGGACAGAGAGAGGGTGTAGTGAGGGACAGAGTGAGGGTGTAGTGAGGAACAGAGCGAGGGTGTAGTGAGGGACGGATTGAGGGTGTCGTGAGTGACAGAGCGAGGGTGTAGTGAGGGACGGAGTGAGGGTGTAGTGACGGACTGAGTGAGGGTGGAGCGAGGGACAGAGTGAGGGTGTAATGAGAGACAGAGTGAGGGTGTAGTGAGGGACGGAATGGGGGTGTAGTGAGGGACGGAATGAGGGTGTAGTGAGGAACAGAGTGAGGGTGTAGTGAGAGACGGAGTGAGGGTGTAGTGAGGAATGGAGTGAGGGTGTAGTGATGGACGGAATGAGGGTGTAGTGAGGAACAGAGCGAGGGTGTAGTGAGGGACAGAGGGAGGGTGTAGTGAGGGACAGAGTGAGTGTGTAGTGAGGAACAGAGCGAGGGTGTAGTGAGGGACAGAGTGAGGGTGTAGTGAGGGACAGAGCGAGGGACAGAGTGAGGGACAGAGAGAGGGACAGAGAGAGGGACAGAGAGAGGGTGTAGTGAGGAACAGAGTGAGGGTGTAGTGAGGGATAGAGTGAGGGTGTAGTGAGGGACAGAGTGACGGTGTAGTGAGGAACAGAGTGAGGGTGTAGTGAGGAACAGAGTGAGGGTGTAGTGAGGGACAGAGAGAGGGTGTAGTGAGGGACAGAGAGAGGGTGTAGTGAGGGACAGAGTGAGGGTGTAGTGAGGAACAGAGCGAGGGTGTAGTGAGGGACGGAGTGAGGGTGTCGTGAGTGACAGAGCGAGGGTGTAGTGAGGGACGGAGTGAGGGTGTAGTGACGGACTGAGTGAGGGAGGAGCGAGGGACAGAGTGAGGGTGTAATGAGAGACAGAGTGAGGGTGTAGTGAGGGACGGAATGGGGGTGTAGTGAGGGACGGAATGAGGGTGTAGTGAGGGACGGAATGAGTGTGTAGTGAGGAACAGAGCGAGGGTGTAGTGAGGGACAGAGTGAGGGTGTAGTGAGGGACAGAGCGAGGGTGTAGTGAGGAACAGAGTGAGGGTGTAGTGAGGGATAGAGTGAGGGTGTAGTGAGGGACAGAGTGAGGGTGTAGTGAGGAACAGAGTGAGGGTGTAGTGAGGGACAGAGCGAGGGTGTAGTGAGGAACAGAATGAGGGTGTAGTGAGGGACAGAGTGAGGGTGTAGTGAGGAACAGAGTGAGGGTGTAATGAGGAAAAGAGTGAGGGTGTAGTGAGGGACAGAGCGATAGTGTAGTGAGGGACAGAGTGAGGGTGTAGTGAGGGATAGAGTGAGGGTGTAGTGAGGGACAGAGTGAGGGTGTAGTGAGGAACAGAGTGAGGGTGTAGTGAGGAACAGAGCGATGGTGTAGTGAGGGACAGAGAGAGGGTGTAGTGAGGGACAGAGTGAGGGTGTAGTAAGGGACAGAGAGAGGGTGTAGTGAGGAACAGAGCGATGGTGTAGTAAGGGACAGAGAGAGGGTGTAGTGAGGGACAGAGCCAGGGTGTAGTGAGGGACAGAGCGAGCGTGTAGTTAGGGATAGAGCGAGGGTGTAGTGAGGAACAGAATGAGGGTGTAGTGAGGGACAGAGCGAGGGTGGTGTGAAGGTGTAGTGAGGGACAGAGCGAGGTTGTAGTGAGGGATTGAGTGACGGTGTAGTGAGGGACAGACCGAGGGTGTAGTGAGGGACAGAGCAAGGGTGTAGTGAGGGACAGAGTGAGGGTGTAGTGAGGGACAGAGTGAGGGTGTAGTGAGGGACAGAGTGAGGGTGTAGTGAGGGACAGAGTCAGGGTGTAGTGAGGGACAGAGTGAGGGTGTAGTGTGGGATTGAGTGACGGTGTAGTGAGGGACAGACTGAGGGTGTAGTGAGGGACAGAGCAAGGGTGTAGTGAGAAAAGGAGTGAGGGTGTAGTGAGGGACAGAGTGAGGGTGTAGTGAGGGACAGAGTGAGGGTGTAGTGAGCGACAGAGTGAGGGTGTAGTGAGGGACAGAGTGAGGGTGTAGTGAGGAACAGAGTGAGGGTGTAGTGAGGGACGGAATGAGGGTGTAGTGAGGAACAGAGTGAGGGTGTAGTGAGGGACGGAGTGAGGGTGTAGTGAGGGACGGAGTGAGGGTGTAGTGAGGGACGGAGTGAGGGTGTAGTGATGGACGGAATGAGGGTGTAGTGAGGAACAGAGCGAGGGTGTAGTGAGGGACAGAGGGAGGGTGTAGTGAGGGACAGAGTGAGTGTGTAGTGAGGAACAGAGCGAGGGTGTAGTGAGGGACAGAGCGAGGGTGTAGTGAGGGACAGAGTGAGGGTGTAGTGAGGGACAGAGCGAGGGACAGAGCGAGGGACAGAGTGAGGGACAGAGAGAGGGACAGAGTGAGGGCGTAGTGAGGAACGTAGCGAGGATGTAGTGAGGGATAGAGTGAGGGTGTAGTGAGGGACAGAGTGAGAGTGTAGAGAGGGACAGAATGAGGGTGTAGTGAGGGACAAAGTGACAGTGTAGTGAGGGACAGAGCGAGGGTCTAGTGAGGGACAGAGTGAGGGTGCAGTGAGGGACAGAGCGAGGGTGCAGTGAGGGACAGAGCGAGGGTGTAGTGAGGAACAGAGTGAGGGTGTAGTGAGGGACAGAGTGAGGGTGTAGTGAGGAACAGAGCGAGGGTGTAGTGAGGAACAGAGCGAGGGTTTAGTGAGGAACAGAGCGAGGGTGTCGTGAGGAACAGAGCGAGGGTGTAGTGAGGGACGGAGTGAGGCTGTAGTGACGGACGGACTAAGGGTGTAGTGAGGGACAGAGTGAGGGTGTAGTGAGGGACAGAGCGAGCGTGTAGTGAGGAACAGAGTGAGGGTGTAGTGAGGGACAGAATGAGGGTGTAGTGAGGGACAGAGCGAGGGTATAGTTAGGAAAAAGCGAGGGTGAAGTGAGGGACAGAGTGAGGGTATAGTGAGGAACAGAGTGAGGATGTAGTGAGGGACAGAGCGAGGGTGTAGTGAGAGACAGAGCGAGCGTGTAGTGAGGGAGAGCGAGGATGTAGAGAGGAACAGAGCGAAGGTGTAGTGAGGGACAGAGTGAGGGTGTAGTGAGGGACAGAGCGAGCGTGTAGTGAGGGACGGAGTGAGGCTGTAGTGAGGGACAGAGCGAGGGTGTAGTGAGGGACGGAGTGAGGGACAGAGAGAGGGTGTAGTGAGGGACAGAGAGAGGGTGTAGTGAGGGACAGAGAGAGGGTGTAGTGAGGGACGGAGTGAGGGTGTCGTGAGTGACAGAGCGAGGGTGTAGTGAGGGACGGAGTGAGGGTGTAGTGACGGACTGAGTGAGGGTGGAGCGAGGGACAGAGTGAGGGTGTAATGAGAGACAGAGTGAGGGTGTAGTGAGGGACGGAATGGGGGTGTAGTGAGGGACGGAATGAGGGTGTAGTGAGGGACAGAGTGAGTGTGTAGTGAGGAACAGAGCGAGGGTGTAGTGAGGGACAGAGTGAGGGTATAGTGAGGGACAGAGCGAGGGTGTAGTGAGGAACAGAGTGAGGGTGTAGTGAGGAACAGAGTGAGGGTGTAGTTATGGACAGAGCGAGGGTGTAGTGAGGAACAGAGTGAGGGTGTAGTGAGGGATAGAGTGAGGGTGTAGTGAGGGACAGAGTGAGGGTGTAGTGAGGAACAGAGCGAGGGTGCAGTGAGGGACAGAGCGATAGTGTAGTGAGGAACAGAGTGATGGTGTAGTGAGGGACAGAGCGAGCGTGTAGTTAGGGATAGAGCGAGGGTGTAGTGAGGAACAGAGTGAGGGTGTAGTGAGGGACAGAGCGAGGGTGGAGTGAAGGTGTAGTGAGGGACAGAGCGAGGGTGTAGTGAGGGACGGAGTGATGGTGTAGTGACGGACAGAGTCAGGGTGTAGTGAGGGACAGAGTGAGGGTGTAGTGAGGGACAGAGTGAGAGTGTAGAGAGGGACAGAGTGAGAGTGTAGTGAGGGACAGAGTGAGGGTGCAGTGAGGGACAGAGCAAGGGTGTAGTGAGAAAAGGAGTGAGGGTGTAGTGAGGGTGTCGTGAGGAACAGAGCGAGGGTGTCGTGAGGGACAGAGCAATGGTGTAGTGAGGAATAGAGTGAGGGACAGAGCGAGGGGGTAGTGAGGTACAGAGTTAGGGTGTAGTTAGGAACAGAGTTAGGGTGTAGTGAGGAACACAGTGGGGGAGTAGTGTGGGACAGGGTGAGGATTTGTGAGGAACAGGGCGAGGGTGTAGTGAGGGACGGAGTGAGGGTGTCGTGAGTGACAGAGCGAGGGTGTTGTGAGGAACAGAGTGAGGGTGTAGTGAGGGACAGACGAGGGTGGAGTGAAGGTGTAGTGAGGGACAGAGCGAGGGTGTAGTGAGGGACGGAGTGAGGGTGTAGTGACGGACAGAGTCAGGGTGTAGTGAGGGACAGAGCGAGGGTGGAGTGAAGGTGTAGTGAGGGACAGAGCGAGGGTGTAGTGTGGGATAGAGAGACGGTGTAGTGAGGAACAGAGTGAGGGACAGACCGAGGGTGTAGTGAGGGACAGAGCGAGGGTGTAGTGAGAAACGGAGTGAGGGTGTAGTGACGGACGGAGTGAGGGTGTAGTGAGGAATGGAGTGAGGGTGTAGTGATGGACGGAATGAGGGTGTAGTGAGGAACAGAGCGAGGGTGTAGTGAGGGACAGAGTGAGGGTGTAGTGAGGGACAAAGCGAGGGACAGAGTGAGGTACAGAGCGAGGGACAGAGTGAGGGCGTAGTGAGGAATGTAGCGAGGATGTAGTGAGGGATAGAGTGAGGGTGTAGTGAGGGACAGAGTGAGAGTGTAGAGAGGGACAGAGTGAGGGTGTAGTGAGGGACAGAGTGAGGGTGCAGTGAGGGACAGAGCGAGTGTGCAGTGAGGAACAGAGTGAGGGTGTAGTGAGGAACAGAGTGAGGGTGTAGTGAGGGACAGAGTGAGGTTGTAGTGAGGAACAGAGTGAGGGTGTAGTGAGGAACAGAGCGAGGGTGTAATGAGGGACAGAGTGAGGGTGTAGAGACGGACAGAGTCAGGGTGTAGTGAGGGACAGAGTGAGGGTGTAGTGTGGGATTGAGTGACGGTGTAGTGAGGGACAGACCGAGGGTGTAGTGAGGGACAGAGCAAGGGTGTAGTGAGAAAAGGAGTGAGGGTGTAGTGAGGGACAGAGTGAGGGTGTAGTGAGGGACAGAGTGAGGGTGTAGTGAGGGACAGAGTGAGGGTGTAGTGAGGAACAGAGTGAGGGTGTAGTGAGTGACGGAATGAGGGTGTAGTGAGGAACAGAGTGAGGGTGTAGTGAGAGACGGAGTGAGGGTGTAGTGAGGAATGGAGTGAGGGTGTAGTGATGGACGGAATGAGAGTGTAGTGAGGAACAGAGCGAGGGTGTAGTGAGGGACAGAGGGAGGGTGTAGTGAGGGACAGAGTGAGTGTGTAGTGAGGAACAGAGCGAGGGTGTAGTGAGGGACAGAGTGAGGGTGTAGTGAGGGACAGAGCGAGGGACAGAGTGAGGGACAGAGAGAGGGACAGAGTGAGGGACAGAGTGAGGGCGTAGTGAGGAACGTAGCGAGGATGTAGTGAGGGATAGAGTGAGGGTGTAGTGAGGGACAGACTGAGAGTGTAGAGAGGGACAGAATGAGGGTGTAGTGAGGGACAAAGTGACAGTGTAGTGAGGGACAGAGCGAGGGTCTAGTGAGGGACAGAGTGAGGGTGCAGTGAGGGACAGAGCGAGGGTGCAGTGAGGAACTGAGTGAGGGTGTAGTGAGGAACAGAGTGAGGGTGTAGTGAGGGACAGAGTGAGGGTGTCGTGAGGAACAGAGCGAGGGTGCCGTGAGGAACAGAGCGAGGGTGCAGTGAGGAACAGAGTGAGGGTGTAGTGAGGAACAGAGCGAGGGTGTAGTGAGGAACAGAGCGAGGGTTTAGTGAGGAACAGAGCGAGGGTGTCGTGAGGAACAGAGCGAGGGTGTAGTGAGGGACGGAGTGAGGCTGTAGTGACGGACGGACTAAGGGTGTAGTGAGGGACAGAGTGAGGGTGTAGTGAGGGACAGAGCGAGCGTGTAGTGAGGAACAGAGTGAGGGTGTAGTGAGGGACAGAATGAGGGTGTAGTGAGGGACAGAGCGAGGGAAGAGTTAGGAAAAAGCGAGGGTGAAGTGAGGGACAGAGTGAGGGTATAGTGAGGAACAGAGTGAGGATGTAGTGAGGGACAGAGCGAGGGTGTAGTGAGAGACAGAGCGAGCGTGTAGTGAGGGAGAGCGAGGATGTAGTGAGGAACAGAGCGAAGGTGTAGTGAGGGACAGAGTGAGGGTGTAGTGAGGGACAGAGCGAGGGTGTAGTGAGGGACGGAGTGAGGGTGTCGTGAGGGACAGAGAGAGGGTGTAGTGAGGGACAGAGAGAGGGTGTAGTGAGGGACAGAGAGAGGGTGTAGTGAGGGACAGAGTGAGGGTATAGTGAGGAACAGAGCGAGGGTGTAGTGAGGGACGGAGTGAGGGTGTCGTGAGTGACAGAGCGAGGGTGTAGTGAGGGACAGAGCGAGGGTGTAGTGAGAGACAGAGCGAGCGTGTAGTGAGGGAGAGCGAGGATGTAGTGAGGAACAGAGCGAAGGTGTAGTGAGGGACAGAGTGAGGGTGTAGTGAGGGACAGAGCGAGGGTGTAGTGAGGGACGGAGTGAGGGTGTCGTGAGGGACAGAGAGAGGGTGTAGTGAGGGACAGAGAGAGGGTGTAGTGAGGGACAGAGAGAGGGTGTAGTGAGGGACAGAGTGAGGGTGTAGTGAGGAACAGAGCGAGGGTGTAGTGAGGGACGGAGTGAGGGTGTCGTGAGTGACAGAGCGAGGGTGTAGTGAGGGACGGAGTGAGGGTGTAGTGACGGACTGAGTGAGGGTGGAGCGAGGGACAGAGTGAGGGTGTAATGAGAGACAGAGTGAGGGTGTAGTGAGGGACGGAATGGGGGTGTAGTGAGGGACGGAATGAGGGTGTAGTGAGGGACAGAGTGAGGGTGTAGTGAGGAACAGAGCGAGGGTGTAGTGAGGGACAGAGCGAGGGTGTAGTGAGGGACAGAGCGAGGGTGTAGTGAGGGACAGAGCGAGGGTGTAGTGAGGGATAGAGTGAGGGTGTAGTGAGGGACAGAGTGAGGGTGTAGTGAGGAACAGAGTGAGGGTGTAGTGAGGAACAGAGTGAGGGTGTAGTGAGGAACAGAGTGAGGGTGTAGTGAGGGACAGAGCGAGGGTGTAGTGAGGAACAGAGTGAGGGTGTAGTGAGGGATAGAGTGAGGGTGTAGTGAGGGACAGAGTGAGGGTGTAGTGAGGAACAGAGTGAGGGTGTAATGAGGAAAAGAGTGAGGGTGTAGTGAGGGACAGAGCGATAGTGTAGTGAGGGACAGAGAGAGGGTGTAGTGAGGGACAGAGCGATAGTGTAGTGAGGGACAGAGTGAAGGTGTAGTGAGGGACAGAGCGAGGTTGTAGTGAGGGACGGAGTGAGGGTGTAGTGACGGACAGAGTCAGGGTGTAGTGAGGGACAGAGTGAGGGTGTAGTGAGGAACAGAGTGAGGGTGTAATGAGGAAAAGAGTCAGGGTGTAGTGAGGAACAGAGTGAGAGTGTAGTGAGGGACAGAGTGAGGGTGTAGTGAGGAACAGAGTGATGGTGTAGTGAGGGACAGAGTGAGGGTGTAGTGAGGAACAGAGTGATGGTGTAGTGAGGGACAGAGCGAGGTTGTAGTGAGGGACGGAGTGAGGGTGTAGTGACGGACAGAGTCAGGGTGTAGTGAGGAACAGAGCGAGGTTGTAGTGAGGGACGGAGTGAGGGTGGAGTGAGGGACAGAGCGAGCGTGTAGTTAGGAACAGAGTGAGGGTGTAGTGAGGGATAGAGCGAGGGTGGAGTGAAGGTGTAGTGAGGAACAGAGTGAGGGTGTCGTGAGGGACAGAGCGATGGTGTAGTGAGGAATAGAGTGAGGGACAGAGCGAGGGGGTAGTGAGGTACAGAGTTAGGGTGTAGTTAGGAACAGAGTTAGGGTGTAGTGAGGAACACAGTGGGGGAGTAGTGTGGGACAGGGTGAGGATTTGTGAGGAACAGGGCGAGGGTGTAGTGAGCGACGGAGTGAGGGTGTCGTGAGTGACAGAGCGAGGGTGTTGTGAGGAACAGAGTGAGGGTGTAGTGGGGGACAGACGAGGGTGGAGTGAAGGTGTAGTGAGGGACAGAGCGAGGGTGTAGTGAGGGACGGAGTGAGGGTGTAGTGACGGACAGAGTCAGGGTGTAGTGAGGGACAGAGCGAGGGTGGAGTGAAGGTGTAGTGAGGGACAGAGCGAGGGTGTAGTGTGGGATAGAGTGACGGTGTAGTGAGGAACAGAGTGAGGGACAGACCGAGGGTGTAGTGACGGACGGAGTGAGGGTGTAGTGAGGAATGGAGTGAGTGTGTAGTGATGGACGGAATGAGGGTGTAGTGAGGGACAGAGCGAGGGACAGAGTGAGGTACAGAGCGAGGGACAGAGTGAGGGCGTAGTGAGGAATGTAGCGAGGATGTAGTGAGGGATAGAGTGAGGGTGTAGTGAGGAACAGAGTGAGGGTGTAGTGAGGGACAGAGCGAGGGTGGAGTGAAGGTGTAGTGAGGGACAGAGCGAGGTTGTAGTGAGGGACGGAGTGAGGGTGTAGTGACGGACAGAGTCAGGGTGTAGTGAGGGACAGAGTGAGGGTGTAGTGTGGGACAGACCGAGGATGTAGTGTGGGACAGACCGAGGGTGTAGTGAGGGACAGAGCGAGGGTGTAGTGAGGGACAGAGCAAGGGTGCAGTGAGGAACAGAGTGAGGGTGTCGTGAGGGACAGAGCGATGGTGCAGTGAGGAACAGAGTGAGGGACAGACCGAGGGTGTAGTGAGGGACAGAGCGAGGGTGTAGTGAGAAACGGAGTGAGGGTGTAGTGACGGACGGAGTGAGGGTGTAGTGAGGAATGGAGTGAGGGTGTAGTGATGGACGGAATGAGGGTGTAGTGAGGAACAGAGCGAGGGTGTAGTGAGGGACAGAGTGAGGGTGTAGTGAGGGACAGAGCGAGGGACAGAGTGAGGTACAGAGCGAGGGACAGAGTGAGGGCGTAGTGAGGAATGTAGCGAGGATGTAGTGAGGGATAGAGTGAGGGTGTAGTGAGGGACAGAGTGAGAGTGTAGAGAGGGACACAGTGAGGGTGTAGTGAGGGACAAAGTGACGGTGTAGTGAGGGACAGAGCGAGGGTCTAGTCAGGGACAGAGTGAGGGTGCAGTGAGGGACAGAGCGAGTGTGCAGTGAAGAACAGAGTGAGGGTGTAGTGAGGAACAGAGTGAGGGTGTAGTGAGGGACAGAGTGAGGTTGTAGTGAGGAACAGAGTGAGGGTGTAGTGAGGAACAGAGCGAGGGTGCAGTGAGGAACAGAGTGAGGGTGTCGTGAGGGACAGAGCGATGGTGTAGTGAAGGACGGAGTCAGGCTGTAGTGACGGACGGACTGAGGGTGTAGTGAGGGACAGAGTGAGGGTGTAGTGAGGGACAGAGCTAGCGTGTATTGAGGGACAGTGCGAGGGTGTAGTGAGGGATAGAGTGAGGGTGTAGTGAGGGACAGAGCGAGGGTGTAGTGAGGAACAGAGCAAAGGTGTAGTGAGGGACAGAATGAGGGTGTAGTGAGACAGAGTGAGGGACAGAGCGAGCGTGTAGTGAGGAACAGAGTGAGGGTGTAGTGAGGGACAGAATGAGGGTGTAGTGAGGGACAGAGCGAGGGTGTAGTGAGGGACAGAGCGAGGGTATAGTTAGGAAAAAGCGAGGGTGAAGTGAGGGACAGAGTGAGGGTATAGTGAGGAACAGAGTGAGGATGTAGTGAGGGACAGAGCGAGGGTGTAGTGAGGGACAGAGCGAGCGTGTAGTGAGGGAGAGCGAGGATGTAGTGAGGAACAGAGCGAAGGTGTAGTGAGGGACAGAGTGAGGGTGTAGTGAGGGACAGAGTGAGGGTGTAGTGAGGGACAGAGAGAGCATGTAGTGAGGGACGGAGTGAGGCTGTAGTGAGGGACAGAGTGAGAGTGCAGTGAGGGACAGAGTGAGAGTGCAGTGAGGGACAGAGTGAGGGTGTAGTGAAGGACAGAGTGAGGGTGTAGTGATGAACAGAGCGAGGGTGTAGTGAGGGACGGAGTGAGGGTGTCGTGAGGGACAGAGAGAGTGTGTAGTGAGGGACAGAGAGAGGGTGTAGTGAGGGACAGAGAGAGGGTGTAGTGAGGGACTGAGAGAGGGTGTAGTGAGGAACAGAGTGAGAGTGCAGTGAGGGACAGAGTGAGGGTGCAGTGAGGGACAGAGCGAGGGTGTAGTGAGGAACAGAATGTTGGTGTAGTGAGGGACAGAGCGAGGGTATAGTTAGGAAAAAGCGAGGGTGAAGTGAGGAACAGAGTGAGGGTGTAGTGAGGGACAGAGCGAGGGTGGAGTGATGGACAGAGCGAGCGTGTAGTGAGGGATAGAGTGAGGGTGTAGTGAGGAACAGAGTGAGGGTGTAGTGAGGGACAGAGCGAGGGTGGAGTGAAGGTGTAGTGAGGGACAGAGCGAGGTTGTAGTGAGGGACGGAGTGAGGGTGTAGTGACGGACAGAGTCAGGGTGTAGTGAGGGATAGAGTGACGGTGTAGTGAGGGACAGACCGAGGGTGTAGTGAGGGACAGAGCAAGGGTGTAGTGAGAAAAGGAGTGAGGGTGTAGTGAGGGACAGAGCGAGGGTGGAGTGAAGGTGTAGTGAGGGACAGAGCGAGGTTGTAGTGAGGGATAGAGCGAGGGTGTAGTGAGGAACAGAGTGAGGGTGTAGTGAGGGACAGAGCGAGGGTGGAGTGAAGGTGTAGTGAGGGACAGAGCGAGGTTGTAGTGAGGGACGGAGTGAGGGTGTAGTGACGGACAGAGTCAGGGTGTAGTGAGGGACAGAGTGAGGGTGTAGTGAGGGACAGAGCGAGGGTGTAGTGAGGGACAGAGAGAGGGTGTAGTGAGGGACAGAGCGAGGGTGTAGTGAGGGACAGAGAGAGGGTGTAGTGAGGAACAGAGTGAGGGTGAATTGAGGGACGGAATGGGGGTGTAGTGAGGGACGGAATGAGGGTGTAGTGAGGAACAGAGTGAGGGTGTAGTGAGAGACGGAGTGAGGGTGTAGTGAGGAATGGAGTGAGGGTGTAGTGATGGACGGAATGAGGGTGTAGTGAGGAACAGAGAGAGGGTGTAGTGAGGGACAGAGGGAGGGTGTAGTGAGGGACAGAGCGAGGGACAGAGAGAGGGACAGAGTGAGGGCGTAGTGAGGAACGTTGCGAGGATGTAGTGAGGGATAGAGTGAGAGTGTAGAGAGGGACAGAGTGAGAGTGTAGAGAGGGACAGAGTGAGGGTGTAGTGAGGGACAAAGTGACAGTGTAGTGAGGGACAGAGTGAGGGTGTAGTGAGGAACTGAGTGAGGGTGTAGTGAGGAACAGAGTGAGGCTGTAGTGAGGGACAGAGTGAGGTTGTAGTGAGGAACAGAGTGAGGGTGTAGTGAGGTACAGAGTGAGGGTGTCGTGAGGAACAGAGCGAGGGTGCAGTGAGGAACAGAGTGAGGGTGTCGTGAGGGACAGAGCGATGGTGTAGTGAGGAATAGAGTGAGGGACAGAGCGAGGGTGTAGTGTGGGATAGAGTGACGGTGTAGTGAGGAACAGAGTGAGGGACAGACCGAGGATGTAGTGAGGGACGGAGTGAGGGTGTAGTGACGGACTGAGTGAGGGTGGAGCGAGGGACAGAGTGAGGGTGTAATGAGAGACAGAGTGAGGGTGTAGTGTAGGACGAATGGGGGTGTAGTGAGGGAAGGAATGAGGGTGTAGTGAGGAACAGAGTGAGGGTGTAGTGAGAGACGGAGTGAGGGTGTAGTGAGGAATGGAGTGAGGGTGTAGTGATGGACGGAATGAGGGTGTAGTGAGGAACAGAGCGAGGGTGTAGTGAGGGACAGAGGGAGGGTGTAGTGAGGGACAGAGTGAGTGTGTAGTGAGGAACAGAGCGAGGGTGTAGTGAGGGACAGAGTGAGGGTGTAGTGAGGGACAGAGCGAGGGACAGAGTGAGGGACAGAGAGAGGGACAGAGTGAGGGCGTAGTAAGGAACGTTGCGAGGATGTAGTGAGGGATAGAGTGAGGGTGTAGTGAGGAACAGGGCGAGGGTGTAGTGAGGAACAGAGCGAGGGTGTCGTGAGGAACAGAGCGAGGGTGCAGTGAGGAACAGAGTGAGGGTGTCGTGAGGGACAGAGCGATGGTGTAGTGAGGAATAGAGTGAGGGACAGAGCGAGGGGGTAGTGAGGTACAGAGTTAGGGTGTAGTTAGGAACAGAGTTAGGGTGTAGTGAGAGACGGAGTGAGGGTGTAGTGAGGAATGGAGTGAGGGTGTAGTGATGGACGGAATGAGGGTGTAGTGAGGAACAGAGAGAGGGTGTAGTGAGGGACAGAGGGAGGGTGTAGTGAGGGACAGAGCGAGGGACAGAGAGAGGGACAGAGTGAGGGCGTAGTGAGGAACGTTGCGAGGATGTAGTGAGGGATAGAGTGAGAGTGTAGAGAGGGACAGAGTGAGAGTGTAGAGAGGGACAGAGTGAGGGTGTAGTGAGGGACAAAGTGACAGTGTAGTGAGGGACAGAGTGAGGGTGTAGTGAGGAACTGAGTGAGGGTGTAGTGAGGAACAGAGTGAGGCTGTAGTGAGGGACAGAGTGAGGTTGTAGTGAGGAACAGAGTGAGGGTGTAGTGAGGTACAGAGTGAGGGTGTCGTGAGGAACAGAGCGAGGGTGCAGTGAGGAACAGAGTGAGGGTGTCATGAGGGACAGAGCGATGGTGTAGTGAGGAATAGAGTGAGGGACAGAGCGAGGGTGTAGTGTGGGATAGAGTGACGGTGTAGTGAGGAACAGAGTGAGGGACAGACCGAGGATGTAGTGAGGGACGGAGTGAGGGTGTAGTGACGGACTGAGTGAGGGTGGAGCGAGGGACAGAGTGAGGGTGTAATGAGAGACAGAGTGAGGGTGTAGTGTAGGACGGAATGGGGGTGTAGTGAGGGAAGGAATGAGGGTGTAGTGAGGAACAGAGTGAGGGTGTAGTGAGAGACGGAGTGAGGGTGTAGTGAGGAATGGAGTGAGGGTGTAGTGATGGACGGAATGAGGGTGTAGTGAGGAACAGAGCGAGGGTGTAGTGAGGGACAGAGGGAGGGTGTAGTGAGGGACAGAGTGAGTGTGCAGTGAGGAACAGAGCGAGGGTGTAGTGAGGGACAGAGTGAGGGTGTAGTGAGGGACAGAGCGAGGGACAGAGTGAGGGACAGAGAGAGGGACAGAGTGAGGGCGTAGTAAGGAACGTTGCGAGGATGTAGAGAGGGATAGAGTGAGGGTGTAGTGAGGGACAGGGCGAGGGTGTAGTGAGGAACAGAGTGAGGGTGTAGTGAGGAACAGGGCGAGGGTGTAGTGAGGAACAGAGCGAGGGTGTCGTGAGGAACAGAGCGAGGGTGCAGTGAGGAACAGAGTGAGGGTGTCGTGAGGGACAGAGCGATGGTGTAGTGAGGAATAGAGTGAGGGACAGAGCGAGGGGGTAGTGAGGTACAGAGTTAGGGTGTAGTTAGGAACAGAGTTAGGGTGTAGTGAGAGACGGAGTGAGGGTGTAGTGAGGAATGGAGTGAGGGTGTAGTGATGGACGGAATGAGGGTGTAGTGAGGAACAGAGAGAGGGTGTAGTGAGGGACAGAGGGAGGGTGTAGTGAGGGACAGAGCGAGGGACAGAGAGAGGGACAGAGTGAGGGCGTAGTGAGGAACGTTGCGAGGATGTAGTGAGGGATAGAGTGAGAGTGTAGAGAGGGACAGAGTGAGAGTGTAGAGAGGGACAGAGTGAGGGTGTAGTGAGGGACAAAGTGACAGTGTAGTGAGGGACAGAGTGAGGGTGTAGTGAGGAACTGAGTGAGGGTGTAGTGAGGAACAGAGTGAGGCTGTAGTGAGGGACAGAGTGAGGTTGTAGTGAGGAACAGAGTGAGGGTGTAGTGAGGTACAGAGTGAGGGTGTAGTGAGGTACAGAGTGAGGGTGTCGTGAGGAACAGAGCGAGGGTGCAGTGAGGAACAGAGTGAGGGTGTCGTGAGGGACAGAGCGATGGTGTAGTGAGGAATAGAGTGAGGGACAGCGCGAGGGTGTAGTGTGGGATAGAGTGACGGTGTAGTGAGGAACAGAGTGAGGGACAGACCGAGGATGTAGTGAGGGACGGAGTGAGGGTGTAGTGACGGACTGAGTGAGGGTGGAGCGAGGGACAGAGTGAGGGTGTAAAGACCAAATAATAGTTGCGATGACTTTGAGGATAAGACAATACAAAATAAAATTTATGAGTCCAAAGTTCATGAATTTATATGGTCTGGTATAGAAATGTCAATGGTGACGTTGTCATTCCCTTGTGAATGCCGTCAGTGTCCTGGTTTTTGGTCATCAGGTGTTCAAATCACTTCATTGACTGATTTGGAGTCTTTTTTTTTTCTTCGATGCTTATGGTAGCAATTCTTGATGGCATCTGTCCTGAAAGCTGGGTTGTGTAGCAAACGTGAATTGGTAAGATACATCATCCTGCCATGGTATGTCATTGTACTGAGCTGAGCAGTAACAGTGTCCCTCATGGGCAGAGTTGTACCATGTCGTACCAGTCGTAGTTCCATTGGTGTTGTTTTTGTCACGCTTGTTGTCGACGTTGTTGCCTTTGGTGCGCTTCTTGTGTTGGTTGGTTTTGTTGTCGTGTTTGCTGCGCTCAAGGATAATAATACGAGTCCTTCACACAGTTACTCGTGTCAGCGTCCTTTGTGGCATCATCTGTTTCCTTGAGCGTGCCGTCACTGAGACGAGCGCTCCCTGTCTGGAGTCATGTGCGGCTTACTTGAATCAGCTTTGGCTTGTGGTTGCTCCCTGTCTGGAGTCTGGTCTGGTGCACCTGAGTCAGTTTTAGATTGTCGATGCTCCCTGTCTGGAGTCTGGTCTGTTTCACCTGAGTCAGTTTTAGATTGTCGATGCTCCCTGTCTGGAGTCTGGTCTGTTTCACCTGAGTCAGTTTTGGTTTGTCGATGCTCCCCGTCTGGAGTCTGGTCTGGTGCACCTGAATCAGCTTTGGTTTCTTGCCGCTCTCCGTCCGCAGTCATGGCAGGTTCACTTGAGTCAGCTGAGGTTTCTTGATGCTCCACATCCGGATGCAAAACGTTCAGGAATTCATTTGCTTGTGGAGAGGCTCGAGCGAATGAGGTTTCAAGTAACGTGGTGTCACCGGAATCACCAGTTGTCTCACTGTGATTGTCGAGTGCCTCTGTACACACTAGCTGAGATCTGTCACGTTGCACATCTGGTATGGGAAGTGGGATGCCGTCGTCACTTGTCTTACATACAGTAGTTAGAGCCTCAGTGTCTTCTTGTCGTTCACATGAGCTGGGTAGACTGTTAGAGTCTTCTTCTGGTGGCTCAAATAATCTGGGTGGACTGTCATAGTCGCTTTGTTGTTCACTGGAGCATGGCAGACTGTCATAGTCTTTCTGTTGTTCATTTGAGCGTGGCAGACTTCCATCATCTGCTGATGGTTGCTCAGAGGAGGTTGCTAGACCCTCATGGTCTTGTTCATGCAAGGACTGCGCTCTGGAGTCTTGTGTTGCTTCTATCGTAGAGGCTGTCCACGAGCTCGCTGTGGAGGCTTGTGTCACTCCCTCTGTGGAGTCTTGCAGCGTTCCCTGTGTGGAATCGTGCATTGGTCTCTCTGTGGTGTCTTTCATCGCTTTCTGTGTGGAGGCTGGGACCCTTTGTGGTGCGTGGACCACTCTCTGTGTGGAGCCGGGGACCCTTCACGGTGCATGGACCACTCTGTGTGTGGCAGCAGGCCGCTCTCTGTGGACTTGTACCGCTCTCTGTCTCTTGGCGTCAGGCCGCAGCATAATCCTGCACTCACGAGTCGGGATGTTGTATATGCTGGGCTGAAGATTCCATAATCCGAAGAACTCGTCGTCAATGTGCAACACGTCTAGTTGCTGTTCGGATTTGGTACTGGGGTAGCCATCTCCCAAGGTGAAATCTTCATCTGAGTCGTTGTCTTCCAAGACCATATCATCACGTTTTGTATCGGAGCTGGCATTGGGGGGCGTGATGTCCAAAGAAGAATTCAATGTCTAAGTCTTCAAGGACTGTATCATCTCTTTGGGCGGTGCTAACTGCTTGTTGCAGGGTTCTGCGGAGGTTACTTTCAGCTACTGGTCAAATTTCAGGCATTGTGCTGTTGTTCCAGGTGAAAGAATCGGGTTTTACGGCTTTAAATTTTTTTTCCCGAGTTTTGGGACATTTCCCCTTTAAGTGGGCATGGTCCGGGGCCTCTGACATCACGCAGTGTGTGACGTAGTGCGTAGAAAGCGATTGCGCATGGGCAGATCGCTGTTCCTTTACTTGGGAAGCGATTGCGCATGCGCAAATGGACATTCCCATTCTGTGCGCTGTTTGCGCAACTGCGCATGTGCAGCTTCTTTTCCAAGATGGCTGCAATTGAAAACTGCCGTTTTCTTCAAAGGAAATCCTACATTCGTCTCATTGTGAGTTTTGGCGCCTCTTTTACTGTTTTTTCTTGTATGTTCCTCGCAGAATTCTTGGAATTTGTCCAGGACTGCCTGGAAGTCGCCTTTGTTTTGCCCCTTTGAGTATTTGAATGTCTGGAAGATTTCAGCTGCTTCTGGACCCGCGATGGTAAGTCGAAGCTTTATTTTCTCTGCATCCGCCACGCCATCTAAGTATGGAGGGAGGGAGAGAGACCTGGACTCACTCATGATGGGGTTAGTTTATTTCCAGCCAACTTTACAGATTTAACATTGACGCAGTTTTGAAATGGGTTGAGCAAGTTGGCGAAGGAAAAGGGAACAATAATAAAACCAGCAGGAGCTTTTTTGTTACTTTCCTCCCAGCCAATAAAATCTTCACTGATATCAGAATGCTCAAACGGGTTAACTTCCAACAAGTAAAACTTTGCCAATTTATTTTTTAAATATGCCTTGAAGGATGGCTGATTCCTGTGGTCACAAATTCTTCTCCCACAAATGATCAGTCAGGCCCGGCCCCCCGGCTCCCATGATAAAAATGGATGGAGAATGGCCGGGTCCGTGGCCACGCCAATGGTGTGCGGCGCACGATGCGATGATGCCATTTCGGAGGGGGCGGAGCATACAAAAAGTATGCAAGCATCGCCCACGATTTCGGAGTCAATAGGGATTTTCCGCCCAGTCGCTGATTATGAAATTGGCGTTGGGGAACAGTGAATCTTCGAGATCACCTTCCCATATTTTAGCCGGATCCACTTCATTTGACTGCAGTGTTGTTGCCCAATGTGTTCAACAGTTTATACTTTTTCAAGGAGTGAATACTGTCCACTCTTTTCCATTATGTTGTGGAACTTGTTCAAGGAACAGGTACTGTGTGTCCTTGATAGATATGTCTTGAAGAGATGGTCGAGTGAGGGAACTATGGTTGACAAGAGAGGTTGAATGTCTTGTTACGAGGAAAAAGGAGACTTATGTAAGGCTGAGGAAACAAGGTTCAGACAGGGCGTTGGAGGGATACAAGATAGCTAGGAGGGAACTGAAGAAAGGGATTAGGAAAGCTAAGAGAGGGCATGAACAATCTTTGGCGGGTAGGATCAAGGAAAACCCCAAGGCCTTTTACACATATGTGAGAAATATGAGAATGACTAGAGCGAGGGTAGGTCCGATCAAGGACAGTAGCGGGAGATTGTGTATTGAGTCTGAAGAGATAGGAGAGGTCTTGAACGAGTACTTTTCTTCTGTATTTACAAATGAGAGGGGCCATATTGTTGGCGAGGACAGTGTGAAAAAGACTGGTAAGCTCGAGGAAATACTTGTTAGGAAGGAAGATGTGTTGGGCATTTTGAAAAACTTGAGGATAGACAAGTCCCCCGGGCCTGACTGGATATATCCAAGGATTCTATGGGAAGCAAGAGATGAAATTGCAGAGCCGTTGGCAATGATCTTTTCGTCCTCACTGAGGGGTGGTACCAGGGGATTGGAGAGTGGCGAATGTCGTGCCCCTGTTCAAAAAAGGGACTAGGGATAACCCTGGGAATTACAGGCCAGTTAGTCTTACTTTGGTGGTAGGCAAAGTAATGGAAAGGGTACTGAAGGATAGGATTTCTGAGCATCTGGAAAGACGCTGCTTGATTAGGGATAGTCAGCACGGATTTGTGAGGGGTAGGTCTTGCCTTGCAAATCTTATTGAATTCTTTGAGGAGGTGACCAAGCATGTGGATGAAGGTAAAGCAGTGGATGTAGTGTACATGGATTTTAGTAAGGCATTTGATAAGGTTCCCCATGGTAGGCTTCTGCAGAAAGTAAGGAGGCATGGGATAGTGGGAAATTTGGCCAGTTGGATAACGAACTGGCTAACCGATAGAAGTCAGAGAGTGGTGGTGGATGGCAAATATTCAGCCTGGATCCCAGTTACCAGTGGCGTACCGCAGGGATCAGTTCTGGGTCCTCTGCTGTTTGTGATTTTCATTAATGACTTGGATGAGGAAGTTGAAGGGTGGGTCAGTAAATTTGCAGACGATACGAAGATTGGTGGAGTTGTGGATAGTAAGGAGGGCTGTTGTCGGCTGCAAAGAGACATAGATAGGATGCAGAGCTGGGCTGAGAAGTGGTGGATGGAGTTTAACCTTGAAAAGTGTGAGGTTGTCCATTTTGGAAGGACAAATATGAATGCGGAATACAGGGTTAACGGTAGAGTTCTTGGCAATGTGGAGGAGCAGAGAGATCTTGGGGTCTACGTTCATGCATCTTTGAAAGTTGCCACTCAAGTGGATAGAGCTGTGAAGAAGGCCTATGGTGTGCTCGCGTTCATTCACAGAGGGATTGAATTTAAGAACCGTGAGGTGATGATGCAGCTGTACAAAACTTTGGTAAGGCCACATTTGGAGTACTGTGTGCAGTTCTGGTCACCTCATTTTAGGAAGGATGTGGAAGCTTTGGAAAAGGTGCAAAGAAGATTTACCAGGATGTTGCCTGGAATGGAGAGTAGGTCTTACGAGGAAAGGTTGAGGGTGCTAGGCCTTTTCTCATTAGAACGGAGAAGGATGAGGGGCGACTTGATAGAGGTTTATAAGATGATCAGGGGAATAGATAGAGTAGACAGTCAGAGACTTTTCCCCCGGGTGGAACACACCATTACAAGGGGACATAAATTTAAGGTGAAAGGTGGAAGATATAGGAGGGATATCAGAGGTAGGTTCTTTACCCAGAGAGTAGTGGGGGCATGGAATGCACTGCCTGTGGATGTAGTTGAGTCGGAAACATTAGGGACCTTCAAGCAGCTATTGGATAGGTACATGGATTACGGTAAAATGATATAGTGTAGATTTATTTGTTCTTAAGGGCAGCACGCTAGCATTGTGGATAGCACAATTGCTTCACAGCTCCAGGGTCCCAGGTTCGATTCCGGCTTGGGTCACTGTCTGTGCGGAGTCTGCACGTCCTCCCCGTGTCTGCGTGGGTTTCCTCCGGGTGCTCCGGTTTCCTCCCACAGTCCAAAGATGTGCAGGGTAGGTGGATTGGCCATGATAAATTGCCCTTAGTGTCCAAAATTGCCCTTGGTGTTGGGTGGAGGTGTTGAGTTTGGGTGGGGTGCTCTTTCCAAGAGCCGGTGCAGACTCAGGGGGCTGAATGGCCTCCTTCTGCACTGTAAATTCAATGATAATCTATGATTAATCGAGGACAAAGGTTCGGCACAACATCGTGGGCCGAAGGGCCTGTTCTGTGCTGTATTTTCTATGTTCTATGGTCTATGTTCTGTGGCTTTCATTTTTGAAATGATTTGAATGAATCCACAAAGTTGTCAAACTTTGCTCTTTTTAGTAATTTGCTATCCTGTGAAGCCCCCCATAGTCAATTTATCAGGAAGTGATATTTATATTCTGCTGGAACATCTTGGGCAATATTTCCCAGCCCCTCCCACCTGTGGGATTTTCCGGCCCCGCTGAAGGTGACCCTCTCGTGGTGGGATCCCGGCGTTGGAACGGACAAGTCACGAAGGAAGTTGCCGACATCAATGGCACCGGAGGATCCCACTGGTGGCCAATGGTGAGCTTCCTCCGCCACTGGAGAAAACGCCAGGGGTCAGAGGAGGTTTGTTTTTGCAAAACTGCACATACATTGCTTCCTCAGTTCGGGTGATCTTGTTGCAAACGGGTGGCATGTGGCGCAGTGGTTAGCACTGGGACTGCAGCGCTGAGGACCCGGGTTCGAATTCTGGCCCTGGGTCACTATCCATGTGGAGTTTGCACATTCTCCCCATGTCTGTGTGGATTTCACCCCCACAACCCAAAGAGGGGTAGGTTAGGTGGATTGGCCACGCTAAATTGCCCCTTAATTGGAACAAAATAATTGGATACTCTAAATTTTATAAAAAGAATCTTATTGCAAACTTGCTGAGCAGCTTTGTTAATCATTGCCCTAATTTATGTAAAAGGCTTTTTTGTATTGTCTAAAACAGAGTCTGAGATCTGACTGTATGAACATAAAATTCCCTCGGAGCCCAGCCCATAATGATCATGGCTGCTCTTTAGGGTGGAATTCTCCATTATTTTTAGGCTAAAGGTGGGACTTTCCTATCCTGCCAGCCACAGGACTGCAAAATCCCATCATTATCCATCATACTTACTTTCCTGCCCACGACGATTCCTGTGGTGGACGGGACCGGATGATTTAGCCCCATGTGCGGTAATGGGTCGCTCCGGTACCGCCTTTCCCGCTGACCAGAATAGCAAGATCTCGCTCCAGATTCTACGCTTGGTTATGAATATGCAAGTTGCCCTCTCAATCACCTGGCGGTCACTTTCTGGAGAATGACTCACTGCAGGATGCAGCAAGTGGAGGCAGGGACAGCCAGTTTTCCGGCACCCGGAGAGCTGCTGGAGAACAGCCACCCACTCCTTCCCAGTCAGACGGTGAGCCTCTGGAAGCAGCTACCAGCTCAATGGTGGAGATGCAAAGACAGGCAGCAGAACATCAGGCAGAGATTTGAGCTAGAGACTAGCTGACTAGAGCAAACAATGAAGGAGTCCGTCCACGTTCTGCCTGATGCCGTGGCTCTGACAGGCGAGTGCTCTAAGGCTGGGAGGTTGGCAACCCCCTTGGAGATATTGGTCAAGCAGGTCCTGCCAAAATTGCACTCGGTCCTGTGCTGCATGTCCACAAACCCTGCTGTACACTATCAGGATGCAGGCCACTTTCGGATGAGACAGCTTGGTATTCCTCCAGGCGCCCCATCTCCTGTGAGTGTCAGGCTGGAGACCCCGGTACCTGAGGGTGTTAGCTATGCGGAGAGGCTGAATAGACTCGGACTGTTTTCATTAGAAAGACCGAGGTTGCGGTGTGACCCGATAGAGGTCTACAAGATTATGAGGGGCATGGATAGAGTGGATGGGCAGGCACTCTTTTCCAGGTTGGAGGGATCAGTCACCAGGGGGCTTAGGTTTAAGGTCCATGGGGCAAAGTTTAGAGGAAATGTGTGAGGCAGGTTTTTTACGCAGAGGGTGGTGAGTGCCTGGAACGCATTGCCAGGGCGGGTTGTGAAAGCAGATACAAAGAACAAAAGAACAAAGAAATGTACAGCACAGGAACAGGCCCTTCAGCCCTCCAAGCCCGACTAAACTACAATCTTCTACACTTCCTGGGTCCGTATCCCTCTATTCCCATCCTATTCATGTATTTGTCAAGATGCCCCTTAAATTTCACTATCGTCCCTGCTTCCACCACCTCCTCCGGTAGAGAGTTCCAGGCACACACTACCCTCTGCGTACAAAACTTGCCTCGTACATCTACTCTAAACCTTGCCCCTCTCACCTTAAAACTATGCCCCCTAGTAATTTATCCCTCTACCCAGGCGAAAAGCCTCTGACTATCCACTCTGTCTATGCCCCTCATAATTTTGTAGACCTCTATCAGGTCGCCCCTCAACCCCCTTCATTCCAGTGAGAACAAACCAAGTTTATTCAACCGCTCCCCATAGCTAATGCCCTCCATACCAGGCAACATTCTGGTAAATCTCTTCTGCACCCTCTCTACTGCCTCCACATCCTTCTGGTAGTGTGGCGACCAGAATTGAACACTATACTCCAAGTGTGGCCTAACTAAGGTTCTATACAGCTGCAACATGACTTGCCAATTCTTATACTCAATGCCCCGGCCAATGAAGGCAAGCATGCCGTATGCCTTCTTGACTACCTTCTCCACCTGTGTTGCCCCTTTCAGTGACCTGTGGACCTGTACTCCTAGATCTCTTTGACTTTCAATACTCTTGAGGGTTCTATCATTCACTGTATATTCCCTACCTGCATTAGACCTTCCAAAATGCATTACCTCACATTTGTCCGGATTAAACTCCATCTGCCATCTCTCCACCCAAGTCTCCAAACAATCTAAATCCTGCTGCATCCTCTGACAGTCCTCATCGCTATCTGTAATTCCACCAACCTTTGTGTCATCTGCAAACTTACTTATCAGACCAGTTACATTTTCCTCCAAATCATTTATATATACTACAAAGAGCAAAGGTCCCAGCACTGATCCCTGTGGAACACCACTGGTCACAGCCCTCCAATTAGAAAAGCATCCTTCCATTGCTACTCTCTGCCTTCTATGACCTAGCCAGTTCTGTATCCACCTTGCCAGCTCACCCCTGATCCCGTGTGACTTCATCTTTTGTACTAATCTACCATGAGGGACCTTGTCAAAGGCCTTACTAAAGTCCATATATACAACATCCACTGCCCTACCTGCATCATTCATCTTAGTGACCTCCTCGAAAAACTCTATCAAGTTAGTGAGACACGACCTCCCCTTCACAAAACCATGCTGCCTCCCACTAATACGTCCATTTGCTTCCAAATGAGAGTAGATCCTGTCTCGAAGAATTCTCTCCAGTAATTTCCCTACCACTGAGGTAAGGCTCACCGGCCTGTAGTTCCCTGGATTATCCTTGCTACCTTTCTTAAACAGAGGAACAACATTGGCTATTCTCCAGTCCTCCGGGACATCACCTGAAGACAGTGAGGATCCAAAGATTTCTGTCAAGGCCTCAGCAATTTCCTCTCCAGCCTCCTTCAGTATTCTGGGGTAGAGCCCATCAGGCCCTGGGGACTTATCTACCTTAATATTTTTTAAGACACCCAACACCTCGTCTTTTTGGATCTCAATGTGACCCAGGCTTCTCCAGACTCAACATCTACCAATTTCTTCTCTTTGGTGAATACTGATGCAAAGTATTCATTTAGTACCTCGCCCATTTCCTCTGGCTCCACACATAGATTCCCTTGCCTATCCTTCAGTGGGCCAACCCTTTCCCTGGCTACCCTCTTGCTTTTCATGTACGTGTAAAAAGCCTTGGGATTTTCCTTAACCCTATTTGCCAATGACTTTTCGTGACCCCTTCTAGCCCTCCTGACTCCTTCCTACTTTCCTTATATTGCACACAGGCTTCGTCTGTTCCCAGCCTTTTAGCCCTGACAAATGCATCCTTTTTCTTTTTGATGAGGCCTACAATATCTCTCGTTATGCAAGGTTCCCGGAAATTGCTGTATTGATCCTTCTTCCTCACAGGGACATGCCGGTCCTGAATTCCTTTCAACTGACACTTGAAAGCCTCCCACATGTCAGATGTTGATTTGCCCTCAAACATCCACCCCCAATCTATGTTCTTCAGTTACTGCCTAATATTGTTATAATTAGCCTTCCCCCAATTTAGCACATTCATCCGAGGACCACTCTTATCCTTGTCCACCAGCACTTTAAAACTTACTGAATTGTGGTCACTGTTCCCGAAATGCTCCCCTACTGAAACACCTAACACCTGGCCGGGCTCATTCCCCAATACCAGGTCCAGTACCGCCACTTCCCTAGTTGGACTGTCTACATATTGTTTTAAGAAGCCCTCCTGGATGCTCCTTACAAACTCCGCCCCGTCTAAGCCCCTGGCACTAAGTGAGTCCCAGTCAATATTGGGGAAGTTGAAGTCTCCCATCACCACAACCCTGTTGTTTTTACTCTTTTCCAAAATCTGTCTACCTATCTGCTCCTCTATCTCCCGCTGGCTGTTGGGAGGCCAGTAGTAAACCCCGAACATTGTGACTGCACCCTTCTTATTCCTGATCTCTACCCATATAGTCTCACTGCCCTCTGAGGTGTCCTCCCGCAGTACAGCTGTGATATTCTCCCTAACCAGTAGCGCAACTCCGCCTCCCCTTTTACATCCCCCTCTATCCCGCCTGAAACATCTAAATCCTGGAACATTTAGCTGCCAATCCTGCACTTCCCTCAACCAGGTCTCTGTAATGGCAACAACATCATAGTTCCAAGTACTGATCCAAGCTCTAAGTTCATCTGCCTTACCCGTAATACTTCTCGCATTAAAACATATGCACTTCAGGCCACCAGACCCACTGTGTTCAGCAACTTCTCCCTGTCTGCTCTGCCTCAGAGCCCCACTGTCTTGTTCCCTAGTTCTCCCTCAATGCTGTCACCTTCTGACCTATTGCTCCCGTGCCCACCCCCCTGCCATACTAGTTTAAACCCTCCCGTGCTTAACCATATTAACGATCTAGATGACGGGACTGGGGGCATTCTGGCTAAGTTTGCCGATGATACAAAGATAGGTGGAGGGGCAGGTAGTATGGAAGAGGTGGGGAGGCTGCAGAAAGATTTAGACAGTTTAGGAGAGTGATCCAAGAAATGGCTGATGAAATTCAACGTGGGCAAGTGGAAAAAAGAATAGAGGCATGGACTATTTTCTAAACGGTGACAAAATTCATAATGCTGAAGTGCAAAGGGACTTGGGAGTCCTAGTCCAGGATTCTCTAAAGGTAAACTTGCAGGTTGAGTCCGTAATTAAGAAAGCAAATGCAATGTTGTCATTCATCTCAAGAGGCTTGGAATATAGAATCATAGAATCATAGAAGTTTACAGCATGGAAACAGGCCCTTCGGCCCAACCAGTCCATGCCGCCCAGTTTTTACCATTAAGCTCGTCCCAGTTGCCCGCACTTGGCCCATAACCCTCTATACCCATCTTACCCATGTAACCATCTAAATGCTTTTTGAAAGACACAATTGTACCCGCCTCTACTACTACCTCTGGCAGCCCATTCCAGACACTCACTACCCTCTGAGTGAAGAAATTGCCCCTCTGGGCCCTTCTGAATCTCTCCCCTCTCACCTTAAACCTATGCCCTCTAGTTTTAGACTCCCCTACCTTTGGGAAAAGATGTTGACTATCTACCTTATCTATGCCCCTCATTATTTTATAGACCTCTATAAGATCACCCCTAAGCCTCCTACGCTCCAGGGAAAAAAGTCCCAGTCTATCCAGCCTCTCCTTATAACTCAAACCATCAAGTCCCGGCAACATCCTAGTAAATCTTTTCTGCACTCTTTCTAGTTTAATAATATCCTTTCTATAATAGGGTGACCAGAACTGCACACAGTATTCCAAGTGTGGCCGTACCAATGTCTTGTACAACTTCAACAAGACGTCCCAACTCCTATATTCAATGTTCTGACCAATGAAACCAAGCATGCCGAATGCCTTCTTCACCACCCTGTCCACCTGCGACTCCACCTTCAAGGAGCTATGAACCTGTACTCCTAGATCTCTTTGTTCTATAACTCTCCCCAACGCCATACCATTAACTGAGTAGGTCCTGGCCTGATTCGATCTGCCAAAATGCATCACCTCACATTTATCTAAATTAAACTCCATCTGCCATTCGTCGGCCCACTGGCCTAATTGATCAAGATCCCGTTGCAATCCTAGATAACCTTCTTCACTATCCACTGTGCCACCAATCTTGGTGTCATCTGCAAACTTACTAACCATGCCTCCTAAATTCTCATCCAAATCATTAATATAAATCACAAATAACAGTGGACCCAGCACCGATCCCTGAGGCACACCACTGGTCACAGGCCTCCAGTTTGAAAAACAACCCTCTGCCTTCTGTCGTCCAGCCAATTTTGAATCCAATTGGCAACCTCACCCTGGATCCCGTGAGCTTTAACCTTCTGCAACAACCTACCATGCGGTACCTTGTCAAAGGCTTTGCTAAAGTCCATGTAGACAACGTCTACTGCACTGCCCTCATCTACCTTCTTGGTCACTCCCTCAAAAAACTCAATCAAATTTGTGAGACATGATTTTCCACGCACAAAGCCATGCTGACTGCCCCGAATCAGTCCTTGCCTCTCTAAATGCTTGTAGATCCTGTCTCTCAGAATACCTTCTAGCAACTTACCTACTACAGACGTTAGGCTCACCAGTCTGTAGTTCCCAGGCTTTTCCCTGCTGCCCTTCTTAAACAAGGGCACAACATTCGCCACTCTCCAATCTTCAGGCACCTCACCTGTGGCTGCCGATGATTCAAATATCTCGGTTAGGGGACCCGCAATTTCCTCCCTAGCCTCCCACAACATCCTGGGATACATTTCATCAGGTCCCGGGGATTTATCTACCTTGATGCGCTTTAAGACTTCCAGCACCTCCTCGTCTGTAATATGCACACTTCAAGACATCACTATTTATTTCCCTTAGTTTCCTAACATCCATGCCTTTCTCCACCGTGAATACCGATGAGAAATATTCATTCAGGATCTCACCCAACTCTTGTGGCTCTGCACATAGATGCCCTTGTTGATCCTTAAGAGGCCCTACTCTGTCCCTAGTTACTCTTTTCCCTTTATGTATCTGTAGAATCTCTTTGGATTCTCCCTTGCATTATTTGCCAAAGCAATTTCATGTCCCCTTTTTGCCCTCCTGATTTCCCTCTTAACTCTATTTCGACAATCTCTATACTCTTCAAGGGATCTACTTGATCCCAGTTGCTTATGTACGTCATATGCCTCCTTCTTCTTTTTGACCAGAGTCTCAATATCTCGAGTCATCCAGGGTTCCCTACTTCTACCAGCCTTGCCCTTCACTCTAAAGGGAATGTGCTTACCCTGCACCCTGGTTAACACATTTTTAAAAGCCTCCCATTTACCAGCCGTCCCTTTGTCTGCCAATAGTCTCCCCCAATCTACCTCTGCAAGTTCCTGTCTGATACCATCAAAATTGGCCTTGCCCCAATTAAGAATTTTAACTCTTGGGCCAGACCTATCATTCTCCATAGCTATCTTAAAACTAATGGAATTATGGTCACTTGTCCCAAAGTGATCCCTCACTAGCACTTCTGTCACTTGCCCTTCCTTATTTCCCAAGACGAGGTCAAGTTTTGCCCCCTCTCTAGTCGGTCCATCCACATACTGAATGAGAAATTCCTCCTGAATACACTCAACAAATTTCCCTCCATCCAAGCCCCTAATGCTATGGCTGTCCCAGTCAATGTTGGGAAAGTTAAAGTCCCCTACTACTACCACCCTATTATTCTTGCAGCTATCTGTAATCTCCTTACATATTTGCTCCTCAAATTCCCGCTGACTATTTGGGGGCCTGTAGTACAGTCCTACCAAGGTGATCTGTCCCTTCTTATTTTTCAGTTCCACCCATATAGACTCAGTGGGCGAACCCTCGGATATATCCCCTCTAAGTACTGCTGTGATGTTCTCCCTAATCAAAAACGCCACTCCCCCTCCTCTCTTGCCTCCTGTTCTATCCTTTCTATAGCATCTGTACCCCGGAACATTGAGCTGCCAGTCCTGCCCCTCCCTTAGCCATGTTTCAGTCATAGCTATAATATCCCAGTCCCATGTGCCCGTCCATGCCCTGAGTTCATCCGCTTTGCCCGTCAGGCCCCTTGCATTGAAATAAATGCAGTTTAATGTAGACCTTCCTTGCTCTCTGCCCTGCTTTCTCTGGTCATGCTTTACACACTCTCCCTTCCTGCCTTTTGTTTCTGTCCCCACTGACTTCCTACATCGGTTCCCATCCCCCTGGCACATTAGTTTAAACCCTCCCCAACTGCACTAGCAAACACCCCCCCCGAGAACATTGGTTCCGGTCCCACCCAGATGCAGACCGTCCGATTTGTACAGGTCCCACCTCCCCCAGAATCGGTCCCAATGTCCCAGGAATTTGAAACCCTCCCTCTTGCACCATCTCTCAAGCCACGTATTCATCCTAGCTATCCTGTCATTCCTACTCTGACTATCACGTGGCACTGGTAGCAATCCTGAGATTACTACCTTTGAGGTCCTACTTTTTAGTTTAACTCCTAACTCCCTAAATTCAGCTTGTAGGACCTCATCCCGATTTTTACCTATGTCGTTGGTGCCTATATGCACCACGACAGCTGGCTGTTCACCCTCCCCCTCCAGAATGCCCTGCAGCCGCTCCGAGACATCCTTGACCCTTGCACCAGGGAGGCAACTTACCAACCTGGATTCTCGTTTGCGTCCGCAGAAACGCCTGTCTATTCCCCTTACAATTGAATCCCCTATCACTATAGCTCTGCCACTCTTTTTCCCGCCCTTCTGTGCAGCAGAGCCAGCCACGGTGCCATGAACCTGGCTGCTGCCACCTTCCCCTGGTGAGCCATCTCCCCCAACAGTTTCCAAAACGGTAAATCTGTTTTGGAGGGAGATGACCGCAGGGGATCCCTGCACTGCCTTCCTACTCTTCCTCTGTCTGTTGGTCACCCTTTCCCTATCTGCCTCAGTAATTTTAATCTGCGGTGTGACCAACTCACTGAATGTGCCATCCACAACTTCCTCAGCATCGCGGATGCTCCAAAGTGAGTCCATCCGCAGCTCCAGAGCCGTCAAGCGGTCTAACAGGAGCTGCAGTTGGACACACTTCTTGCAGATGAAGGAGTCAGGGACACCAGAAGGGTCCCTGACTTGCCACATCTCACAAGAGGAGCATGACACGGGTCTGAGCTCTCCTGCCATGACTTAAACCTGAAGTTAAATTTGAACTACACTACACAGCTAAGAGAAAGTCAAAGAGAGAGAAATCACTTACCAGTTACAAGCCAATCACTTACCTGCTGGCTGTGATGCAATTGCTGCAGAGACTCCCTCACAGGTCTGCTTCTCTGCACCTCCTTCAGGTGAGCACCAAATTCCCTTAACTAGTTAATTAATTTAATTTTTTTTTTTTTTTTTTTTGTCACTCCCCTCTTACCCGAACTCAGCCTTACCCAAACTCAGATACACTCTGTTTGCCTCCAGCACTCCTTTTCTGAAGGCACTTCAGCCACACCTTTTGTATCCTTCCTGATTTACAGTCAGCCGATAGGCCTGCTCCCAAAACTGATCTCTCTCCCGAACAGCTGACCTGCAAGGTAAGGAAGTGGTTAATCAGTACTTACCTCACCCACGGCGCGCCCTTTTAAACTGTCCCCTCTGCCTCGCAGCTCCCGCGCTTTTTGAAACTCCCGCTCTGTTTCCAAGGTCCTGGCTCCCTCTCTCTCCCGAACAGCTGACCTGCAAGGTAAGGAAGTGGTTAAGCAGTACTTACCTCACCCACGGCGCGCCCTTTTAAACTGTCCCCTCTGCCTCGCAGCTCCCGCGCTTTTTGAAACTCCCGCTCTGTTTCCAAGGTCCTGGCTCCCTCTCTCTCCCGAACAGCTGACCTGCAAGGTAAGGAAGTGGTTAAGCAGTGAAGCATATAAAAGCAGGGATGTACTTCTGAAGTTTTATAAAGCATTAGTTAGGCCCCATTTAGAATACTGTGAACAATTTTGGGCCCCACATCTCAGGAAGGACATACTGGCACTGGAGCGGGTCCAGCGGAGATTCACACGGATGATCCCAGGAATGGTAGGCCTAACATACGATGAACGTCTGAGGATCCTGGGATTATATTCATTGGAGTTTAGGAGGTTGAGGGGAGATCTAATAGAAACTTACAAGATAATGAATGGCTTAGATAGGGTGGATGTAGGGAAGTTGTTTCCATTAGCAGGGGAGACTAGGACCCGGGGGCATAGCCTTAGAATAAAAGGGAGTCACTTTAGAACAGAGATGAGGAGAAATTTCTTCAGCCAGAGAGTGGTTGGTCTGTGGAACTCATTGCCACAGAGGGCGGTGGAGGCCGGGACGTTGAGTGTCTTTAAGACAGAAGTTGATAAATTCTTGATTTCTCGAGGAATTAAGGTCTATGGAGAGAGAGCGGTGAAATGGAATTGAAATCAGCCATGATTGAATGGTGGAGTGGACTCGATGGGCCGAATGGCCTTACTTCCACTCCTATGTCTTATGGTCTTATGGTGTGACACTAGAAAACCTCACGGCCAGTATATTTATGCCTCTCCAGTTTAGATGCAACCCGTCCTTCTTATATAGGTCACACCTGCCCCGGAAGAGCTCCCAGTGGTCCAGATCCCCGAAACCCTCCTTCCTACACCAGCTGTTTAGCCACGTGTTTAGCTGCTCTATCTTCCTATTTCTAGCCTCACTGGCACGTGGCACAGGGAATAATCCCGAGATTACAATCCTAGAGGTCCTGTCTTTTAACGTTCTGCCTAGCTCCCTGAACTCCTGCTGCAGGACCTCATGCCCCTTCCTGCCTATGTCGTTAGTACCAATATGTACAACGACCTCTGCCTGTTTGCCCTCCCCCTTCAGGATGCCCTCTACCCGTTCGGAGACATCCTGGACCCTGGCACCAGGGAGGCAACATACCATCCTGGAGTCTCTTTCACGTCCACAGAAGCGCCTATCTGTGCCCCTGACTATAGAGTCCCCTATTACTATTGCTCTTCTGCGCTTTGACCCTCCCATCTGAACATCAGAGCCAGTCGTGGTGCCACTGCTCTGGCTGCTGCTGTTTTCCCCTGATAGGCTATCCCCCCCTGACAGTATCCAAAGGGGTATACCTGTTCGAGAGGGGGACAACCACAGGGGATTCCTGCACTGACTTCCTGCCCTTTCTGGTGGTCACCCATTTCTCTGCCTGCACCTTGGGTGTGACCACATTTATATAACTGCGATCTATGACGCTTTCCGCCACCTGCATGCTCCTAAGTGCATCCAATTGCTGCTCCAACCGAACCATGCGGTCTGCGAGAAGCTCCAGATGGGTCCACTTTCTGCAGATGAAGCCATCCGGGACGCTGGAAGCCTCCCGGACAGGTTTTTTACGCAGAGGGTGGTGAGTGCCTGGAACGCGTTGCCAGGGCGGGTTGTGAAAGCAGATACATTAATGGTGTTCATAAGAACATAAGAACATAAGAACTAGGAGCAGGAGTCGGCCATCTGACCCCTCGAGCCTCCTCCACCATTCAATGAGATCATGGCTGATCTTTTGTGGACTCAGCTCCACTTTCCGGCCCGAACACCATAACCCTTAATCCCTTTATTCTTCAAAAAACTATCTATCTTTATCTTAAAAACATTTAATGAAGGAGCCTCTACTGCTTCACTGGGCAAGGAATTCCATAGATTCTCAACCCTTTGGGTGAAGAAGTTCCTCCTAAACTCAGTCCTAAATCTACTTCCCCTTATTTTGAGGCTATGCCCCCTAGTTCTGCTTTCCCCCGCCAGTGGAAACAACCTGCCCGCATCTATCCTATCTATTCCCTTCATAATTTTATATGTTTCTATAAGATCCCCCTCATCGTTCTAAATTTCAACCAGTACAGTCCCAGTCTACTCAACCTCTCCTCGTAATCCAACCCCTTCAGCTCTGGGATTAACCTCGTGAATATCCTCTGCACACCCTCCAGTGCCAGTACATCCTTTCTCAAGTAAGGAGACCAAAACTGAACACAATACTCCAGGTGTGGCCTCACTAACACCTTATACAATTGCAGCATAACCTTCCTAGTCTTAAACTCCATCCCTCTAGCAATGAATGACAAAATTCCATTCGCTTTTCTTCACCTGTTGCACCTGTAAACCAACTTTTTGTGACTCGTGCATCAGCACACCCAGGTCTCTCTGCACAGCAGCATGTTTTAATATTTTATCATTTAAATAATAATCCCTTTTGCTGGTATTCCTACCAAAATGGATAACCTCACATTTGTCAACATTGTATTCCATCTGCCAGACCCTAGCCCATTCACTTAGCCTATCCAAATCCCTCTGCAGACTTCCAGTATCCTCTGCACTTTTTGCTTTACCACTTATCTTAGTGTCGTCTGCAAACTTGGACACATTGCCCTTGGTCTCCAACTCCAAATCACCTATGTAAATTGTGAACAATTGTGGGCACAACACTAATCCCTGAGGGACACCACTAGCTACTGATTGCCAACCAGAGAAACACCCATTAATCCCTACTCTTTGCTTTCTATTAATTAACCAATCCTCTATCCATGCTACTACTTTCCCCTTAATGCCATGCATCTTTATCTTATGCAGCAACCTTTTGTGTGGCACCTTGTCAAAGGCTTTCTGGAAATCCAGATATACCACATCCATTGGCTCCCCGTTATCTACCGCACTGTTAATATCCTCAAAAAATTCCACTAAATTAGTGAGGCACGACCTGCCCTTTATGAACCCATGCTGCGTCTGCCCAATGGGACAATTTCCATCCAGATGCCTCGCTATTTCTTCCTTGATGATAGATTCCAGAATTTTCCCTACTACCGAAGTTAAGCTCACTGGCCTATAATTACCCGCTTTCTGCCTACCTTCTTTTTTAAACAGTGGTGTCACGTTTGCTAATTTCCAATCCGCCAGGACCCCCCCAGAGTCTAGAATTTTGGTAAATTATCACTATTGCATTTGCAATTTCCCTAGCCATCTCTTTTAGCACTCTGGGATGCATTCCATCAGGGCTAGGAGACTTGTCTACCTTTAGCCCCATTAGTTTGCCCATCACTACCTCCTTAGTGATAACAATCTTCTCAAGGTCCTCACCTGTCATAGCCCCATTTCTATCAGTCACTGGCATGTTATTTGTGTCTTCCACTGTGAAGACCGATCCAAAAAACCTGTTCAGTTCCTCAGCCATTTCATCATCTCCCATTATTAAATCTCCCTTCTCATCCTCTAAAGGACCAATATTTCCCTTAGCCACTCTTTTTTATTATATATATTTGTAGAAACTTTTACTATCTGTTTTATATTCTGAGCAAGTTTACTCTCATAATCTATCTAACTCTTCTTTATAGTTTTTTAGTCGCTTTCTGTTGCCCCCTAAAGATTTCCCAGTCCTCTCGTCTCCCACTAACCTTTGCGACTTTGTGTGCTTTTTCCTTCAATTTGATACTCTCCCTTATTTCCTCAGATATCCTCGGTCGATTTTCCCTCTTTCTACCGTCTTTCGTTTTGTTGGTATAAACCTTTGTTGCGCACTATGAAAAATCGCTTGGAAGGTTCTCCAATGTTCCTCAACTGTTTCACCATAAAGTCTTTGCTCCCAGTCTACCTTAGCTAGTTCTTCTCTCATCCTGTTGTAATCTCCTTTGTTTACGCACAAAACACCAGTGTTTGATCTTACCTTCTCACCCTCCATCTGTATTTTAAATTCCACCATATTGTGATCGCTCCTTCCGAGAGGATCCCTAACTATGAGATCATGAATCAATCCTGTCTCATTACACCGGACCAGATCTAGGACCGCTTGTTCAAAAGGCATCTTGTAAACACATGGATAGGATGGGCTTTTGACCGGTAAAGCCTTGGAGGACAAAGGGTCTTTTCCTGTGCTGTATTGTTCTTTGTTCTAGTGCAGCACAGCAGTTCCAGTGTCGCCTTCTGCTCAGTGCAGCCAGATGTTTCAGGGCCCCATTCCGCCCAGTGCAGCACAGCTGTTCCAGTGCCACCTTCTGCCCAGTGCAACACAGCTGTCCCATTGACCCTTCCACCCAGTACAGCACAGCTGTCCCAGTGCTCCCTTTTGCCCAGTGCAGCACAGCTGTCCCAGTAACACCTCCCACCCAGTGCAGCACAGCTGTCTCAGTGCAGCACAGCTGTCTCAGAGCAGCACAGCTGTTTCAGTGCCCCATTACTCCAGTGCAGCACAGATGTCCCAGTAACACCTTCAGCCTGATGTAGCACAGATGTTCCAGTGCACCATTCCGCCTAGTGCAGCACAGCTGTAACAGTGCTGCCTTCTGCCCAGTGCAGCACAGCGTTCCAGGAACGCTTTTCATCCAGTGCAGCCCAGCTGTCCCAGTGCCCCCTCCCATCCAGTGCTGCACTGATGTTCACCTCTGTACCTCACTTTCCCCCTTTTCCTTAAAACCTAATTCTTTGATCAAGCTTTTAACATCTCCTAATGGCACCTCATAACTCTTGATGTGACTCGGTCTCATACTTAGAATGCTCGTGTGAAAAGCCTGGGGTGTTTCACTACTTTACAGGCGCTATGTAAATTCAAGTTGTTGTTGTTATTATCACTCCTTCACTCTGGAATTCCAAAGTTCAGACCATACTAGCAGCTAAAGTTACCAAGAGTAAGGTAAAGAAAATCAGTGATGATCAAAAGGCCTGAGTTAGGGAAGTGCAGAGATCTTGGAGGGCCTGGTGGACTTCACAGAGAGGGCCATGGCAGGATTTGAACATGAGGTTGAACATTTTAATTTAGATCAGCAAATAGGGCTTGGGGGCTGGCGAGAGGATGACAGTAAACGTTCTGAGCATCTTCAAATACATTGTGCTGTTACTTGCTCTCGAGGGAGTGCAGTGAAGGTTAACCAGACTGATTCCAGGGATGGCGGGACTGTCACATGAGGAGAGATTAGGATTGGTCTCGCTGGTTAGGATTATTCTCGAGGTTAGGATTGTTCTCGCTGGAGTTCAGGAGAATGAGGGGGGATCTCATAGAGACTTATAAAATTCTAACACGACTAGGCAGGGTAGATGCAGGGAAGATGTTACCAATGATGGGCGTGTCCAGAACCAGGGGGCACAGCCTGAGGATTCAGGGGAAACCATTTCGGACAGAGATAAGGAGACATTTCTTCACCCAAGAGTGGTGAGCCTGTGGAATTCATTACTACAGGAAGTCTCACGGTTCCTTCATACCTTCGGAATTGTGTCATATTACATCACACTAGAACCACTGGGAAATATTTGATACAGATGGGAATAGAGGGATACGGACCCAGGAAGTGGAGAAGATTGTAGTTTAGTCGGGCAGCATGGTCGGCACGGGCTTGGAGGGCCGAAGGGCCTGTTCTTGTGCTGTACTTTTCTTTGTTCTTTGTTCTTGTTCAGATACTGCAATGAAATAATGATATTAGATGATTTATTACCGCCCTAGGTTAATATGAGTAGTTGGAAGTTGAATATAATGTTGAAGATAGCATCTTCGGGAATGATCACTTCTGCCTCCTTGCTAATTTTTGCCGCAAGTTTTACTGGTCTGGCTTATCAACATGTTATGCCAGATAGGGAAAACTGTGAAAAGAGTTAGGTGAAGAAAAGACAACAGAAATGCTCGTTTTCACAAAGTGAGAAGATTGCAGGGGTGCCAGAAGGGGATCTTTCTCAAGCTCCGCGGTGGGTCATGTCAGAGTCAAGAAGCTAGGTAGAATAACTAACATCTGTTAGTAAGGGTTAAATTTGGATTAAATGCTGACTTGCCCCAGCCTGCAGTGAGGTGTAGACTGAATTTGCAGTTGGAATGTTCATTTATGGATGAGTGCCAGAGCATCTGGGGAATAGAAAGGAAAGGTGAGAACATGTCTCTCAGTGATACATACCTGAAACAGATAGGGGGTGACGCCTAGCAATAATTACTGTAATCATTCATGTGTGAAGAATGTCCAGATCCAGAACCAGAGGGGAAGGAGTGGTTTATTTTATTTAACTATATGAATGCACTTTTATAAATCATGCATTAACTGTACATAGTAGGAGGGCAGCATGGTGGCGAGTGGTAGCACAGCAGCCTCACGGCGCCGAGGTCTCAGGCTCGATACCGGCTCTGGGTCCACTGTCCGTGTGGAGTTTGCACATTCTCCCCGTGTTTGCGTGGGTTTCGCCCCCACAATCCAAAGATGTGCAGGGTAGATGGATTGGCCACGCTAAATTGACCCTTAATTGGAAAAAATGAATTGGTACTCTAAATTTATTTTTTTTTAATTTAAAAAACAAAAAACTGTACATAGTAGGAACATAACAGCCTAATGTTTGTCTCACCTAATTATCCATACATTGGTACAATATTTTACAGTTCTACCGAGTCTTGCATTAATCTACCTTGAGAAGCCAGAGGGCTCTGTTTACAAACCCCAATGAGTTATTTGTGATTATAAATGATGTGGATCACGTAAACACTGCATGTAATGGGTTGTGGAAATGTGTTTGCTAGTAAAGATGGGTTGTACTACTGTGGTAGCACACTGGTTAGCCCAGCAGCCTCACTGCACCAAGGACCTGGGTTCGATTCCGACCTTGGGTGACTGTCTGTGTGAAGTTTGCACTTTCTCCTCATGTCTGTATAGATTTCTTCCGGGTGTTCCGGTTTACTCCCACAGTCTAAGGATTTGCAGGTGAAGTGGACTGGCCATGTGAAATTGCCCCTTAGTGTCCAAAGATGCAGGTTAGGTGGGGTTATGGGGATAGGAGTGGATTTAGGTAGCGTGCTCTGTCAGAGGGTTGGTGCAGACTCAATGGGCCAAGTGGCCTACTTCGACAGTAGGGATTCTATGGATTCTATATAGTAATGCCATTAGTAATGTTTGCAAACAATCAGATATCTTTCTGGCTCATTAGGAACCTCATGCCTCTAGTATAAAGGAAGGGTCAGTTTCAACCCAATAAGGGTGAGGGACCACCACAGGCCCCTGAGTGAGCAGAGAGATGGGGAATGCGGAAAGGCTTGGCCCTTTCTGATCACGTGTTGAGATGATTCGGGGCAGCACAGTAGCACACGTGGCTAGCACTGTGGCTTCACAGCGCCAGGGTCCCAGGTTCGATTCCCCGCTGGGTCACTGTCTGTGCAGAGTCTGCACCTTCTCCCCGTGTCTGCGTGGGTTTCCTCCGGGTGCTCCGGTTTCCTCCCACAGTCCAAAGACGTGGAGGTTAGGTGGATTGGCCATGCTAAATTGCCCTTAGTGTCCAAAAAAAAAGGTTCGGAGGGGTTATTGAGTTACAGGATAGGGTGGAAGTGAGGGCTTAAGTGGGTTGGTTCAAACTCGATGGGCCGAATGGCCTCCTTCTGCACTGTATGTTCTATGTTCTATAATTGCCTTTGGCTGAAGTGCTGTAGAAGTTATATGGTAAGTGCTTTGTGGAGGGTGCTTATTGAGTAACTTACTTCAACCTGCCAAGAACTCTGTAGTTCTCCAGTTCTGGATTGCACTGTTGTTCTCCTGTTGCACAAATCTGATTTTCTTAATTTCACCGCACATTGACCAGGCATTTGCAGCACACATTGACCAGGCATTTGCAGCACACATTGACCAGGCATTTGCAGCACACATTGACCAGGCATTTGCAGCACACATTGACCAGGCATTTGCAGCACACATTGACCAGGCATTTGCAGCACACATTGACCAGGCATTTGCAGCACACATTGACCAGGCAGGGACAAAACAAAGATTTATTTTAAAATATTTTATTGAAATTTTACGATTTTTTTGGTATTTTGTAAACAAAGTTTACAAAATACCAAACAGTAAGACATAATAACAGGAATATCCCCCTCCAACCCCCTCGCCCCACAATAATACAAACTAACTCCCCCCCCACCCGATCTCACCCCACCCCCACAACTGTCTAAGTTTCGCATTTTATATTACATATTTTCAGGGTTTTAGTTTTTTATGTGTGACAGTAGAATCAGAAAGAGGAAGAAGGAAGTGGTACACGCAAAGTATTCAGATAACATCGCCCCTATCCCAGCCCCTCTTGTGTATGTACATTGGCTCAGCACGTTCACCGGTTTTATTTTCATGTTACCATCGGCGGGGTGGGGGGGGGGGGGGTTTAGTTCGGTATATGTTTGCCCCCCCTTCTCCCCTGAGACCTTTGACCCTGCCCTCGAGTTCTCTCTTTGTGGCCTTGCTCTCGGACCCCCGTCATCTGTCTCAGCAGTTACTGGCCCACCCCCAAACTCTATTGGCTGTTGTCATTGAGACAATGAATTGTCATTCAATTCACCGAGAGGCAGAGAGAGCGACTGAACATTTGGCTTTATTAGTCATGAACTTGCCTAGCCAGAGTCGGCTATACAGATGAATGCCGCCCACAGGCGGCTGGTCTCTATATGGCCCCGGTGAGGGCGGCGCCAGAGGCGGAGCCCACCAGGAAGCAGCTCGTATCACCACTTCCAGGTCATAGGTCATAGGTTACAGCATCATACATGCCTTAGATGAATACATTCACCACATTCATCCCCTGTTAAAAAATCAAGTCCAGCGGGGGTGACGTGGGGTCATTACATATTCAGTCTGTCTGGAGGCCGGATCGTTCTCTTCGACCTCCTCAGCTCTGGCAGTGCGGCGGGCACAGTTGTTGCAGGTGGTGACTCCAGGGGCATTGTGTCTGGAGCTTGAGCCTCAGCCCGGCGTGTCGGAGATGGTTGGGATGTGGGGGTAGGCAGGGGGGTGATGGGTGGCGGCAGTGGCGGCGCGGGACAATACAGAAGACCCAGGGGAACATACGGGGTGCTGGGGGTGGCGGCGGGCAGCGGGGAGGGGGGCGCATTGGCAGAGGAAAAAGCTGGCGCCAGGTCCCGTAGGGAGACCGTATCTTGCCGTCCGTCCTGGTGCGCGATGCAGGCGTACTGGGGGTTGGTGTGGAACAGCTGGACCCTCTCGATGAGGGGGTCGGTCTTATGGCTCCTCATGTGCCTCCGGCGAAGGACTGGTCCCGGAGTTGTCAGCCAACATGGAAACGAGACCCCGGAGATGGACTTCCTGTGGAAGATAAACAAATGATCGTGAGGGGTCTCATTCGTGGCTGTGCAGATGGAGTGGCGGGCATCGCGGAAGACCTCCTGGCAGCGGGGGATCGTGAGACTTCTAGACCTGAGGGCCAGATGAACGGCTTTCCATACCGTCGCGTTCTCCCTCTCCACCTGCCCATTTCCCTGCGGGTTATAGCTCGTAGTCCCGCTCGAGGCGATGCCTTTGCTGAGCAGGCACTAACGTAGCTCATCGCTCATGAACGATGTGCCCCGGTCGCTGTGGACGTAGGCAGGGAAACCGAACAGCGTGAAGATGCTGTGCAGTGCCTTTATTACAGTGGCCGAGGTCATGTCGGGGCAGGGGACAGCGAAGGGGAAGCGGGAGTACTCATCGATGACCATGAGGAAGTGTATATTCGGTTGGTGGAGGGGAGGGGCCCTTTGAAGTCAATGCTTAGGCGCTCAAAGGGCCGGGAGGCCTTTACCAGGAGGGCCTTGTCTGGCCGGTAGAAGTGCGGTTTGCATTCCGCGCCGACTCGGCAGTCATAGAACATAGAACATAACAGCGCAGTACAGGCCGTTCGGCCCTCTGTTGCGCTGACCTGTGAAACCACTCTAAAGCCCATCTACACTATTCCCTTATCGTCCATGTGTCTATCCAATGACCATTTGAATGTCCTTAGTGTTGGCGAGTCCACTACTGTTACAGGCAGGGCATTCCATGCCCTTACTACTCCCTGAGTAAAGAACCTACCTCTGACATCTGTCCTATATCTATCACCTCTCAATTTAAAGCTATGTCCCCTCGTGCTAGACATCACCATCCGAGGAAAAAGGCTCTCACTGTCCATCCTATCCAATCCTCTGGTCATCTTGTATGCCTCAATTAAGTCACCTCTTAACCTTCTTCTCTCTAACGAAAACAGCCTCAAGTCCCTCAGCCTTTCCTCATAAGATCTTCCCTCCATACCAGGCAACATTCTGGTAAATCTCCTCTGCACCCTTTCCAATGCTTCCACATCCTTCCTATAATGCGGCGACCAGAACTGCACGCAATACTCCAAATACGGCCGCATCAGAGTTTTGTACAGCTGCAACATGACCTCATGGCTCCGAAACTCAATCCCTCTACCAATAAAAGCGAACACACCATACGCCTTCTTAACAACCCTCTCAACCTGGGTGGCAACTTTCAGGGATCTATGTACATGGACACCGAGATCTCTCTGCTCATCTACACTGCCAAGAATCTTACCATTAGCCCAGTACTCTGTCTTCCAGTTATTTCTTCCAAAATGAATCACCTCATGCTATTCTGCATTAAACTCAATTTGCCACCTCTCAGCCCAGGGCTGCAGCTTATCTATGTCCCTCTGTAACTTGTAACATCCTTCCGCACTGTCCACAACTCCACCGACTTTAGTGTCATCTGCAAATTTACTCACCCATCCTTCTACGCCCTCCTCCAGGTCATTTATAAAAATGACAAACAGCAGTGGCCCCAAAACAGATCCTTGTGGTACACCACTAGTAACTGGACTCCAGTCTGAACACTTCCCATCAACCACCACCCTTTGTCTTCTTCCAGCTAGCCAATTTCTGATCCAAACTGCGAAATCTCCTTGAATCCCATGCTTCCGTATTTTTTGCAGTAGCCTACCAGGCGGAACCTTATCAAACGTTTTACTGAAACCCATATACACCACATCAACTGCTTTACTCTCATCCACCTGTTTGGTCACCTTCTCAAAGAACTCTATAAGGTTTGTGAGGTACGACCTACCCTTCACAAAACCGTGTTGACTATCTCTAATCAAATTATTCCTTTCCAGATGATTATACATCCTATCTCTTATAAACCTTTCCAAGATTTTTCCCACAACAGAAGTAAGGCTCACTGGTCAAGAGTTACCGGGGTTATCTCTACTCCGCTTCTTGAACAAGGGGACAATATTTGCTATCCTCCAGTCTTCTGGCACTATTCCTGTTGACAAAGATGACTAAAAGATCAAAGCCGAAGGCTCAGCAATCTCCTCCCTAGCTTCCCAGAGAATCCTAGGATAAATCCCATCTGGCCCAGGGGACTTATCTATTTTCGCACTTTCCAGAATTGTTAACACCTCCTCCTTATGAACCTCAAGCCCTTCTAGTCTAGTAGCCTGAATCTCAGTATTCTCCTCGACAACATTGTCTTTTTCCTGTGTGAATACTGACGAAAAATATTAATTTAGCACCTCTCCTATCTCCTCGAACTCCAAGCACAACTTCCCACTACTGTCCTTGACTGGCCCTACTCTTACCCTAGTCATTCTTTTATTCCTGACATATCTATAGAAAGCTTTAGGGTTATCCTTGACCCTACCTGCCAAAGACTTCTCATGTCCCCTCCTGGCTCTTCTTAGCTCTCTCTTTAGGTCCTTCCTAGTGAACTTGTAACTCTCGAGCACCCTAACTGAACCTTCATGTCTCATCTTTACATAAGCCTCCTTCTTCCTCTTGACAAGTTTTCCGACTGCTTTAGTAAACCATGGTTCCCTTGCTCGACCACTTCCTCCCTGCCTGACAGGTACATACTTATCAAGGACATGCAGTAGCTGTTCCTTGAACAAGCTCCACATTTCCATTGTGCCCATCCGCTGCAGTTTTCCTCTCCATCCGATGCATCCTAAGTCTTGCCTCATCGCATCATAATTGCCTTTCCCCCAGATATAACTTTTGCCCTGCGGTATATACCTATCCCTTTCCATCACTAAAGTAAACGTAATCGAATTGTGCTCACTATCACCAAAGTGCTCACCTACCTCCAAATCTAACACCTGTCCTGGTTCATTACCCAGCACCAAATCCAATATGGCCTCTCCTCTCGTTGGCCTATCTACATACTGTGTCAGGAAACCCTCCTGCACACATTGGACAAAAACGGACCCATCTAAAGTACTCGAACTATAGCGTTTCCAGTCAATATTTGGAAAGTTAAAGTTCCCCATAACAACTACCCTGCTGCTTTCGCTCCTTCCAGAATCATCTTTGCAATCCTTTCCTCTACACCTCTGGAACTTTACAGAGGCCTATAGAAAACCCCTAACAGGGTGACCTCTCCTTTCCTGTTTCTAGCCTCAGCACATACTACCTCAGTAGATGAGTCCTCATCAAACGTCCTTTCTGTCACCGTAATGCTGTCCTTGACTAACAATGCCACCCCTCCCCCTCTTTTATCACCTTCCCTGAGCTTACTGAAATATCTAAACCCCGGCACCTGCAACAACGAATCCTGTCCCTGCTCTATCCATGTCTCCGAAATGGCTACAACATCGAAGTCCCAGGTACCAACCCATGCCGCAAGTTCACCCACCTTATTCCGGATGCTCCTGGCATTGAAGAAGACACACTTTAAACCACCTCCCTGCCTGCCGATACACTCCTGCAACTTGGTCCCTGGTCATTGCCTTGACCTCCTCGGTGCTGAAGGGCAGATTGCGGGCCTTAATGAAGGGGTTAAGCCGGGTGACTCCCGGATGCCAGAGGTCATTGTGGATAGCCCGAAGTCAGTAATCTTGTGCGCTGGCGCATGTGCCGCTGGACAGGGCATCTGGGGGCTCATTGAGCTTCCCAGGACGATACTTGATATCGTAATTGTAGGTGGAGGGTTCGATCCTCCACCTCAAGATTTTGTCATTTTTTATTTTGCCCCGTTGTGCGTTGTCAAATACGAAGGCGACCGACCGCTGGTCGGTGACGAGGGTGAACCTCCTACCGGCTAGGTAGTGCCTCCAGTGCTGCACTGCTTCCACTATGGTTTGTGCTTCTTCTCGACCGAGGGGTGTCGAATTTCAAAAGCGTGGAGGGTTCTAGAGAAGAATGCTACTGGCCTGCCCGCCTGGTTGAGTGTGGTGGCCAGTGCGAAGTCTGACGCATCATTCTCTAACTGAAAGGGGACGGACCACCGCGTGCATTGCGGCCTTGATGATGTCGGCCATGATGCGGCTGAAGGCCAAGCGGGCATCATCTGTCAGGGGAAAACTGGTAGTTTGAATAAGTGGGCTGGCTTTGTCCGCATAGTTGGGGACCCACTGGGCGTAGTATGAGAACAGCCCCAGGCATCGTTTTAGGGCCATGAGGCTGTGGGGAAAGCGGAGTTCTGTGAGGGGGCACATACGGTCGGGGTCGGGCCCTAGGACTCCGTTCTCCATGACGCAGCCAAGGATGGCTAGTCGGGTAGTACGGAAGACGCACTTTTCTTTGTTGTATGTGAGATTGAGGGATAGGGTGGCCTGGAGGAACATCTGAAGGTTGGCTCCATGGTCCTGCTGATCATGGCCGCAGATGGTCACATTGTCCAAGTATGGGTATGTAGCCCGTAAACCGTACTGGTCCACCATTCGGTCCATCGTTCTCTGAAAGACCGAGACCCCGTTAGTGACGCCGAAGGGGACTCTGAGGAAGTGGAAGAGTCGGCCGGCTGCTTCAAAGGCAGTGTAGTGGCGCTCCTCCGGGCGGATTGGGAGCTGGTGGTAGGTCGACTTCAGATCGACCGTGGAGAACACACGGTACTGTGCGATCTGGTTGACCATCTCCGCTATGCGGGGGAGGAGGTACGCATCCTGGTGCATGAACCGGTTAATGGTCTGGCTGCACACCACAACCATCCGATTCTTTTCCACGGTCCGGACGACCACCACTTGCGCTCTTCAGGGGCTGTTGCTGGCCTCGATGATCCCTTCACTCACCAGTCAATGGACCTCCGACTTGATAAACATCATGTCTTGGGAACTGTACCGCCTGCTCCTGGTGGTGATGTGCTTACAGTCAGGAGTGAGGTTCGCAAAGAGCGATGGGGGGGAGACCTTGGAGGGTCGCGAGGCTGCACACCGTGAGGGGGGGGCAAGGGTCCGCCGAACTGTAGGGTCAGGCTTCGGCGATTACATTAGAAGTCCAATCCAAGCAGTAGGGGGGGGGCGCAAAGGTGGGGGAGGACGTAGAGGTTAAAACGAGCATACTCTGCGCCCTGCATCGCGAGATTGGCGATACAGTACCCCTGGATCTGAACCGAATGGGAACCGGGGTCAAGGGCGATCGTTTGGGAGACTGGGTAGGTGTGGAGGGAGCAGCGCCTTACCGTGTCGGGGTGGACAAAACTCTCCGTGCTCCCGGAGTCGAAAAGACAGGGGGTCTTGTAGCCATCTGGGATGGCCACTTCCCGATTACAAAATGGACACTTTGCAAAGATTGCAGGTAAAATGGACAATACTGAGAAAACAAGCAGGTTCAGGGTTTGTCTGCCTATTGGAGCCGCAGCTCCCAGACAAGACCAAAACTGTAGGCCCATTAGCATTCTAATGGGCCATCTCCGGGGATGGTAAACGATACTAAGGCACTCCGGCGCCAGAGGAGACCAGAACAAAGCAGGCCAACCACCACCTACGACACACCCAGCCATCAGGGCACCCACCCTTTTATTGGAGGAAATCGATAGGAACGATTGAGAAACGGCCCAATTAATTGGGGCCAAGTTCACGGCCCGCCCAAAAGCGCGCAAAGCCCCTTTGGGTGTAAGAAGGATCCCCCAAGAGAGAATCGCTCTCTTGGCTCTGGCTCTCACCGAGGAGAGACCGGCCCAACAGCTGCACCAGAACAAGTAAGTCCAAGGTCAATGCATGCTACCAGACAGATGACCTTAGCTGTTATCCCGTACCAGTTCCACCCCAGCAGCCTCAGAACCGAACATCGACCATTGTTCCTCCGACTAAGTGGGCGCCCGAAGCTAAGTATAGGCTTTAGCAATAGTGATAGTTTAGTCTGTAGTATTTGTGCATGAGTATATTTAACTGTGTGTGTAAATAAATCGGCATTTGACTTTGAGCTAACTAACTGGTGTATCGAGTCTTTGATCAGTATTCGGCTTGAACCTTGTGGCGGTATCGAAAGATACCTGGTTACTCTAGAGCAAAACGTAATTAGAATTAAGGAAGGTGACCATATTGACCGCCATATTCAGAGCTAAATAAAGAGAAACACAAATTAGCAACATTTACTGGCGACTTCTGACGGGACTCGACCTAGAAGTGGCCAAGTCACTCCGAGAGAACCCAAATTTCAATTGGAATCCAATTGGAAACAGAAAAACCACAAGTGTAAGAACAATACTGATCAAACCTCCGAGATTCAAAAGTGTGTTAATGCAGGCGTACTAACAGGGATATAAGGTAAACCTGAGAGATTTTGTTGCGTAAAACTGTCGGGAGTTTTGTAGGCCGGAAAATAGCGTAAGCCGTACCCGTGTTTACATCACCACTTTATCACCCTCTGTTCCAAATTCAGTAGAGAACCCAGAGATAGAGAGAAAATGGCAATGAAGGCAATGGAACGCCTTATGAACCCCCAGGAATTTGAGGTCGCAGTGACCAGTAGAGTAGGACAGTATCCCGTACGGGAAGAGGAAATCAGAAAGTACCTCAATGGGAAAGGATGGCCCCTTTGGAACGAATTCTGCGCTAATGAGGAAACAAGTCCCGGGAGTATAGGACATACTTGGTGGGAGAACCTGTCAGAGATCCACAAGAAGAGCTTAGGGAAAGCTCGCAAGCCGGTGGCAATCGTGTCCTGCTTGGCACAATTGCGAGGCACAGAGGAGGTCGTTAGGATGCACCTTAGAGAGATTGAGCAGAAAGACAGAAATAGTGAGGGAGATATGTGCGAGTTTGAGAAGGAGAATAAGGATTTGAGAGAAGAGTTAGCAGCGAGGGACAGAGAGGTGGATGATGCCAAGTGGGCACACCAGTCTTGTTTCGCCCATTGGAGTAGTTTTCAGACCCAAAATGATAAGGCCTACCAGGACACACTATGTGCGGTCTAAGACAAGAAACCGAGCAACAAGTAGAGCAATTGCAGAAACAGTGCAATGATTTGAAAGCAGCCCTACGAGCGCTCCACACTTCCACGACGGAACAAAGGCAGAGCTCAGTAGATCACGCAAAGTGCCGTAAGCAAATTGCAGAATTGCAATCTCTGCTTTCTGTCCAGAACGGGTTTCAAAGTGCGTTTGGACCCCAATTATGCCAGGAAAACGGCCCCAATTGGCAGGAGTTAAATGAAACTGCCCACAGATACGTACATAGGACATGTACGCAAGAAAAATCCCAGAAGAGAAAAGCACCCCAACCCCCGACTGAAGAGGCAGAACACCCCCCCCATGAACCCTGTAACCACACACTGCAGGGCCGCAGCAGAAGGAAACGCAGATTTCCTATATGCAAACCCGTTAACCGTAACCCAATTACGGGACGCGTGTGGAAAATTACACCGTTCCTTCCCACATCAGACCCCCTCCAGTTTTCCGCTAGAGTTAAACATCAGGCTACCATGTATGGCCTGGACGAAAAGGAGCAAGTGAAGCTCACAGTTTTAAGCCTCGACCCTTCAGTCGTGGCAGCCTTTCCCGACCCACAGAATGTAGGAGGAGGCACACTCCAAGAGATCCACACAGCGACCTAGATGCGATCGACTTTAACAGAGGAGACCTCAGAGAAGGCCTAAACAAGTGTAGGCAAAAGAAAACAGAGCACCCCACAGCGTTTGCTGGACGCTTGTGGATACATTTTACAGCGGTATTCGGAGAGTTAGCCCGCGCCCATTTGTCCGCGGATAATATGGCCAAATGGACTCGAATCCTAGTCTCCCATGCAACAGTGGCAGGACAGAGAGCTTGCGCAAATTACGACCCCTCAGACGAGGCCCACATCGAGAAATAGGTTTTGAAGAGATTGTCCCGCTCTTGGGAACAATCCGTCCAAGGCAAAACTGCATTTGCAAAACCAGAGGAAGAGCAGTCAGACATGAATCCAGTTAAAGCGCACCAGAACCCCGCATGGGTAAATGAGGGCAGGAACAGCCCACAGCAGCCTAAATCCCAGGAATGTTAAAACTGTGGACAATTAAGACACTTTGCATGAGAGTGCAACGCGCCTCAAACACAGCAGAGAAACCAACAGACAGGCACACTAAATAAGAATAGGGCAAAGCCAATCCATAGTGTTACCGCCCGTTCAGAGAACATAGACATGAACGGCACCGACTGACGGTGTTCGGTCTCCCCAACTTGGGTCTGCGACACCCTTTGGGACAAGTCCGGTAGACCGGTCGTAGCAGGCAAAGTCCGGGGACACCCCGTAGAATTTCTTTGGGACACAGGAGGGTCCCGCACCACACTCAATTCCTCCACGATGTTTCAGCGAGACACGTGGCCCACAACAGACACCATCACACTCAGCGGCTTTACAGATAATTTACAACAAGGACACATCACAGCCCCTGTAGCAATACAAATAGGGAACATTACGATTAACCACCCCATAGTTTTGATCGATCTACCCCAGACAGCTGAACACATCCTAGGAATTGATTTTATGAGCTGCCACAACCTCTCCTTTGATCCAGTTAATAAATGTGTGTGGAGAATGGCAAAGGCAGCACGAGCCCCCGCCATGCTCACAGTTGAAGACTATGAAAACAGAATTAGCTCAGTAGGAGACTTCTGGTTTGACCCTCGAGCCATTAGTCAGAATAAAGAAGTTAGGGAAGTCCTGCAGCAACACAAAGCAGCATTTGCACAGGACAAGCACTACTGTGGCAAGATAGCTGGCTTGGTAAATATTACAGGTCCCGACCCCAGACCCCAAAAGCAGTATGGTTTTCCCCAAGAGGCAGAGGGAGAAATATCCAAAGTAATAGAGAGTTTGCGTGATCAAGGCGTACTCAGATCAGTAGCCTCCACGAACAACGCACCAATTTGGCCCATCAGGAAACCCGATGGATCATGGCGACTGACGATTGATTACCGGGAACTGAACAAAGTAACCCCAGTAGCAGCCCCCACCATAGCAACGAGACCATGATCAAACACGGGCTCCAGTCAAAAAATGTTTCGGTTTTGGACATTAGCAACGGCTTTTGGTCCATTCCTATTGGATAAAGCGTGCCAGTACAAATTTGCCTTTACAAAACAAAGAACAAAGAAATGTACAGCACAGGAACAGGCCCTTCGGCCCTCCAAGCCCGTGCCGACCATACTGCCCGACTAAACTACAATCTTCTACACTTCCTGGGTCCGTATCCTTCTATTCCCATCCTATTCATATATTTGTCAAGATGCCCCTTAAATGTCCCTATCGTCCCTGCTTCCACTACCTCCTCCGGTAGTGAGTTCCAGGCACCCACTACCCTCTGCGTAAAAAACTTGCCTCGTACATCTACTCTAAACTTTGCCCCTCTCACCTTAAACCTATGCCCCCTAGTAATTGACCCCTCTACCCTGGGGAAAAGCCTCTGACTATCCACTCTGTCTATGCCCCTCATAATTTTGTATACCTCTATCAGGTCGCCCCTCAACCTCCTTCGTTCCAGTGAGAACAAACCGAGTTTATTCAATCGCTCCTCATAGCTTATGCCCTCCATACCAGGCAACATTCTGGTAAATCTCTTCTGCACCCTCTCTAAAGCCTCCACATCCTTCTGGTAGTGTGGCGACCAGAATTGAACACTATACTCCAAGTGTGGCCTAACTAAGGTTCTATACAGCTGCAACATGACTTGCCAATTCTTATACTCAATGTATATTCCATATTTACATTCCAGGGACAACAATATACGTGGACGTGTCTTCCACAAGTCTTCCACAACTCCCCCTCCATTTTCCACCGACAGCTGACAAATGGACTACCAAAATTTCCCCGACCCGATTGTCTGGTCCAGTAGGTAGATGACTTGCTACTGCAGACAGACACAAAGCGAGAGCACATTTCGCTTCTCGCCAAACTCCTAGGACTCCGAAAACAGATTGGATGTAAAGTCAATCCTAAGAAGGCCCAGATTTTGCAGGAAAAAGTGATTTACTTGGGTACAGTAATCACTCATGGTAAACACGAGATCGAGCAAAAGAGAATTGACTCGATTGTCAAATGCCTCTTCCCCATAACGTAACAGCCTTCTGGTCATTTTTAGGACTGGTTGGCTACTGCCAAAACCATATCGACGGTTTTGCCACAAAAGCAGCGCCCCTATCCGAACGTCTCAAGAAGCAAGCACCTTGGGAATGGCTTCCACAGCACATGGATGCCGTGGATGCTTTAAAGAGAGCCCTCAGCATTACAGGTCCCAGATCCACTTTCCCCGTACGCAATTGAGGTTGCAAGCACCGACAGACCCCTTTCGGCTGTGCTTCTCTCGGAACGCCATGACCAATTACGCCCCGTGGCATACGCCTCACATGTGTTAGATCCTGTCGAGCAAGGATTTTCTGCCTGCGAAAGGCACCTGCTCGCAGTTTTTTGGGCAGTACAGTACTTCGCCTACATTACAGGGCTCAACCCCATCACCATCCTCACACAACACACCCCAACACAGCTATTATTAGACGGTCGACTTAAAGATGGCACAGTCAGCCAAATCCGTGCAGCCCGTTGGACCCTTCTTTTACAGGGAGGGGACATTACAGTTAAAAGAACGAAGACTCACACTTTCCCAGCCGACAATTTGCAATATGCAGGTACCCCACGTGAGTGTGAGATCATCACCACAAAACACAACACAGGCCCATTTATAGCTAAGTCAGCGCCCAGGAAAGCAGGTAATACACCCCAGAAACCCCATCCCACAGACACGTGCGCACCCCTGAAAAATTATGTGGATGGCTCCTCCACAGTTTTGAACGGAAAGAGAATCACCAGTTGCGGCATTTATGTAGAGGACGTGCAGGGACGTGCCCTTGATGAGATTTCACTAAAGTTGCCAGGATATCTAGGCTCACAGGCAGCAGAACTGGCAGCCATAGCGTACATTGTAGATCACCCCGAATCGTTTCCGACCCCAGCAGACATATATTTGGACAGCTTATATGTCTGTAATAGTTTAACGGAATTCCTACCTCTGTGGGAAACTAGAGGATTTGTTTCCGCAGAATGAAAGCCCTTACCCTCAGCCCCATTACTCCGGCATATCCTAGAGACAGCGAAGGATCGGAAATACGGTATAATTAAGGTTAGCAGTCATCACCGTTCTTCCCCCCTTGGTAACGTTAAAGTAGACGCCCTAGCGAAGGCAGGTTCCAGGCATGGTTACTTTTGGAACCCCCCCCCTCCGAGACCACCCCAGTCCACGCGGTTCAGGTCTCAGAGACCAACATTTAGGATCTAGCGAATGCCCAAAAGGAAAATGAAAAACTCAGGGAAGTTCTAAAAGGAACCTTCCCAGCCCTGCATGACAAGCTTAAGAACACAATCACCACACATGACGGTGTGATTTTGAAAGAAGGCATTTATATAGTTCCCAGCCAGGACAGGAACCAGATTATTTGTCAGTTCCATGACAATCATGGACACCAAGGCATTGAACCCACCCGAACCCACCTCAGACCTCTCTGCTTGTGGCCTGATTTAAAAGCCGCTGTTACTCACTACATCGAAAATTGCTTGATCTGTGCCCAGAACAATCCGGACAGATATGCAAGAAAGGCTCAGCTTAGTCACACCCACCCCGTTAATGGCCCCTGGATGATTTTGCAGATAGATTACATAGGATCCCTACCCCCCTGCAGAAATGGTTATAAGTATGTGTTGGTGGTCATCGACACCTTCACAAAATGGGTGGAACCTTTTCCATCGAGAACGAATACGGCCAAAACAACAGCTAAAATACTAACACAGTACATCTTCACAAGATGGGGACACCCACGCAGTATAGAGTCCGATCAAGGCTCCCATTTTACAGGACGAGTAATGAAAAACGTCCTCACAATTTTCGGAATTAGGCAGAAGTTTCACATAGCCTACCACCCCCAGTCAAGCGGCATTGTAGAGAGGATGAACAGAACTCTAAAAGCCACTCTCAGGAAAATGGTACAACAGAACAACAGCACCCGGGACTCAGTTCTCCCATTGGCTTTAATGTTCCTACAAAATACGGTATCCACATCCACAGGATACACCCCCCACACCCTCATGACCGGACGCCCCATGAAAGGGACAGAGTATTTATTAGGACTGGATTTGGCCAACCCCGCAGTCACTGCCATCACGATGAAAATGCTGTACAGCAGCTAATTGAGAACATAAAGGCAGCCCAGCTCGCAGCAGCTGTGAGACTTGGGACCAGGAGGAAACAAAGCAAAGCTTGTTTCGATAAAACGGTACATGCCACCGAGTTTGTAGTAGGGCAGCAAGTGATGCTTTCCCTATACAACCCCAGTTCATTCCTTTCCCCCAAATTCTCCGGACTGTACTCCATTTCAGACAAAGTCAATCCCTCTGTATACAAGATCACATATCCCAAAGGCAAGTCTGCATGGTTTCACATAAACCAGCTCAAGGCTTATGGCTCGCAGAACAACCATTCACACCACATCTTGCTCGCAGCAGCAGACGAGCACGCCCCACCCACAGATGGAGTATTCCTACCCTCCCCCAGCCAGTCCAGTCCATCCTCAGACACATCTTCAACTCCACCCCCAGAGGCACGACTCCGCCTCTCCCTTCCTTCAACCAGCAGTGACAGCGACAGTGATAGCGATAGCAATGACGACAGCCACAGCACACCACGTTATAATTATACCCCTGCACCAGGCCCCACTCCCAGCGAATCTGAACATGATTCCAGTGACCCCTTCAAAATCACATACATCAAAGCCCCTGACCCAGACCCACCGCCCGACGATTACAGATTGAAACCTAGTAGCTCCAACCTCGACACATGATTCTGGCACCGAGACAATTCGTTCAGGCTCATCCGGAATGATGAGATGGACCCTTTCATGAATACTTTGAGTATAAGAATTGGCAAGTCATGTTGCAGCTGTATAGAACCTTAGTTAGGCCACACTTGGAGTATAGTGTTCAATTCTGGTCGCCACACTACCAGAAGGATGTGGAGGCTTTAGAGAGGGTGCAGAAGAGATTTACCAGAATGTTGCCTGGTATGGAGGGCATAAGCTATGAGGAGCGATTGAATAAACTCGGTTTGTTCTCACTGGAACGAAGGAGGTTGAGGGGCGACCTGATAGAGGTATACAAAATTATGAGGGGCATAGACAGAGTGGATAGTCAGAGGCTTTTCCCCAGGGTAGAGGGGTCAATTACTAGGGGGCATAGGTTTAAGGTGAGAGGGGCAAGGTTTAGAGTAGATGTACGAGGCAAGTTTTTTACGCAGAGGGTAGTGGGTGCCTGGAACTCACTACCGGAGGAGGTAGTGGAGGCAGGGACGATAGGGACATTTAAGGGGCATCTTGACAAATATATGAATAGGATGGGAATAGAAGGATACGGACCCAGGAAGTGTAGAAGATTGTAGTTTAGTCGGGCAGTATGGTCGGCACGGGCTTGGAGGGCCGAAGGGCCTGTTCCTGTGCTGTACATTTCTTTGTTCTTTGTTCTTTGACCCCAATTCGCCCCAAGCAGCTTTAGCCAAACTACTCCAGTTAAGAGTATAGCAGCCGGGAGAAGATGATGACATAGAGTCTGACTCCCATCAAACGAATCCCTTTGCGACCCTGGTCGCTACTGAGCAATGAGGTGTCCACATTATGGAAAAAAGGAACCGATGGAGAGATATGGTGTCCTTTCTGATGGAACCTGCACCATGTTTGTTGTATGTTTGTTCGTTTAATGTACATGTTTGCTGTTTGTGAATTTGAAAGTTTTTCTTGGCCCCACACCACCACCCTTTTGATGCCCAGTGGCTGTTAATGGAACAAGTTTGTCCGCAGACAACCGTTCAGGGGGACTAGTTTGTCGACAGACACCACTCATAGCTACTCTCCTGAGTCGATTACGAGAAGCAGTCCCCCACGACAACCACATTCTTACCCGTTCTTGCCGGTCGCTCAGGCAGCGGAGAAACGGCCCTGCCTGAGGACCCCCCTCTGGTCAGCTATGCTCAGGTAGAGCACAAACGGCACTGATCACCATCCTACCCGAGGATTCCACCAATTTCTTACCCGCCGCGGCCCATACACACCCCATTTTGGCACTTTCAGTTCAAAATTTTTTGTTTGTTTTTGGCGAGCCTTAGGTTGCTTCCGTATGCTATTTACATTCTCAAACACTAGGATGATAGATCGCACAGCCTGCGAGACGGTTCGCACTGTCAGTATTTTTCTCGGATGTCTTGTCCAAAGATTCGGTTTTTTTTAAAAAATGAGGGAGTCACAGATGGTGACAAATGTTGAATTCTTTATCCGTCAGTCTGGCCTCAATAAAACTCGAGATAGATTTGTAGGCATAGTATTATTTATTTTTAACCAACTTGCAAGTCTGACTCGCTTCTCAGGGACACAGAACACAGAACCAGTCTCCTGGACCCCTTGGAAACGAATGAGGTCCGAGACAAAGGGATCTCTGCAAATACATTCAAATGGCATCAGGTTTTGCACACAGATTCCCATAGGTCATCCTATACCCTTCCTGACCTGGTCATACATCCTAATTGGCTCACTTCTCATTCCTTAACCCTGGGCCTCTTGTTACCCAGCATCCTTTTCCCCTCCTCTACCAGACACCCCTCCCCCTTCCCTTGCCATGCTTGCTGAAATCCTTTGTCCTTTGTCTTTTGTGAACTCACTTGAATTAAACTGGCCTACATCTACCTAATATTTAAACTAACTATTTTATATCACATTCGTCAATGGTGACCAATTATAATGGGTAATTGGCAACAGAGGACAGACAGACATACAAGATCTTAAGCAAGATAATAACAGATATTATGCTTGTGTCCTCAGAACTCCGGAACCTCAGGACCCCAGAGGAAGAAAAAGAAGAAGACAGAAAGACGGAAAGATGAAGACAACCTTCATGTTCTACACCTGGATCTTAGCGGGATCCCTTCAGTTACGCGCGGACGCTACCTCCCTGACCCCTACCACACAGGCCATGAATGATTCCCATCCCTGCCATACACTGTATCCCGAGGTAGTTTACCCCGAGACAGTTACTGACACCCCGACCTGGTGTGACAAGTTTATAACCTGGTATTCACTATCTTACATAGTAGAATCACTCTTAGTACTGGCGATACTCTGCAGTGTCGTGCAGACACTGAGACTCAGAAAATGGCGAAGGAGAGCCTATCGCTCTCGCACACCGGTATACACGTTTAGGTCCCCTATTTTTGGTCTTCACCAAACCCCCCAACCCCTCGAGTGCATCAAAGTGCATCCGTTTTTCTTTGTGTGTGTTTTGTTCAATAAAGAAATGTAAACCTCTGTGCTTGACTGCCAAGCCAGAGAAACTTGTGTTGCTGCTATTTGTACATTTAAAGTGTTGTAGAATTATTGTTGATTGTTTGAGTGAGGATAGTTTATTGAGGATAGTTAGAGGTTCCAGTTTTTTTATTTTGTAATGCATGCCTGAATGTCATAGCACTCCGTAGAGTTTTATACTGATGTATGTAAGTAAAATGATTTTAGGTAAAAATTGTGTTTCATAGGATAGGGCAATGTAGAGCCCTTGAAGTGCTTATCGGTGCCCCGCTTGGTCAGAGAACGAAGACTATGCTTCGCGTTGAGGATCATAAGGAGGGTGTGTAGCCATCTGGGATGGCCACTTCCCAATTACAAAATGGACACTTTGCAAAGATTGCAGGGAAAATGCTCGATACTGAGAAAAGGGGCTGGTTTAGCATACTGGGCTAAATCGCAGGCTTTTAAAGCAGACCAAGGCAGGCCAGCAACACGGTTCGATTCCCGTACCAGCCTCCCTGAACAGGCGCCGGAATGTGGCGACTAGGGGCTTTTCACAGTAACTTCCTTGAAGCCTACTTGTGACAATAAGCGATTATCAAAACAAGCAGCTTCAGTGTTTGTCTGTTGATTGGAGTCGCAGCTCCCAGACAAGACCAAAACTACAAACCCATTAGCATCCTAATAGGCCATCCCCGGGGACAAAAGAGTAACATTTAAGTAAATGATACTAAGGCAGACACCCCGGCGCCAGAGGAGACCAGAACAAAGCAGGCCAACGGCCACCGAGGACACACCTAGCCATCAGGGCACCCACCCCTTTTATTGGAGGAAATCGATAGGAACGATTGAGAAATGACCCAATTAATTGGGGCCAAGTTCAAGGCCCGCCCAAAAGCGAGCGAAGCCACTTTGGGTATAAGAAGGATCCCCCAAGAGAGAATCGCTCTCTTGGCTCCGGCTCTCACCGAGGAGAGACCTGCCCAACAGCTGCACCAGAACAAGTAAGTCCAAGGTCAACGCAGGATACTAGACAGACGTCCTTAGCTGTTATCCCGTACCAGTTCCACCCCAGCAGCCGCAGAATTGAACAACGGCCATTGTTCCTCTGACTGAGTGGGTGCCCGAAGCTAAGTATTTAGCAGCAGTGATAGTTTAGTCTGTAGTATTTGTGCATGAGTATATTTAACTGTGTGTGTAAATAAATCGGCATTTGACTTTGAACTAACTAACTGGTGTATCGAGTCTTTGAGCAGTATTCGGTTTGAACCTTGTGGTGGTATCGAAAGATACCTGGCGGCTCGAGAGCAAAACATAGTTAGAATTAAGGAAGGCGACCATATTGACCGCCATATTCAGAGCCAAATAAAGAGAAACACAAATTAGCAACAGTCTCCTGCCTGTTGACCCGGACGACCATCATGGAGTTCTTCAGCTGTTTCAGCTGCGACTGGTCGAGAGTGACTGCCCCCAGCTGCGGGTAGCCTGTGTGGTCGGTGGAATCAAAAGATGGCTGCCCCCATGAGTCGCACGTGTCGGGCTGGGGCGAAGATGGCGATCAAGATGGCCGCCCCATCGGTCGCACGTGTTGGCCGGTGTCGGAGCCGCGGCCAAGATGGCGGCCCCCATGAGTCGCACGTGTCGGTCGGCGTTGGGACCGGCGACCAAGATGGCGGCCCCCACAAGTCGCACAATGCTGATGACACATCTGACAGGGGCATTCTGGGCAGGCATGCAGCCACATTGCGGGTTCTGTGGGGCTGCGAGTCCATGGGTTGGGTCTGGTGCGTTTTCGATTTCTGAGCCTTAGGTCGGCCCAGACAGACTCTAACGAAGTGCCCCTTTTTCCCAGTCGCTGCACGTCGTTGTGCGGGCTGGGCAGCGCTGCCGGGGGGGTATTGGCCCTGGCCGCAGAAGTGGCACTGCGGTTCCCCGGGCTGGGCTGGCAGACACGCGGCACAGGCCTGCGACGTAGTCGGGTCTGAGAGGGCCGCTACGAGGGTGTCTATGAGGGGTTCTCTAGGCCTGCGGGGAACGCACTGAGGTTCTGGTAGGCCACCTCTAGCGAGGTAGCTAGCTTTACCGTGTCCCACAGGTCGGAGGTCCTGTTTTCCAGCAGGCGCTGCCTGATGTAGTTCGAGCAGATCCCCGCCACTTAGGTGTCCTGGATCTGTGAGTTCATGTGTTCCTCTGCCGTCACATCTCAATAGCTGCAGTTCCTTGCGAGTAGAGTCAGGGTTTCCAGATACTCATCCAGCGATTGTCCGGCGCGCTGACGGCGAGTAGTGAGGAGGTGTCTGCCGAACATTTACGGGCTTCACGAAGTGTGCCTTGAGAGTTGTGACCACCGCCTCGTACGTGGCCGCTTTCTTGATCATTACTGAGATTCGATGGCTCACCCGAGCGTGGAGGAGTCGCAGCTTGAGGGTCTCCGTGGGAGGCGTTGTGGAGGAGTCGAGGTAGGCCTCGAAGCATCAAAGCCAATGTTCGAATATCTCCTGTGCTTCAGACCCGCGGGCGTCGAGTTCGAGCCTGTCTGGCTTTAGAACGGCTTCCATAGTGCTGTCTATGATTAATAAATTGATATACCTTCAATTCACTGAGAGGCAGAGAGAGCGAGTGAACATTAGGCTTTATTAATCATGAACTTGCCTAGCCAGAGTCGGTTATACAGATGAATGCCGCCCACAGGCGGCTGGTCTATATATGGCCCCGGTGATGGCGGCGCCAGAGCCAGAGCCCACCGGGGTTACAGTACAGTACCTGGAAGCAGCTCGTAGCACCACTTCCAGGTCATAGGTCATAGGTTACAGTATCATACATGCATGAGGTGAATACCTTCACCACAGTCTTCAAACAAGTGCTGGAATGATGCACGATCAATTGCACAGAGACGAGAGTTGAATACAACTGAGGCTTTATTACACTAAGATGTGTGGCCTCCTAAAGCAGCTGGCGAAATGGCTGCTGTATAGGGAGCACACATATTTATACTCCGCCTACTGGGCGGAGCCAGCAGGCAGGGACTACCCGTGTACCTGTAGTACAGAGCCTTACCACACATCTCCTAATGTATATAACAGTGGTGATTACCACATGGAACAGGTTGGTGAATGGCCTCCAGGGCCTGTGGAAACCCTCTTCCAACCCGCGGATGGAGAATTTGATTTTCTCCAGGTCGAGAAATTCCGATAGGTCCGACAGCCAGTCTGTAGCTTTGGGTGGTGCTGCTGATCGCCAACCAAGCAGGATTCTTCAGTGGGCAATTAGGGAGGCAAAGGCAAGGACGTCAGCCCTCCTCCCCATGAATAGTTCTGGCTGGTCTGATACCCCAAAGACTACCGCTTTTGGCCTTAGCTCCACCCTCACACACACAACCTTAGACATTGCTTCAAATAAGGCTGTTCAGAACCTGACCAGTCTGGGGCATGCCCAGAACATGTGGGTATGGTTGGCCAGGCCTCCCTGGCACCTTTCACATTTGCCCTCCACCTCCGTGAAGAACCTGCTCATTCAGGTTCTAGTTAAGTGCATTTTGTGCCTTGGGCATGTGGTGGTGTTGTTAGCCCTGTTCAGTCCTTCGCTCCAGAGTCCCCACCCTATTTCTGTTCCTCGTTCTTCCTCCCATCATTCCTGTGTCTGAGCCAACTGGGATCATGCATTCTCTAACAGTCGAACATACAAGTCTCCGCAGTTCCCCATACCTATTTCACCCATGACTATCAGTTCCTCTATCAATGAGTGCCTCGGCATCTGTCGATATGATGTTGTCTCCTTGCGGAGGAAGTTTTGATTTGTAAATGTTGCAGTTCATTCCCATTGAGCAGTTGCAACCTTCCCATCAGTTCCTCTAATGTCGCTAGCCTGTCGTCTGTGTAGAAGTCCTTGACCGTCACTGTCCCTCCGTCCTGTCTCCACCTCTTAAAGATGGCGTCCATCGTGTCTGGCGCGAACCTATGATTGCTGCAGATGGGAGCTATGGTGGACATTTTGGTCAGATTGAAGTGTTGTCTCAGTTGGTTCCAGATCTGGATGTGGCTATTACCACTGGGCATGTTGAATGTTTGGCTGGCGGGGATGGGAGTGCTGTTGAGGCGAGGGCTCGGGGAGATGTCTCTTGTTTTTTCTTTGTAGGGCCCTTTTGAGAATCCTTGGATCCTTCAGCCACCCCTCCCCCTCCCCCACAGGCACCATGATCAATTTATCAACTGTGTTAAAAAGGTCTTGTGGATGTAGATCGGTATGGATCTGAACAGGAAGAGGAACCTGGGCAGCACGTCCATCTTGATTGTCTGCACCCTCCCAGCTAAGAAGAATGGGAGTGTAGCCCACCTCTGCAGGCCCATTTTTACTTCCTCCATCAGACTAGTCAGGTTCCATTTGTGGATGTGTGTCCAGTCGTGGGCAATTTGGATCCCCAGCTGGCAGTATTTGCTTTGGACTTGCTTGAACAGCAGACCCCCCTCCCCACTCTGCCCCTCTCCCTTTTGGGTTCATTGGGAAGATTTCACTCTTGTTCAGGTTGAGTTTGTAGCCCGAGAAGGCTCCAAACTCTTTCAGGCCTTTCATGATCTCTTCCATGCTGCCTTGCGGGTCCAAGACATAGAGGAGCAGATCATCCACATAGAGTGAAACGCTGTGCTCTCTGTCCCCTCTCTGGATACCGTTGTAATTTTTCACTGTTCTGAGGGCAGTCACCAGCGGCTCAATTGCCAGTGTGAATAGGAGCGGGGATAGTGGGCACCCTGCTTTGTGTCCCTGTGAAGCTGGGAGTATTTAGAGCTGCTGGTGTTGGTCCATATGTTCAACATGGGGGCGTTGTACAGGAATCTCACCCAGGCGGTTTCCTCCCACAGTCCAAAGATGTGCAGGTTAGGTGAATTGGCCGTGCTAAATTGTTCCTTAGTGTCCAACAGGTTAGGTGGGGTTATTGGGTTACAGGGATAGAGTGGGGGGGCATGGGTCTAGGTAGGATACCCTTTCAGAGAGTCGGGGCAGTCTCAATGGGCCGAATGGCCGCCTTCTGCACTATAATGATTCTATGTGAATCATGTTCCCAGCCCAAACCGCTTCAGCACCTCTATGAGGTACTTCCACTCAACTCAAACGCCTATTCTGAGTCCAGGAAGACGATCACCTGAACATGATGTTCTCTCCCAGATGGGAGGGAACATCATGTTCAGCAGACGCTTGGTGCTCGCTTTTAGCTGCCTCCTCTTGACAAAGCCCCTCTGGTCTTCTGCGACCACCTCTGGTATGCAGTTCTGCAGTCACCTGGGCAGGATTGTTGCCAAAATGTTTGCATCTACATTGAGCAGCGAGATGGGTTTGTCGGACCCTCATCCGGTCGGGTCTGTGTCTTTCTTGGGTATCAGCGAGATTGTGGCTTGTGCTAGCATTAGAGGCAGGGTGCTCTTTGCTAGCGAGTCTGCGAACATCTCCCGCAGTGCAGGGCCAGTGCTGCCACAAATCTTTTGTAAAAGTCCGCCAGGAACCAACTGCATGGAGTTAACGCTTTCCATGATTTCTCCCAGTTCTAGTGATGCGTCCAGCCCCCTACCCCTATCTTCCCCCATGACTGGCATAGAAGAACTGTTTCACCTCCGGGTCCCCTTCGGTGGGTTCAGAGGTGTACAGTCCCTGGTAGACGGCCTCGATTTGGATTTGTTGCATTATATATCTTTATGATATTGCACTCTCCACTCCCCGAAGGGTCTCCCTCCCTGACCTGCTCCCAAGTCGGGATTTTTTATATTAAAGGTGATCCACAGTTAAGGGGGAAACTCCACCCCCTCGTTACTGGGGGAGCTCATAGTCAGAGGACGTCTAATTATCCTGATGGGCACAGAGGGATACGGACCCCGGAAGTGTCAAAGATTTTAGTTTAGATGAGCAGCATGGTCATCACAGGCTTCGAGGGCTGAAGGGCCGTTCCTGTGCTGTACTTTTCTTTGTTCTTTGTTGTTCTTTGTTCTTTGACATATATGACCTCCTTGAGGGTTGTAACAGTGGCCTAGGGCCGAAGCGCTGGAATATCTTCCATAAACCTCTCCCCCTTTTAAGACGCTCCTTAAAACCAACATCGTTGACCAAGTTTTTGGTCAAGTGTATATCTCATTGGATTTCAAATCTTGCCTGTTAATGCTCCTGTGAAGCCCCTTGGAATGTTTTACCATGTTGAAATTGCTATATAAATGCAAAATGTTGTTGTTGAACCTTTATGTTGGGGCTGAGGTGGCTACAGCTTGATTGCAACCTGTAATTATCTCCCTCCTGCAGCTTTGCTGGGTGGGCCAGTACAGGTCATTGTCACCTCAACTAACACATAAGGCGACAGCCTCTGAGGCCATGACAGTAAACCTGTGCGAGAGCACTGACTTGGACTTTCAGATACTCTGGGTCAGGATGATGAGATCCTCTCGTTGGACTTTCAGGTTGTAGCATGTTGACGCTGATGACCACCAAGTAGATTAACAAATAAATGGTTATGAAGGCAAATGACTATTTACAGAGAGTGAGGTAAAGACTAGGCACAGCTAGTCTTTACAAAATACTCCACAGCTCCAAACTCCTAAGTAACAGTAAAACTCAGTGAAACTCAGCCCCAGGACTCACGTACTCTGGCGATTGCCCCTCCAGGTCACATGACTCTCTGAAAGGGGAAGCTACGAAACTCCGGTTTCCTGCCACAAGTTCCGAAAGACGTGCTTGTTAGGTGAATTGGACATTCTGAATTCTCCCTCTGTGCACCCAAACAGGCGCTGGAATGTGGCGACAAGGGCCTTTTCACAGTAACTTCATTGCAGTGTTAACGTAAGCCTGCTTGTGGCAATAACGATTACTATAATATTATATATTAAATCAGTGACCAGCCTGAAACTGAGCCAGTATCAGGAGCAGAGCAGGAGGCTGCTCATCCTCTCTCTCTCTCGGAATAGCAGCATATGGCAGCTAGGCCTCCTGCCAAGCGCCTCAGCAGCTGTCAACAAAAAGCAAAATACTGTAAATTCTGGAATTAGGAAATAAAAAGAGTAAGGGCGGGATTCTCCGACACCCCCCCCCCCCCCCCCCCACCCCCACCCCCGGCCGGGTCGGAGAATCCCCGGGGGGCAGCGCGAATCCCGCCCCGCCGCTCCGACGCCGGCTGCCGTTGTCTTTCGGGCGGGGGCAGAGTCGGTCGGGGGCCGCTGGCAGTGCCCCCCCCCGGCAATTCTCCAGGCCCCAATGGGCTGAGCGGCCATCATTTCCTGGCCAGTCCCGCCGGCATGAAATGGACATGGTCCATCACCGGGGGGCCCCCACGGTGGCCTGGCCCACGATCGGTGCCCACCAATCTGCAGGTGGGTCTGTGCCTTGGTGGCACTCTTTCCTTCCGCGCGGGCCTTTGTAGAGCTCCGCCATGGCCGGCGCGGAGAAGAACCTCCCTGCGCATACGCAGGAAACACGCCGGTCTGCGCAGGCGCGGAACCATGGTCTCCTTCTGCACTGTAAATTCTATGAATCCTCCGCACCTTCAGGGTCTAAGCCGGCGCTGGCTGTGTTGGCGCCGTGCCAGCTGGAGCTGAAGGGCTTGACACTATGCCACCTGGCGCCGAAGGGCCTCCGCCGTCCGGCGCAAGTTGGTGTCATCCCAGCGCATGCGCAGGGTGGTTATTCTCCGTGCCGGTCATGGCGGAGGTTGACAGCAGCTGGCGCGGAGGGAAAGAGTGCCCCCACGGCACAGGCCGTCTGCGGATCGGTGGGCCCCGATCGCGGGCCAGGCCATCGTGGGGGCAGATCCTCCCGTGGACTCTGCAGGCCACCCACAGAGCCAGGTCCCGCCGGTACGGACCTAGTTTCCTTTCCGCCGGCTGGACCGGCCGAAAACGGGCGGCCGCTCGGCCCATCGCGAGGCAGATAATCGGCGGGGTGGCTGCTGCCAGCGGCCGGCGACAGGCGGGGCACGATTCCCGCCCCCGCCAAAACCCCGGTGCTGCAGAATTCGGCAGCCGGCGGTGGGGCGGGATTCACGCCGCCCCCATCCGGCGATTCTCCAACCCGGTGGGGGGTTGGAGAATTCCACCCAACGTGTCAGGTCAGTGACATTTTTCCCCATCAGTTATCTGTTTAATGGTCACATAGGAGCAGGGTAGGCTTATCAGACAGCTACAGTAAAGAGGAAGTCCAGATTAAGAACAAAGAAGAAAGAAAAGTACAGCACAGGAGCAGGCCCTTCGGCCCTCCCAGCCTGCGCCGATCCAGATCCTTTATCTAAACCTGTCGCCTATTTTCCAAGGATCTGCTTCTCTCTGTTCCCCACCCGTTCATATATCTGTCTAGATGCATCTTAAATGATGCTATCGTGCCCGCCTCTACCACCTCCGCTGGCAAAGCATTCCAGGCATCCACCACCCTCTGCGTAAAAAACTTTCCACGCACATCTCCCTTAAACTTTCCCCCTCACCTTGAAATCGTGACCCCTTGTAATTGACACCCCCACTCTTGGAAAAAGCTTGTTGCTACTCACCCTGTCCATACCTCTCATAATTTTGTAGACCTCAATCAGGTCCCCCCTCAACCTCCGTCTTTCCAACGAAAACTATCCTAATCTACTCAACCATTCTTCATAGGTAGCACCCTCCATACCAGGCAACATCCTGGTGAACCTCCTCTGCACCCTCTCTAAAGCATCTACATCCTTCTGGTGATGTGCCGACCAGAACAGCACGCAGTATTCCAAATGTGGCCTAACCAAAGTCCTATACTACTAACTACTACTACTAATCACTTATTGTCACAAGTAGGCTTCAATGAAGTTACTGTGAAAAGCCCCTAGTTGCCACATTCCGGCGCCTGTTCGGGGAGGCCGGTACGGGAATTGAACATCCGCTGCTGGCCTAGCTCTGCATCACAAGCCAGCTGGTTAGCCCATGGTGCTAAACCAGCCCCAATACAACTGTAACATGGCTTGCCGACTCTTGTACTCAATAACCCGTCCGATGAATGCAAGCATGCTGTATGCCTTCTTGACCACTCTATCAACCTGCGTTGCCACCTTCAGGGTACAATGGACCTGAACTCCCAGATCTCTCTGGACATCAATTTTCCCCAGGACTCTTCCATTGACCGTATAGTCCGCTCTTGAATTAGATCTTCCAAAATGGATCACCTCGCATTTGCCTGGATTGAACTCCATCTGCCATTTCTCTGCCCAACTCTCCAATCTATATATATTTTGCTGTATTCTCTGTCAGTCCTCCTCGCTATCTACAACTCCACCAATCTTAGTATCATCTGCAAACTTGCTAATCAGACCACCTATACCTTCGTCCAGATCATTTATGTATATCACAAACAACAGTGGTGAGCACGGATCCCTGTGGAACCGTGAAGTCAGAGAGTGGTGGTGGATGGCAAATATTCAGCCTGGAGCCCAGTTACCAGTGGTGTACCACAGGGATCAGTTCTGGGTCCTCTGCTGTTTGTGATTTTCATTAATGACTTGGATGAGGGAGTTGAAGGGTGGGTCAATAAATTTGCAGACGATACGAAGATGGGTGGTGTTGTGGATAATGAGGAGGGCTGTTGTCGGCAGCAAAGAGACATAGATAGGATGCAGAGCTGGGCTGAGAAGTGGCAGATGGAGTTTAACCCCGAAAAGTGTGAGGTTGTCCATTTTGGAAGGACAAATATGAATGCGGAATACAGGGTTAACGGTAGAGTTCTTGGCAATGTGGAGGAGCAGAGAGATCTTGGGGTCTATGTCCATACATCTTTAAAAGTTGCCACTCAAGTGGATAGAGCTGTGAAGAAGGCCTATGGTGTGCTAGCGTTCATTAACAGAGGGATTGAATTTAAGAGCCGTGAGGTGATGATGCAGCTGTACAAAACGTTGGTAAGGTCACATTTGGAGTACTGTGTACAGTTCTGGTTGCCTCATTTTAGGAAGGATGTGGAAGCTTTGGAAAAGGTGCAAAGGAGATTTACCAGGATGTTGCCTGGAATGAAGAGTAGGTCTTACGAGGAAAGGTTGAGGGTGCTAGGCCTTTTCTCATTAGAACGGAGAAGGATGAGGGGCGACTTGACAGAGGTTTATAAGATGATCAGGGGAATAGATAGAGTCGACAGTCAGAGACTTTTTCCCCGGGTGGAACAAACCATTACAACGGGACATAAATTTAAGGTGAATGGTGGAAGATATAGGGGGGATGTCAGAGGTAGGTTCTTACCCAGAGAGTAGTGGGGGCATGGAATGCACTGCCTGTGGAAGTAGTTGAGTCGGAAACATTAGGGACCTTCAAGCAGCTATTGGATAAGTACATAGAATGATATAGTGTAGATTAATTTGTTCTTACGGGCAGCACAGTAACATTGTGGATAGCACAATTGCTTCACAGTTCCTGGGTCCCAGGTTAGATTCCGGCTTGGGTCACTGTCTGTGCGGAGTCTGCACATCCTCTCCGTGTGTGCGTGGGTTTCCTCCGGGTGCTCCGGTTTCCTCCCACAGTCCAAAGATGTGCAGATTAGGTGGATTGGCCATGATAAATTTCCCTTAGTGTCCAAAATTGCCCTTAGTGTTGGGTGGAGGTGTTGACCTTGGGTGGGGTGCTCTTTCCAAGAGCCGGGGCAGACACAATGGGCCGAATGGTCTCCTTCTGCACTGTAAATTCTATGATAATCTATGATTAATCTAGGACAAAGGTTTGGCACAACATCGTGGGCCGAAGGGCCTGTTCTGTGCTGTATTTTGCTATGTTCTATCTTCTAACGCCACTAGTCAACTTTCTCCATTTTGAGACACTCCCTTCCACCACTACTCTCTGTCTCCTGTTGCCCAGCCAGTTCTTTATCCATCTAGCTAATATACCCTGAAACCCATACGACTTCACTTTTTACATCAACCTGCCATGGGAAACTTTATCAAACGCCTTACTGAAGTCCATGTTTTTGACATCTACAGCCCTTCCCTCATCAATTAACTTTGTCACTTCCTCAAAGAATTCTATTAGGTTTGTAAGACATGACCTTCCCTGTACAAAACCATGCTGCCTATCACTGATCAGTCTATTTTCTTCCAAATGTGAATAGATCCTATCTCTCAGTATCTTCTCAAACAGTTTGCCTACCACTGACATCAAGCTCACAGGTCTATAATTCCCTTGATTATCCCTGCTACCCTTCTTAAACAAAGGAACAATATTAGTAATTCTCCAGTCCTCTGGGACCTCACCCGTGCTCAAGAATGCTGCAAAGATATCTGTTAAGGCCCCAGCTATTTCGTCCCTCGCTTCCCTCAGTAACCTGGGATAGATCCTATCCGGACCTGGGGACTTGTCCACCTTAATGCCTTCTAAAATACCCAAAACTTCCCCCTTCCTTATGCCGACTTGACCTAGAATATTTAAACATCCATCCCTAGCCTTAACATCCGTCATGTCCCTCTCCTTGGTGAATACCGATGCAAAGTACTCATTAAGAATCTCACCCATTTCCTCTGACTCCACGTATAAATTCCCTCTTTTGTCTTGGAGTGGGCCATCCTTTCTCTAGTTACCCTCTTGCTCCTTATATACGAATAAAAGGCTTTGGGATTTTCCTTAACCGTTAGCCAAAGATATTTCATGACCTCTTTTAGCCCTCTTTGTTGCGTGTTTGAGATTTGTCCTACTTTCCCGATATTCCTGCAAAGCTTCATCAGTTTTAAGTCGCCTAGATATTATGTCTGCTTCCTTTTTCATCTTAGCTAGTCTCACAATTCCACCCGTCATCCATGGTTCCCTAATCTTGCCATTTCTAACCCTCATTTTCACAGGGACATGTCTGTCCTGCACTCTAATCAACCTTTCCTTAAAAGACTCCCACATTTCAAATGTGGATTTACCCTTAAAGAGCTGCTCCCAATCCACATTCCCTAGCTCCTGCCGAATTTTGTTATACTTGGCCTTTCCCCAATTTAGCACTCTTCCTTTAGGACCATTCTCGTCTTTGTCCATGAGTATTCTAAAACTCACTTCCGGTTGCGACTATGCCTAGGTAGGTTGCACGTTCGGCAGCTCCCGCCGGGAACGGACTTTTGGGCTCTCTAGAGGGGACCCAACGGCAATTGTTCGACGGCTTCCAGTGTGGGAAGGTGACAGCAAGGTCCCCCCGACATTATATGGATTGGACCAGGAGTGGAGCGGTGAAAAAAGTGATCTTGGAGCAGCGAAAAGTGAGAGGGAGAAAAAACAAAATGGCGGCGGTGGAGACCAAGCAGCTTGGGCGCAGTGGTCGCAGGAGCAGCAGGGGTTTCTTAGACGCTGCTTTGAGGAGCTGAAAACCGAAATGCTGGCGCCAATGAAGGTGGCGATTGAGAAGCTAGTGGAGACCCAGAAGACCCAATGGGGGGGGGAATCCGGGAGATGCGGCAAAAAGCCTCGGAGAACGAGGACGAGATCTTGGGCCTGGCGGTGAAGGTGGAGGCGCATGAGGCGCTGCACAAGAGGTGGCCGGAAAGATTTGAGGACCTGGAGAATAGATTGAGGAGGAAGAATCTTCGGATTCTGGGTCTCCCCAAAGGAGTGGAGGGGCCCGATGCTGGGGCATATGTGAGCACGATGCTCAATTCGCTGATGGGCGCGGGAGCCTTCCTGAGGCCTCTGGAGCTAGATGGGGCTCACCGGGTCTTAGCAAGGAGACCCAAGGCCAATGAGCCGCCATGGGCTGTAGTGGTGAGGTTTCACCGCTTTATGGACAGAGAGTGTGTCCTGAGATGGGCCAAGAAAGAGCGGAGCAGCAGGTGGGAGAACACAGAGATCCAAATCTACCAGGACTGGAGCGCAGAGGTGGCTAAGAAGAGAGCGGGTTTTAATCGGGCTAACGCCATCGAAAGGGGGTGAAGTTCGGTATGCTGCAGCCAGCGCAATTGTGGGCCACGTTCCAGGATCGGCACCACTATTTCGAAACGCCTGATGCGGCATGGAGCTTTATACGGACTGAAAAGTTGGACTCAAATTGAGGGTTTGTTGTGGGGGGATGTTTACTGTGTATATAGTGTTTATTACGTTAAGGGAATGTTCCTCTAGTTTGGGTGCTGGATGGGGATGGGTGAAGGGATTGGATGGGGAGATTGTGGGAGAGTGTGGGCATCGGTGTTGGAGGGGCAGACCCCCACGAAGGAAGAGGGGGAGTGGAGGCCCGGGGATGGGGAATTGGGGTAAGGCCGCAAAAGGAGCTGCGCCAGAGGGGGGGGGGGGCGGCTCAGGAAAGCGCGGGCTTTTTCCCACGCTAGGGAAGGACGGGGGTGGGGGCCGGGGGGGGGTGGGCGGTGCTGGAGAGGAGCGCACACTGACTGTCAGGGAGGGGGAGGGGTATTCTCACACTGGAGGGGGTCGATGGGGGGGAGGGGGCAAGGGAGGGACGGGGGGGGGTCTAGGGTTGCTGCTGCATTGGCCAAAGGGGAGCTGGAGGTAGGAGAGGTGGTCGGGGTGGGGGGCCGCCGTCTGGGGGACTGGGGGCTGCGGGAGGCGCAGGCACATGGCTGGCCTAGAAAAGGAGATGGCTAGTCGGCGGGAGGGGGGGGTGAGCAGCCCCCCAATCCGGCTGATAACTTGGAATGTGAGAGGCCTGAACGGGCCGGTCAAGAGGGCCCGGATGTTCGCGCACTGAAAGGGACTGAAGGCAGACATGATTATGCTCCAGGAGACACATTTGAAGGTGGCAGATCAGGTTAGGCTGAGAAAGGGATGGGTAGGACAGGTGTTCCATTCAGGGTTGGATGCGAAGAACAGAGGGGTTTGCAATACTGGTGGGGAAGCGGGTGTCATTTGAGGCAATGAATATTGTAGTAGATAATGGAGGTCGATATGTGATGGCGAGCAGTAGGTTGCAGGGGTGTGGGTGATACTGGTAAACGTATATGCCCCGAACTGGGATGATGCCGGATTTATGAAACGCATGCTGGGTCGGATTCCGGACCTGGAGATAGGAAGCTTGATAATGGGGGGGGATTTCAACACGGTGCTGGACCCAGCACTGGACCGTTCTAGGTTCAGGACGGGTAAGACGCCGGCTGCGGCCAAGGTGCTTAGGCGGTTTATGGACCAGATGGGGGGAGCGGATTCATGGAGGTTTGTCAGGCCCCAGGCCAGGGAATTTTCATTCTGTTCCCACGTCCATAGAACCTACTCCCGGATAGATTTTTAAATTTTGAGTAGGGCGCTAATCCCGAAAGTGGAGGGAACGGAGTATTCGGCCATAGCCATCTCAGACCACGCCCCGCACTGGGTGGAGCTGGAGTTAGGAGAGGAGAGGGACCAGCGCCCGCTGTGGCGTCTAGATGTGGGATTATTGGCGGATGAGGAGGTGCAGGAGGGAGGGTTTCAGATTTCTGGATAACTGGGGCTCATTCTGGGGTCGGTGGGACCTCTACAAACGGGATGGTCTACACCTGGACCAGAGGGGTACCAATATCCTGGGGGGGAAATTTGCTAATGCTCTTCGGGAGGGTTTAAACTGGTTCAGCAGGGGCTTGGGAACCTGAATTGTAGCCCCAGTATACAGGAGGTTGAGAGTAGTGAGGTCATGAGTAAGGTTTTAAAGTTGCAGGAGTGCACCGGCAGGCAGGAAGGTGGTTTAAAGTGTGTCTTCTTCAATGCCAGGAGCATCCGGAATAAGGTGGGTGAACTTGCGGCATGGGTTGGTATCTGGGACTTCGATGTTGTGACCATTTCGGAGACATGGATAGAGCAGGGACAGGAATGGTTGTTGCAGGTGCCGGGGTTTAGATATTTCAGTAAGCTCAGGGAAGGTGGTAAAAGCGGGGGAGGCGTGGCATTGTTAGTCAAGGACAGAATTACGGTGGCAGAAAGGACGTTTGATGAGGACTCGTTAATTGAGGTGGTATGGGCTGAGGTTAGAAACAGGAAAGGAGAGGTCACCCTGTTAGGGGTTTTCTGTAGGCCTCTGAAAAGTTCCAGAGATGTAGAGGAAAGGATTGCAAAGATGATTCTGGATAGGAGTGAAAGCAACAGGGTAGTTGTTATGGGGGACTTTAACTTTCCAAATATTGACTGGAAACGCTATAGTTCGAGTACTTTAGATGGGCCTGTTTTTGTCCAATGTGTGCAGGAGGGTTTCCTGACACAGTATGTAGATAGGCCAACGAGAGGCGAGGCCATATTGGATTTGGTACTGGGTAATGAACCAGGACAGGTGTTAGATTTGGAGGTAGGTGAGCACTTTGGTGATAGTGACCACAATTCGATTACGTTTACTTTAGTGATGGAAAGGGATAGGTATATACCGCAAGGCAAGAGTTATATCTGGGGGAAAGGCAATTATGATGCGATAAGGCAAGACTTAGGATGCATCGGATGGAGAGGAAAACTGCAGGGGATGGGCACAATGGAAATGTGGAGCTTCTTCAAGGAACAGCTACTGCGTGTCCTTGTTAAGTATGTGCCTGTCAGGCAGGGAGGAAGTGGCCGAGCAAGGGAACCGTGGTTTACTAAGGCAGTCAAAACACTTGTCAAGAGGAAGAAGGAGGCTTATGTAAAGATGAGACATGAAGTTCAGTAAGGGCGTCAAGAGTTACAAGTTAGCTAGGAAGGACCTAAAGAGGGAGCTAAGAAGAGCTAGGAGGGACATGAGAAGTCTTTGGCAGGTAGGATCAAGGATAATCCTAAAGCTTTCAATAGATATGTCAGGAATAAAAGAATGACTAGGGTAAGAGTAGGGCCAGTCAAAGACAGTAGTGGGAAGTTGTGCTTGGAGTCTGAGGAGATAGGAGAGGTGCTAAATGAATATTTTTCGTCAGTATTCACACAGGAAAATGGTAATGTTGTCGAGGAGAATACTGAGATTCAGGCTACTAGACTAGAAGGGCTTGAGGTTCATAAGGAGGAGGTGTTAACAATTCTGGAAAGGGTGAAAATAGATAAGTCCCCTGGGCCGGATGGGATTTATCCTAGGATTCTTTGGGAAGCGAGGGAAGAGATTGCTGAGCCTTTGGCTTTGATCTTTAAGTCATCTTTGTCAACAGGAATAGTGCCAGAAGACTGGAGGATAGCAAATGTTGTCCCCTTGTTCAAGAAGGGGAGTAGAGACAACCCCGGTAACTATAGACCAGTGAGCCTTACTTCTGTTGTGGGCAAAACCTTGGAAAGGTTTATAAGAGATAGGGTGTATAATCATCTGGAAAGGAATAATTTGATTAGACATAGTCAACACGGTTTCGTGAAGGATAGGTTGTGCCTCACAAACCTTATTGAGTTCTTTGAGAAGGTAACCAAACAGGTGGATGAGGGTAAAGCAGTTGATGTGGTGTATATGGATTTCAGTAAAGCGTTTGATAAGGTTCCCCACGGTAGGCTACTGCAGAAAATATGGAAGCATGGGATTCAGGGAGATTTCGCAGTTTGGATCAGAAATTTGCTAGCTGGAAGAAGACAAAGGGTGGTGGTTGAGGGAAGTATTCAGACTGGAGTCCAGTTACTAGTGGTGTACCACAAGGATCTGTTTTGGGGCCACTGCTGTTTGTCATTTTTATAAATGACCTGGAGGAGGGCGTAGAAGGATGGGTGAGTAAATTTGCAGATGACACTAAAGTCGCTGGAGTTGTGGACAGTGCGGAAGGATGTTACAAGTTACAGAGGGACATAGATAAGCTGCAGCGCTGGGCTGAGAGGTGGCAAATGGAGTTTAATGCAGAAAAGTGCGACATGATTCATTTTGGAAGGAATAACAGGAAGATAGAGTACTGGGCTAATGATAAGATTCTTGGCAGTGTGGATGAGCAGAGAGATCTCGGTGTCCATGTACATAGATCCCTGAAAGTTGCCACTCAGGTTGAGAGGGTTGTTAAGAAGGCGTAAGGTGTGTTAGCTTTTATTGGTGGAGGGATTGAGTTTCGGAGCCATGAGGTCATGTTGCAGTTGTACAAAACTCTGGTGCGGCCGCATTTAGAGTATTGCGTGCAATCCTGGTCACCGCATTATAGGAAGGATGTGGAAGCATTGGAAAGGGTGCAGAGGAGATTTACCAGAATGTTGCCTGGTATGGAGGGAAGATAGTCAATGGTCATTGGATAGACATATGGACAATAAGGGAATAGTATAGGTGGGCTTTAGAGTGGTTTCACAGGTAGGCGCAACATCGTGGGCCGAAGGGCCTGTACTGTGCTGTCATGTTCTAAGTTCTATGTTCTATGTGTGTGGGCGGGTGTGGGGGTGCATTGAACGATATCTGGAGGCCAATGAAAACGGGGAGGTGCAGGTGGGGGTAGTCTGGGAGGCGCTGAAGGTGGTGGTCAGGGGAGAGTTAATCTCCATCAGGGCCCACAGGGAGAGGAGAGAGAACAGGGAGAGGGAGAGATTGGTAGGGGAGATCTTAAGGGTGGACAGGAGATATGTAGAGGCCCCCGAGGAGGGACTACTTAGGGAGTGGCGGAACCTCCAGACGGAGTTCGACCTGTTGACCACAGGGAAAGCAGAGGCACAGTGGAGGAAAGCGCAGGGGGCGACGTATGAGTATGGGGAGAAGGCGAGTCGGATGCTGGCACACCAGCTTCGTCAGAGGGAGGCAGCGAGGGAGATAGGTGGAGTTAAGGATAGCGGGGGGAATACGGTGCGGAGTGCGATGAGAATCTATGAGGTATTTAGGACTTCTATGGGGATCTGTACAGGTCTGAGCCCCCGGCGGGGGAAGAGGGGATGCGACAATTTTTGGATCAGCTGAGGTTCCCGAGGGTGGAGGAGCGAGGTGGCTGGTTTAGGGGCGCCAATTGGGCTGGAGGAGCTGGTTAAAGGATTGGGAAGCATGCAGGCGGGGAAGGCCCCAGGGCCAGATGGGTTCCCGGTCGAGTTTTACAGGAAATACGTGGACCTGCTAGGCCCGTTGCTAGTGAGGACTTTCAATAAGGCAAGGGAGTGGGGGGACCTTGCCCCCGACATTGTCCGGGGTGCTGATCGCTCTGATCCTGAAGCGGGACAAGGACCCGTGTGGCTCATATCAACCGATCTCGCTCCTCAATGTGGATGCTAAGTTGCTGGCAAAGGTGCTGGCTACGAGAATTGAGGACTGTGTCCCGGGGGTGATTCCTGAGGACCAGACGGGATTTGTAAAGGGCAGGCAGCTAAACACTAATGTGCGGAGGCTCCTCAATGTGATTATGATGCCCTCGGTGGAGGGAGAAGCGGAGGTAGTGGCAGCTATGGACGCGGAGAAGGCCTTCGACAGGGTGGAGTTGGAGTATCTTTGGGAAGTGTTGCGGAGGTTCAGGGAGGGGTTCATCAGCTGGGTCAGATTGCTATATAGAGCCCCGGTGGTGAGTGTGGCTACGAATCGGTGAAGGTCGGAGTACTTTCGGCTGTACCGAGGGACGAGGCAGGGGTGCCCCCTGTCCCCCTTGCTGTTTGCATTGGCAATTGAGCCTCTGTCCATGGCATTAAGGGAGTCCAGGAAATGGAAGGGACTGGTCCGAGGGGGAGAGGAAAATCGAGTGTCGCTGTATGCGGACAATCTGTTACTGCATGTGACAGATCCAGTGGAGGGGATGGCGGAGGTCACGTGGATCTTTAGGGAGTTTGGGGACTTCTCAGGGTATAAGCTTAATGTAGGGAAAAGTGAGCTCTTTGTGGTGCATCCAGGGGACCAGGGAAGGGGGATAGACGACCTGCCATTGAAGAGGGCGGAAAGGAGCTTTCGGTACTTAGGGATCCAGGTGGCTGGGAGTTGGGGGGCCCTGCACAAACTCAATTTGACGCGGTTGGTGGAGCAGATGGAGGAGGATTTCAAAAGATGGGATGTGCTGCCACTCTCGCTAGCGTGCAGGGTGCAATCAGTTAAAATGATGGTCCTCCGAGCTTCCGGGTGCGGCGATGACCAGCTAGGTCGCACGTTTCGGCAGCTCCCGGTGGAACGGACTTTTGGGCTCTTGATAGGAGCCCCAACGGCAATTTTAACGGCAAAAAACACTGTGCTGTAATCCAGAAGGGAATCCCCCCTGGACACCGATGGAAAAAAGAGAAGAAAGTGGCCGGATTGCGGTGGATCCTCTAGAGCAGCGGCCAGGAAGGCAGGCACAAAGTAAGATGGCGTCGGAAGGAGGCAGTTTAATATGGGGCCGTGACCAACAAGAGTTCCTGCGGCGTTGCGTGGAAGAACTCAGAAAGGAGATGAAGAAGGAGCTGTTGGCCCCGATATTACAAATCGCTTGAGGGGCTAAAGGAGGAGCAAAAGACCCAGGAACAGGAGCTTCGGGTCGTGAAGGCAAAGGCTGCTGAGAATGAGGACGACATACAGGGCCTGGTGGTGAAAACGGAGATGCACGAGGCACAACACAAAAGAACAAACAAAGAACAAAGAACAAAGAAATGTACAGCACAGGAACAGGCCCTTCGGCCCTCCAAGCCCGTGCCGACCATACTGCCCGACTAAACTACAATCTTCTACACTTCCTGGGTCCGTATCCTTCTATTCCCATCCTATTCATATATTTGTCAAGATGCCCCTTAAATGTCCCTATCGTCCCTGCCTCCACTACCTCCTCCGGTAGCGAGTTCCAGGCACCCACTACCCTCTGCGTAAAAAACTTGCCTCGTACATCTACTCTAAACTTTGCCCCTCTCACCTTAAACCTATGCCCCCTAGTAATTGACCCCTCTACCCTGGGGAAAAGCCTCTGACTATCCACTCTGTCTATGCCCCTCATAATTTTGTATACCTCTATCAGGTCGCCCCTCAACCTCCTTCGTTCCAGTGAGAACAAACCGAGTTTATTCAATCGCTCCTCATAGCTTATGCCCTCCATACCAGGCAACATTCTGGTAAATCTCTTCTGCACCCTCTCTAAAGCCTCCACATCCTTCTGGTAGTGTGGCGACCAGAATTGAACACTATACTCCAAGTGTGGCCTAACTAAGGTTCTATACAGCTGCAACATGACTTGCCAATTCTTATACTCAATGCCCCGGCCAATGAAGGCAAGCATGCCGTATGCCTTCTTGACTACCTTCTCCACCTGTGTAGCCCCTTTCAGTGATCGGTGGACCTGTACTCCTAGATCTCTTTGACTTTCAATACTCTTGAGGGTTCTACCATTCACTGTATATTCCCTACCTGCATTAGCCCTTCCAAAATGCATTACCTCACATTTGTCCAGGTTAAACTCCATCTGCCATCTCTCCGCCCAAGTCTCCAGACAATCTAAATCCTGCTGTATCCTCAGACAGTCCTCATCGCTATCCGCAATTCCACCAACCTTTGTGTCGTCTGCAAACTTACTAATCAGACCAGTTACATTTTCCTCCAAATCATTTATATATACTACAAAGAGCAAAGGTCCCAGCACTGATCCCTGTGGAACACCACTGGTCACAGCCCTCCAATTAGAAAAGCATCCCTCCATTGCTACCCTCTGCCTTCTATGGCCTAGCCAGTTCTGTATCCACCTTGCCAGTTCACCCCTGATCCCGTGTGACTTCACCTTTTGTACTAGTCTACCATGAGGGACCTTGTCAAAGGCCTTACTGAAGTCCATATAGACAACATCTACTGCCCTACCTGCATCAATCATCTTAGTGACCTCCTCGAAAAACTCTATCAAGTTAGTGAGACACGACCTCCCCTTCACAAAACCGTGCTGCCTCTCACTAATACGTCCATTTGCTTCCAAATGGGAGTAGATCCTGTCTCGAAGAATTCTCTCCAGTAATTTCCCTACCACTGAAGTAAGGCTCACCGGCCTGTAGTTCCCGGGATTATCCCTGCCACCCTTCTTAAACAGAGGAACAACATTGGCTATTCTCCAGTCCTCCGGGACATCCCCTGAAGACAGCGAGGATCCAAAGATTTCTGTCAAGGCCTCAGCAATTTCCTCTCCAGCCTCCTTCAGTATTCTGGGGTAGATCCCATCCGGCCCTGGGGACTTATCTACCTTAATATTTTTTAAGACACCCAACACCTCGTCTTTTTGGATCACAATGTGACCCAGGCTATCTACACCCCCTTCTCCAGACTCAACATCTACCAATTCCTTCTCTTTGGTGAATACTGATGCAAAGTATTCATTTAGTACCTCGCCCATTTCCTCTGGCTCCACACATAGATTCCCTTGCCTATCCTTCAGTGGGCCAACCCTTTCCCTGGCTACCCTCTTGCTTTTTATGTAAGTGTAAAAAGCCTTGGGATTTTCCTTAACCCTATTTGCCAATGCCTTTTCATGACCCCTTCTAGCCCTCCTGACTCCTTGCTTAAGTTCCTTCCTACTTTCCTTATATGCCACACAGGCTTCGTCTGTTCCCAGCCTTTTAGCCCTGACAAATGCCTCCTTTTTCTTTTTGACGAGGCCTACAATATCACTCGTCATCCAAGGTTCCCGAAAATTGCCGTATTTATCTTTCTTCCTCACAGGAACATGCCTGTCCTGTATTCCTTTCAACTGACACTTGAAAGCCTCCCACATGTCAGATGTTGATTTGCCCTCAAACATCCGCCCCCAATCTATGTTCTTCAGTTCCCGCCTAATATTGTTATAATTAGCCTTCCCCCAATTTAGCACATTCATCCTCGGGCCACTCTTATCCTTGTCCACCAGTACTTTAAAACTTACTGAATTGTGGTCACTGTTACCGAAATGCTCCCCTACTGAAACATCTACCACCTGGCCGGGCTCATTCCCCAATACCAGGTCCAGTACCGCCCCTTCCCTAGTTGGACTGTTTACATATTGTTTTAAGAAGCCCTCCTGGATGCTCCTTACAAACTCTGCCCCGTCTAAGCCCCTGGCACTAAGTGAGTCCCAGTCAATATTGGGGAAGTTGAAGTCTCCCATCACCACAACCCTGTTGTTTTTACTCTTTTCCAAAATCTGTCTACCTATCTGCTCCTCTATCTCCCGCTGGCTGTTGGGAGGCCTGTAGTATACCCCCAACATTGTGACTGCACCCTTCTTATTCCTGATCTCTACCCATATAGCCTCACTGCCCTCTGAGGTGTCCTCTCGCTGTATAGCTGTGATACTCTCCTGAACAAGTAGCGCAACTCCGCCTCCCCTTTTACATCCCCCTCTATCCCGCCTGAAACATCTAAATCCTGGAACGTTTAGCTGCCAATCCTGCCCTTCCCTCAACCAGGTCTCTGTAATGGCAACAACATCATAGTTCCAAGTAGTAATCCAAGCTCTAAGTTCATCTGCCTTACCCGTAATGCTCCTTGCATTAAAACATATGCACTTCAGGCCACCAGACCCGCTGTGTTCAGCAACTTCTCCCCGTCTGCGCTGCCTCAGAGCCACACTGTCCCTATTCCCTAGTTCTCCCTCAATGCTCTCACCTTCTGACCTATTGCTCCCGTGCCCACCCCCCTGCCATACTAGTTTAAACCCTCCCGTGTGACACTAGCAAACCTCGCGGCCAGGATATTTATGCCTCTCCGGTTTAGATGCAACCCGTCCATCTTATACAGGTCACACCTGCCCCGGAAGAGCTCCCAGTGGTCCAGATAACAGAAACCCTCCCTCCTACACCAGCTGTTTAGCCACGTGTTTGTCTGCTCTATCTTCCTATTTCTAGCCTCACTGGCACGTGGCACAGGGAGTAATCCCGAGATTACAACCCTCGAGGTCCTGTCTTTTAACTTTCTGCCTAGCTCCCTGAACTCCTGCTGCAGGACCTCATGCCCCTTCCTGCCTATGTCGTTAGTACCAATATGTACAACGACCTCTGCCTGTTTGCCCTCCCCCTTCAGGATTCCCTCTACCCGTTCGGAGACATCCTGGACCCTGGCACCAGGGAGGCAACATACCATCCTGGAGTCTCTTTCACGTCCACAGAAGCGCCTATCTGTGCCCCTGACTATAGAGTCCCCTATAACTATTACTCTTCTGCGCTTTGACCCTCCGCTTTGACACATAAGGTGTGTGGAAAGGCTGGAGGTGCTGGAGAATAATGCGAGGAGGAAGAATTTAAGGATTCTTGGTCTTCCCGAAGGTGTAGAAGGGGCGGACGTCGGGGCATATGTGAGCACGATGCTGCACTCGTTAATGGGATCGGAGGCCCCGACGGGTCCGCTGGAGGTGGAGGGAGCCTATCGAGTTATGGCGCGAAGACCGAGGGCTGGAGAAATTCCTCGAGCCATAGTGGTGAGATTTCTCCGATATAAGGACAGAGAGATGGTCCTCAGATGGGCAAAGAAAACTCGGAGCAGTAGGTGGGAGAACGCGGTGATCCGCGTATATCAAGATTGGAGTGCGGAGGTGGCGAGAAGGAGGGCAAGCTTTAATCGGGCCAAGGCGGTGCTGCACAAACGGAAGATTAAATTTGGAATGCTGCAACCGGCAAGACTGTGGGTCACACATCAAGGGAAACACCACTACTTCGAAACGGCAGATGAGGCGTGGACATTTATTGTTGAGGAGAAACTGGAGTGAGCGGGCCATAAAAAGAAAGTTTGGGACAAAGTGGGGGGGGGGGGGGTGAATATGTGGGATGAAGGGGGGAAAAGAGGGAAGAGATAGAACATAGAACAATACAGCGCAGTGCAGGCCCTTCGGCCCACGATGTTGCACCGAAACAAAAGCCATCTAACCTACACTATGCCATTATCATCCATATGTTTATCCAATAAACTTTTAAATGCCCTCAATGTTGGCGAGTTCACTACTGTAGCAGGTAGGGCATTCCACGGCCTCACTACTCTTTGCGTAAAGAACCTACCTCTGACCTCTGTCCTATATCTATTACCCCTCAGTTTAAAGTTATGTCCCCTCGTGCCAGCCATATCCATTCGCGGGAGAAGGCTCTCACTTCCCAAGTTGTTAATCCTGCGACCCTGTAACTTTTCTCTCTTCCCATGTCGTGGGGGAGGGGGGGGAGGGAGGATGAGGAGCTGAGGGCGCCGGCCATTGGGGGCGGGGCCAAAAGGGAAGCGCGGGCTTTGTTCCCGCGCTATGGTAATCACGGCGGGAACAGGGAAGCAGGAAGGAGAGGGCCTCGCACAGTGTGAGCCGAGGTCACGGGGGGAAGCCGAGGTCGGCCAGAGTTTGCTGACTACTGGGAGCAACATGGGGGTGCAATTACGCTAGTTTGGGATCTAGCGGGGGGTTGGTGGGGTTAACTGGGTTGCTGCTGGGGAGAAGGGGGTGCTGGTATGGGGGGGGTGGTCGGGGCGGGGGGGCGCCTCTTGGGGGAGATACGGCTACGTGGGAACCGGGTGAGGAGCTGGATTGAAAAAGGAGATGGCTAGTCGTCAAGGGGGGGGGGGGTAAAGAGCCCCCCAACCCGGTTGATCACGTGGAATGTGAGAGGGCTGAACGGGCCGATTAAGAGGGCACGGGTACTCGCACACCTAAAGAAACTTAAGGCAGATGTGGTTATGCTTCAGGAGACGCATCTGAAGCTGATAGACCAGGTTAGACTACGCAAAGGATGGGTGGGGCAGGTGTTTCATTCGGGGCTAGACGCAAAAAACAGGGGGGTGGCCATACTAGTGGGGAAGCGGGTAATGTTTGAGGCAAAGACTATATTGGCGGATAGTGGGGGCAGATACGTGATGGTGAGTGGCAAATTGCAAGGGGAGGCGGTGGTATTAGTGAACGTGTATGCCCCGAACTGGGATGATGCCAACTTTATGAGGCATATGTTAGGACGAATCCCGGACCTAGAAGTGGGGAAGTTGGTAATGGGTGGAGATTTTAATACGGTGCTGGACCCAGGGCTGGACAGATCGAGGTCCAGGACTGGAAGGAGGCCGGCTGCAGCTAGGGTGCTTAAGGACTTTATGGAGCAGATGGGAGGAGTAGACCCCTGGAGATTTAGTAGACCTAGGAGTAAGAAGTTTTCGTTTTTCTCCTATGTCCACAAAGTTTATTCACAAATAGATTTTTTTGTTTTGGGAAGGGCACTGATCCCAAAGGTGACGGGGACGGAGTACACGGCTATAGCCATTTCGGATCATGCTCCACATTGGGTGGTCCTGGAGATAGGGGGAGAAAAACAACAGCGTCCACCCTGGAGAATGGACATGGGATTATTGGCAGATGAGGGGGTGTGTTTAAGGGTGAGGGGGTGTATTGAAAGGTACTTGGAACTCAATGATAATGGGGAGGTACAGGTGGGAGTGGTCTGGGAGGCGCTGAAGGCAGTGGTTAGAGGGGAGCTGATATCTATTAGGGCACATAAAGGAAAGCAGGAGGGTAGGGAAAGGGAGCGGTTGTTGAAAGAACTTCTGAGGGTGGACAGACAATATGCGGAGGCACCGGAGGAGGGACTGTACAGGGAAAGGCAAAGGCTACATGTAGAATTTGACTTGTTGACAACGGGTAATGCAGAGGCACAATGGAGGAAGGCACAGGGTGTACAGTACGAATACGGGGAGAAGGCGAGCAGGTTGCTGGCCCACCAACTGAGGAAAAGGATCTATTATGGATGATAATGGCATAGTGTAGGTTAGATGGCTTTTGTTTCGGTGCAACATCGTGGGCCGAAGGGCCTGTACTGCGCTGTATTGTTCTATGTTCTATGTTCTAAGGGGAGCAGCGAGGGAGATAGGGGGGGTGAGAGATGAGGAGGGAGAGATGGAGCGGGGAGCGGAGAGAGTGAATGGAGTGTTCAAGGCATTTTACGAAAGATTATATGAAGCTCAGCCCCCGGATGGGAAGGAGAGAATGATGTGCTTTCTGGATCAGCTGGAATTTCCTAAGGTGGAGGAGCAGGAGAGGGTGGGACTGGGAGCACAGATTGAGACGGAGGAAGTGGTGAAAGGGATTGGGAGCATGCAGGCGGGGAAGGCCCCGGGACCAGACGGATTCCCAGTTGAATTCTATCGGAAATATATGGACTTGCTGGCCCCGCTACCGATGAGAACCTTTAATGAGGCGAGGGAAAGGGGGCAGCTGCCCCCGACTATGTCAGAGGCAACGATATCGCTCCTCCTAAAGAAGGAAAAAGACCCGCTGCAATGCGGGTCCTACAGACCCATTTCCCTTCTGAATGTGGACGCTAAGATTCTAGCCAAGGTAATGGCAATGAGGATAGAGGATTGTGTCCCGGGGGTGGTTCATGAGGACCAAACTGGGTTTGTGAAGGGGAGACAGCTGAATACAAATATACGGAGGCTGCTAGGGGTAATGATGATGCCCCCACCAGATGGGGAAGCGGAGATAGTGGTGGCGATGGATGCCGAGAAAGCATTTGATAGAGTGGAGTGGAATTATTTGTGGGAGGTGCTGAGGAGATTTGGTTTTGGGGATGGGTATGTCAGGTGTGTACAGTTGCTGTATAGGGCCCCGACGGCGAGCGTGGGCACGAATGGACGGGGGTCTGACTATTTTCGGCTCCATAGAGGGACGAGGCAGGGATGTCCTCTGTCCCCGTTATTGTTTGCACTGGTGATTGAACCCCTGGCCATAGCATTGAGGGGTTCCAGGAAGTGGAGGGGAGTACTCAGGGGGGGGGGGAGAAGAACACCGGGTATCTCTGTATGCGGATGATTTGTTGCTATATGTGGCGGACCCGGCGGAGGGGATGCCAGAGATAATGCGGATACTTGGGGAGTTTGGGGATTTCTCAGGGTATAAACTGAACATGGGGAAAAGTGAGTTGTTTGTGGTGCATCCAGGGGAGCAGAGCAGAGAGATAGAGGATTTACCGTTGAGGAAGGTAACAAGGGACTTCCGATACTTGGGGATCCAGATAGCCAAGAATTGGGGTACATTACACAGGCTTAATTCCACACAGGTGGAACAGATGGAGGAGGACTTTATGAGATGGGACATGATGTCCCTGTCATTGGCAGGTAGGGTGCAGGCGGTTAAAATGGTGGTCCTCCCGAGATTCCTTTTTGTGCTTCAGTGCCTCCCGGTGGTGATCACAAAGGCTTTTTTCAAAAGAATCGAGAAGAGTACAAAGAACAAAGAACAAAGAAATGTACAGCACAGGAACAGGCCCTTCGGCCCTCCAAGCCCGTGCCGACCATGCTGCCCAACTAAACTACAATCTTCTACACTTCCTGTGTCCGTATCCTTCTATTCCCAACCTATTCATATATTTGTCAAGATGCCCCTTAAATGTCCCTATCGTCCCTGCCTAGTATTATGAGTTTTGTGTGGGCTGGGAAGACCCCGAGAGTGAGGAGGGGATTCTTGCAGCGTAGTAGGGACAGGGGGGGGCTGGCACTACCGAGCCTAAGTGAGTACTACTGGGCCGCCAATGTTTCAATGGTGTGTAAGTGGATGGGAGAAGGGGAGGGAGCGGCGTGGAAGAGATTGGAGAGGGTGTCCTGCAGGGGGACTAGCCTACAAGCAATGGTGACGGCACCGTTGCCGTTCTCACCAAAGAAATACACCACAAGCCCGGTGGTGGTGGCTACATTGAAAATTTGGGGGCAGTGGAGACGGCATAGGTGAAGGACGGGAGCTTCGGTGCGGTCCCCGATAAGAAATCATAGGTTCGTTCCGGGGAGAATGGATGGGGATTTGGAGCATGGCAAAGAGCTGGGGTAGTACAACTGAGAGATCTGTTTGTAGATGGGACGTTTGCGAGTCTGGGAGCGCTGACGGAAAAATATGGGTTGCCCCAAGGGAATGCATTTCGGTACATGCAATTGAGGGCTTTTGCGAGGCAACAGGTGAGGGAATTCCCGCAGCTCCCGACGCAGGAGGTGCAGGATAGAGTGATCTCAGAGACATGGGTGGGAGATGGTAAGGTGTCGGACATATACAGGGAAATGAGGGACGAGGGGGAGATCATGGTAGATGAGCTGAAAGGGAAATGGGAAGAAGAACTGGGGGAGGAGATTGAGGAGGGGCTGTGGGCTGATACCCTACGTAGGGTAAACTCATCGTCCTCGTGTGCCAGGCTAAGCCTGATACAATTTAAGGTGTTACACAGGGCGCATATGACTGGAGCACGGCTTAGTAAATTTTTTGGGGTAGAGGATAGGTGTGCGAGATGCTCGAGAGGCCCAGCGAATCACACCCACATGTTCTGGTCATGCCCGGCACTACAGGGGTTCTGGGTGGGGGTGGCAAAGGTGCTTTCGAAGGTGGTGGGGGTCCGGGTCAAACCAAGCTGGGGGTTGGCTATATTTGGGGTTGCAGAAGAGCCGGGAGTGCAGGAGGCGAGAGAGGCTGACGTGTTGGCCTTTGCGTCCCTAGTAGCCCGGCGCAGGATATTGTTAATGTGGAAGGAAGCCAAACCCCCGGGTGTGGAGACCTGGATAAACGACATGGCAGGGTTTATAAAGTTAGAACGGATTAAGTTCGTGTTAAGGGGTTCGGCTCAGGGGTTCACCAGGCGGTGGCAACCGTTCGGCGATTACCTCACAGAAAGATAGAGGGAATGGAAAAGAAGTAGACAACAGCAGCAACCCAGGGGGGAGGGGGGAGGGGAGGGGGGGGGGGGGGAGAAATCGAACAAACTCTCAGAGATGTTATTGTATATGTATAATATGTATAGGTATTTGTTATAGGTAATTGTATATTGGATTGTTGGATTGTATTTTTGGAGAGTATTTATTTTGGACAAGGCAGTTGCCATTCAGTTTTGTTTTTGTTTTTGTTTATATATTTCTGTTTAAAACTGGCCACTGTTATTTATATTGCTTTATTGTTGTGTAAAAGAAACACTACGTACTGTTATGTTTGGCCAAAAATCTTGAATAAAATATATTTTTTTTAAAATGATGGTCCTCCCGAGGTTTCTCTTTGTGTTCCAGTGCCTCCCCATTATGATTCCCAAGGCCTTTTTCAAACGGGTAGGTAGGAGTATCATGGGTTTCGTGTGGGCAAATAAGACCCCGAGGGTAAAGAGGGTGTTTCTGGAGCGTAGTAGGGACAGGGGAGGGCTGGCTCTGCCAAATTTGTGCGACTATTTTTGGGCAGCCAATGTGGCGATGATCCATAAGTGGGTAATGGAGGGAGAGGGGGCGGCGTGGAAGAGTTTAGAGATGGCGTCCAGTGTGGGCACGAGACTGAGGGCACTGGCGACGGCACCGCTGCCGCTCTCGCCGACAAGGTACACCACGAGTCCGGTGGTGGCGGCGACGTTGAAGATCTGGGGGCAGTGGAGACGACACAAGGGCGAGGTGGGAGCCTCGGTTTGGTCCCCGATTAGGGAGAACCATCGGTTCGTCACGGGAAGGATGGATGGGGGATTTCGGAGCTGGCATCGGGCACTGTTTATAGATGGGACGTTTGCGAGCCTGGGGGTGCTGGAGGGGAAGTTTGGGTTACTCCCGGGAAATGCTTTCAGGTATATGCAAGTGAGGGCGTTTGTGAGGCGGTAGGTGAGGAAATTCCCGCTGCTCCCGGCACAGGGGACTCAGGACAGGGTGATTTCGGGTGTAAGGGTTGGAGAAGGCAGGGTTTCGGCGATCTACCAGGAGCTGAAAGAAGAGGAGGAGGCCTCGGTAGAGGAGTTAAAGGGCAAGTGGGAGGAGGAGCTTGGGGAGGAGATAGATGAGGGTCTGTGGGCTGATGCCCTGAGTAGGGTTAATTCTTCCTCCTCTTGCGCCAGGCTCAGCCTAATACAATTCAAGGTTATTCACAGAGCGCATATGACAGGGGCGAGGTTGAGTAGGTTCTTTGGGGTGGAGGATAGATGTGGGAGGTGCTTGGGAGGCCCGGCGAATCACGTCCACATGTTCTGGTCGTGCCCGGCATTGGATGGGTTTTGGAGGGGTTTCGCGAGGACTATGTCCAAGGTGGTGAAAGTCCAGGTCAAGCCGAGTTGGGGGTTGGCACTATTTGGGGTAACGGGAGGCGAAAGAGGCCGGTATCCTGGCCTTTGCGAGCCTGGTAGCCTGGCGGAGGATCTTGCTATTATGGAAGGACGCAAAGCCCCCCAGTGTGGAAGCCTGGATAAATGACATGGCAGGGTTCATTAAGCCGGAGAGGATAACGTTTTCCTTACGAGGGTCTGTGCAGGGGTTTCATAGAATTTATTCTTCAGGCGGTGGCAACCGTTCCTAGACTATCTCGCGGAGCGTTAGGAGGAGGTCAGCAGCAGCAACCCAAGGTTGAGGGGGGAAGTCTCTTTCAGGGGGGAAATTCGGGTAGGTGGGGGGGGGGGGGGGGCTTACCTACGGGTATCTTTGAATGTCATATGGGGGGGTTACTGTATATGATGAAACCCAATGTAAAAGTTCTGTATAATCTTTGACTGTTGTGTTTGCGTTTCTTTCTTTTTGTCAAGATGGGGGGGGGGGGGGGGGGGGTTGTTAAAAATGTTGTTGTAAAATTTGAATAAACACATTAAAAAAAAAAAAAGAGTATTCTAAAACTTACGGAATTGTGATCGCTATTCCCAAAGTAATCACCGACAGAAACTTCAACCACCTGGCCGGGATCATTCCCCAATACCAGGTCCAGCATGGCCCCTTCCCGAGCTCTCTAGGAGCTCTCTAGCTCTCTCGCACTCAGGGGGTCATAGGGCTGAAACTCCAATCTGTTGTGTGCAACCAATTAGTTCTCATGGCACCGGCCTTTCGTCTTCCAACACAATGGAGCACACAGTGGCTCAGTGATAATAAGCTTTTTTCCCCTGGGTGGAAGTGTCAATTACTAGGGGACATAGGGTTAAGGTGCAAAGGCCAATGTTTAGAGGAGATGTGCAAAGGAAGTTTTTTATACAGAGGGTAATGGGTGCCTGGAACTCGCTAGCAGAGGAGGTGGGGGAAGCGGTTACGATGGTGACATTTAAGGGACATCTTGACAAATAGATGAATAGGATGGGAATAGTGGGTTGGAATCCTGAGCAGAGAGATGGCAGATTGAGTTTAATCCGGACAAGTGTGAGATAATGCACTTCAGAAGGTCCAATGCATGTAGGAATTACACAGTAAATGGTAGAATGCTTGCGAGTATTGACAGGCAGAGAGCTCTGGGCTTGCAGGTCCACCAATCACTGATGCATGGATAAGGTGGTCAGGAAGGCATACAGCATGCTTGCCTTCATCGGTCGAGGCATTGAATATAAAAATTAGCAAGTCATGATGCAGATTTACAGAACCTTAGTTAGGCCTCATTTGGAATATTGTGCACAATTCTGGTCACCACACTACTAGAAGGATGTGGATGCTTGGAGAGGGTACAGAAGCGGTTTACTAAGATGTTGCCTGGTATGGAGGGCATTAGCTATGAGGAGAGGTTAGATAAACTCGGTCTGTTCTAACTGGAATGACGGAGGTTGAGAGGCGACCTGATAGAGGTCTACAAGATTATGAGTGGCATGAACAGAGTGGATAGTCAGATGCTCTTTCCTAGGGTAGGATAGTCAAGTACTCGGGGACATAGGTTTAAAGTGCGTGGGGAAAAGTTTAGAATAGATGTGGATGGCAAGGTTTTTACGCAGAGGGTGGTAAATATATGGAACACACTGCCTGTAGAGGTGGTGGGTGCAGGTACAATTGCGGCATTTAAGGGGCATCTCGACAAATATGAATAGGGTGGGAATGGAAGGATATGAACTCCGTAAGAACATTCGGATTTAGTTTAGACAGGTACCATGGTCGGCGCAGGCTTTGTGGGCCGAAGGCCCTGTTCCTGTGCTGTATTGTTCTTTGTTATTTGATACGGACCCTTGTTTTAGGTTCGACAGGCAGCATGGTTGACGCAGGCTTGGAGGGCCAAAGGGCCTGTCCCTGTGTTGTACATTTCTTTGTTCTTTGTCACCGAGCTAGGCCCAGGCTAATGCTCTGGGGATGCAGTTCAAATCCCACTATGGCAGCTGGTGGAAATTAGTGTCAGTAATGGTTAGTAACCATGAAGTTAATTTCAGCTATGAAGAGAGACTAGATAGGCAGGAGTTATTCTCCTTAGAGAAGAAAAGGCCGAGGGTGGACTTGGTTGAGGTGTACAGAATGATGAAGTTAGGGTAGATGGGAAGAAAACTATTCCCTTAGTAGAAGGGTCAATAACCGTACTTTAAACTAAGAGTCAGGAGATTTAGAGGGGATTTGAGGAAAAACCTTTTCACCCAGAGGGTGGTGGGAATCTGGAACTCACTGACTAAATTGTGGTAGAGGTGGGAATACTTGAAATACCGTAACATGCACAGGTATGGACCAAGTGCTGGAAAATGAGATGAGAGTAGATAGGTGCAGGCACGATGGGCTGAATGGCCACTTTCTGAGCTGTATGACTCTATTACTGTAACAAACACCTGGATAAGTGGGGGGGGTTGAGGGTGGGGTGGGGGGGGGGGTGGAATTTCACTGCTGACGGGGAAGTGGAGGAGGAGGAGAAGGATTGATGATGGCAGTTGCCCGAGGGGAGGCCAGGGGAGGTGCGGGACATGGGCCGCAGACTGGCCTAGGAGTGGTTCTGGTTGATCGGCAGGGGAGGGGGCAGTGTGCCTCCCTGACCAGGCTGGTCACGTGGAATGTTCGGGGACTGAATGGGACAGTCAAAAGGGCCCATGTGTTTGCGCACTTGAGGCAACTGTGGGAAACTGGAGGGAATGGCCGTGGTATTGGCAAATATCTATGCCCCGAACTGGGATGACGTTGAGTTTGTTAGATGGGTCCTGGGGAAGATCCCGGACCTAGATTCACATCGACTGATTATGGGGGGAGATTTCAACACGGTCCTGGATCCAAGGCTGGATCGGTCGAGTTCTCGGTCTGGGAAAGTATCATCTATGGCAAAGGATCCATGGAGATTTGGGAGGCTGAGGAGTAAGGAGTTTTCATTCTACTCCCATGTGCACTAGGTGTATTCCCAGATAGACTTTTTTGTGTTGGACAAAACGTTGCTGGCTGAGGTGGTAGATGCTGAATATTCAGCAATTGTGGTGTCAGACCACACCCCTCACTGAGTGGACCTGCAAGTTAGTAAAGGGAAGGCCCAGCACCCACAATGGAGGTTAGATGTGTGTGTGGTAGTATGTATTGGGGGTCATGTGGGACTGGAAGCCCTAATGTCATTGGCTGACAGATCCCGGGTCCTGGTTGGCCGTTGACCTCATACGCCGCCCTGAAGGCGAAGTATAAGAAGCCGGTGCCTTCCCCCGCAGGCCAGTTTACTATCGGGCTGCTGGGGAACAGACACGCTTAATAAAGCCTCATCGACTTCACTCTATTCGTCTCACGGAGTCTTTGTGCGCCACAATTTATTAAGCGTGCCTAAAAAGGACTATGGAGCTCAGGATCATTCCAGAATGCCTGAGGATCAGCCCCCACGCAGTGAATGCGGCAGCAGCCTTCAAACGCTGGCAGACTTGCTTTGAGGCCGACATCACATCGACCACAGGCCGAGTCTCAGACGAACAAAAACTGCAGGTCCTGCACTCGAGGGTGAGCACGGAGATTTTCACCCTCATTGAAGACACCCACGATTTCCAGACGGCGTTCACAGCACTGAGAAGTCTCTACGTTCGCCCAGTTAACCAAATCTACGCTCGCTACCAGCTCGCGACAAGACGGCAAGCTCCCGGAGAATCGATGGACGAGTTCAGAGGCTTTTCCCCAGGGTAGAGGGGTCAATTACTAGGGGGCATAGGTTTAAGGTGAGAGGGGCAAGGTTTAGAGTAGATGTACGAGGCAAGTTTTTTACGCAGAGGGTAGTGGGTGCCTGGAACTCACTACCGGAGGAGGTAGTGGAGGCAGGGACGATAGGGACATTTAAGGGGCATCTTGACAAATATATGAATAGGATGGGAATAGAAGGATACGGACCCAGGAAGTGTAGAAGATTGTAGTTTAGTCGGGCAGTATGGTCGGCACGGGCTTGGAGGGCCGAAGGGCCTGTTCCTGTGCTGTACATTTCTTTGTTCTTTGTTCTTTGTTCTACGCCGCGCTGCTGATTTTGGGAAGAGCCTGCAGCTGCCCGTCGGTGAATGCAAATGAACGTACGGACATGTTAATGCGCGATGCTTTTGTGGCAGGTATGCAATCCTCCCAAATCCGCCAAAGACTTCTAGAAAAAGAGTCGCTAGGACTCTCAGAGGCACGGGCCCTGGCAGCCTCGCTGGACGTAGCCGCGCGTAATACCCGCGCCTACGGCCCCGACCGCGCGGCAGGCCATTGGGCCCCGTACGTACCCGCCGCGGCAAACCCCCTACCCCCCCCCCCGGACACCCCACAGGCTTGCGCAGTCCAAACGCCGAGTCGCACCGGGGGCGCCCGCTGTTATTTCTGCGGCCAGGCGAAGCACCCCCGACAACGCTGTCCGGCCCGCGCAGCCATCTGCAAAAGCTGCGGGAAAAAGGGCCATTATGCGGTGGTGTGCCGATCCCGCGTGGTCGCCGCCGTCCCGGGAGAACAGGGAGCCCTACAGGCAGCCTATGCGTCCCAACCCCCCCAGCACGCCATGTGCGACCTGCAGGCGCCGCCATTTTGGGTCCCAACCACCGCGGTCCCGGGAGAACTGGGAGCCCTGCACGCCGCCTACGCTCCCCAACCCTCCTCCCCGCAGTCCATGTACGACCCGCCGCCGGCGCTCCCGATTTGGGTGCCGGCCAACACTCTCCACGGAGAGGAGGGGGTTTTTCGCATCCCGAACGCCACCCTCACCCCCGTCCCGTGCCCCACGCCTGACCCGCCGGCGCCACCTACCTTGACCCCGACCACCGCTGACCCCGGCGAGGGAGCTCCGCACAGTCCCAGCGCTCGCGGCCCCACGACTGACCCGCCTGACCCGCCGGCCTGGGCCCCGACCACCGCTGTCCCCGGCGAGGGAGCTCCGCGCGGTCCCAGCGCTCGCGGCCCCACGACTGACCCGCCGGCGCCGCTGACCTGGGCCCTCACCCCCGTCCCGCGCCCCATGCCTGACCCGCCGGCCTGGGCCCCGACCACCGCTGTCCCCGCTGAGGGAGCTCCGCGCGGTCCCAGCGCTCGCGGCCCCACGACTGACCCGCCGGCGCCGCCGACCTGGGCCCTCACCCCCGTCCCGCGCCCCACGCCTGACCCGCCGGCGCAACTTACCTGGACCCCGATCACCGCCGTCCCCGGCGAGGGAGCTCCTCACGGTCCCAGCGCTCGCGGTACTGACCCGCCGGCCTGGGCCCCGACCACCGCTGTCCCCGGCGAGGGAGCTCCACGCGGTCCTAGCGCCCGCGGCCCTGGCGCTCGCAGTCAAGGAACTCTGCGCGGTCCTAGCGCCCGCGGCCCGGGCGCTCGCAATGGTCCCGACCACCACGAGGGAAGGAGGGGCCCCCGCCATCTTGGACCGCCCCCGACCTGTACGACGCATGGGGCGGCCATTTTGTCCACCCCCGACGCCATCTTGTGACCCCTCAGCCACGGGCGATGTATGGGGGTGGCCATTTTGTCCATCCCCGACGCCATCTTGGACGGCAACAACGGACCCCACCCCACTACTACAACCATGGCTCGCTTCGGTTACACTCGATCAGGCTCGGCCCCGGACTCTCCAGACGACGACGACAACGGTCCTAATTAACGGCCACGAGACGCCATGCCTAGTCGACTCCGGGAGCACGGAAAGTTTTATACATCCCGACACGGTAAGACGCTGTTCCTTAACTACCTTCCCCAGCGCACAAAAGATTTGCCTAGCTGCAGGATCCCACTCCGTACAGATCCAGGGATTCTGCATAGTTACCCTAACGGTACAGGGGAGGGAATTCAAAAACTACAAACTTAACGTCCTTCCCCAACTCTGTGCCCCCACCTTGCTGGGCTTAGATTTTCAATGTAACCTACAGAGCCTTACGTTTAAATTCGGCGGCCCCATACCCCCACTCACTATCTGCGGCCTCGCCACCCTCAAGGTGCAACCCCCGTCCTTGTTTGCGAACCTCACCCCGGATTGCAAACCCGTCGCCACTAGGAGCAGACGGTACAGCGCCCAGGACCGGACCTTCATTCGCTCTGAAGTCCAGCGGCTACTAAAGGAGGGCATAATCCAGGCCAGCAATAGACCCTGGAGAGCGCAGGTGGTAGTAGTGAAGACAGGGGAGAAACAAAGGATGGTCATTGACTATAGCCAGACCATCAACAGGTACACACAACTAGACGCGTACCCTCTCCCCTGCATATCCAACATGGTCAATCGGATTGCCCAGTATAAAGTCTTCTCCACCGTGGACCTCAAGTCCGCCTACCATCAGCTCCCCATCCGCCCAAGTGACCGCAAGTACACAGCCTTCGAGGCAGACGGGCATTATACCATTTCCTACGGGTCCCTTTTGGCGTCACAAACGGCGTCTCGGTCTTCCAACGGGAAATGGACCGAATGGTTGATCAACATGGGTTACGGGCCACGTTCCCGTACCTCGACAATGTAACCATCTGCGGCCACGATCAGCAGGACCACGACGCCAACCTCCAAAAATTCCCCCAGACTGCCAAAGCCTTGAACCTCACGTACAACGAGGACAAGTGCGTTTTTAGCACCGATCGGCTAGCCATTCTGGGCTACATAGTGCGCAATGGGATAATAGGCCCCGACCCCGAACGTATGCGCGCACTCATGGAATTTCCCCTCCCGCACTGCCCAAAAGCCCTGAAACGCTGCCTGGGGTTCTTTTCATACTACGCCCAGTGGGTCCCCCAGTACGCAGACAAGGCCCGCCCCCTAATACAGACCACGACTTTCCCGCTGTCGACAGAGGCTTGCCAGGCTTTCAGCCGCATCAAAGCGGACATCGCAAAGGCCACGATGCGCGCCATCGACGAGTCCCTCCCCTTCCAGGTCGAGAGCGACGCCTCTGACGTAGCTCTAGCGGCTACCCTTAACCAAGCGGGCAGACCCGTGGCCTTCTTCTCCCGAACCCTCCACGCCTCAGAAATCCGCCACTCCTCAGTGGAAAAGGAAGCCCAAGCCATAGTGGAAGCTGTGCGACATTGGAGGCATTACCTAGCCGTCAGGAGATTCACTCTCCTCACTGACCAACGGTCGGTAGCCTTCATGTTCGATAATGCACAGCGGGGCAAGATCAAGAACGACAAGATCTTGCGGTGGAGGATCGAACTCTCCACCAACTATGAGATCTTGTACCGGCCCGGAAATCTGAACGAGCCGTCCGATGCCCTATCCCGCGGGACATGTGCCAACGCACAAATTGACCGCCTCCAAGCCCTCCACGAGGACCTCTGCCACCCGGGGGTCACTCGGTTTTACCACTTCATCAAGTCCCGCAATCTCCCATACTCCTTAGAGGAGGTCCGTACAGTCACAAGAGACTGCCACATCTGCGCAGAATGCAAACCGCATTTTTTCAGGCCAGATGGAGCGCACCTGATTAAGGCTTCCCGCCCCTTTGAACGCCTCAGTCTCGATTTCAAAGGGCCCCTCCCCTCCACCGACCGCAACGCGTATTTCCTTAATGTAGTGGACGAATACTCCCGCTTCCCTTTTGCCATTCCCTGCTCCGACATGACCGCGGCCACAGTCATTAAAGCCCTGAACAGCATCTTCACGCTGTTCGGTTACCCCGCATACGTCCACAGCGACAGGGGGTCCTCTTTCATGAGTGACAAGCTGCGCCAGTTCCTGCTCAGCAAGGACATAGCTTCAAGCAGGACGACCAGCTACAACCCCCGGGGGAACGGGCAAGTAGAAAGGGAGAACGGCACGGTCTGGAAGGCCGTCCTACTGGCCCTACGGTCCAGGGATCTCCCAGTTTCACGGTGGCAGGAGGTCCTCCCGGACGCTCTCCATTCCATCCGGTCGTTATTATGTACGAGCACTAATCAAACGCCTCACGAGCGTCTCCTTGTCTTCCCTAGGAGGTCCTCCTCTGGAACGTCGCTGCCGACCTGGCTGGCGGCCGTAGGACCCATCCTGCTCCGAAAGCACGTGCGGGCACATAAGGCGGACCCGTTGGTCGAAAGGGTTCACCTCCTCCACGCAAACCCCCAGTACGCCTACGTGGAGTACCCCGACGGCCGACAGGACACGGTCTCCCTGCGGGATCTGGCGCCCGCCGGCACCACGCACACCCCCCCCGACACCATCAACCCAACCACGCCCCTTCCTGCCACCACCGCACCCCGCGACCGCCCCCTTCCCAGGAGGATCAGTCCCCCTCCCCTTTGCACCGACAGCTGAAACCGTGCGGCTCCCGGAGACAACAACGCTGGTACAAGCACCACCACCACCGCCGGGGCCGAGGCGATCGACCAGACCGCCCGACCGAGTCGTGGCGTCGATGTAAAACAAAAATGGACTGTCCAATGAACATTTTGTTTTTCCTATATCCTCTGTAAATAGTTGTAACAGGACGATACTGTCCAATACTGTACTACCATGTAACTGTTCTATCCTCCCAGGACCAGCCCTGTAAACCCTTACCACCATACGAAGCATCACCCCGCCGGGTTCATTTTTGACAAGGGGTGAATGTGGTAGTATGTATTGGGGGTCATGTGGGACTGGAAGCCCTAATGTCATTGGCTGACAGATCCCGGGTCCTGGTTGGCCGTTGACCTCATACTCCGTCCTGAAGGCGAAGTATAAGAAGCCGGTGCCTTCCCCCGCAGGCCAGTTTACTATCGGGCTGCTGGGGAACAGACACGCTTAATAAAGCCTCATCGACTTCACTCTATTCGTCTCACGGAGTCTTTGTGCGCCACAATGTGGCTGTTAGCGGAGGAAGAGGCGTGTGAGCGGGTGAGGGAGGCCATTCGGGGATATATAAAGATCAATGACACAGGTGAGGATTCGTTCAGGGTGGTTTGGGAGGCACTGAAGACGGTTATTTGGGGGGACCTTACCTCAATTCGGGCCCATAAGGAGAAGGCTAAGCAGGCGGAGTTGGACAGGCTGGTAGGCAAAATATTACAGGTGGGCAGGAGGTACGCGGAGTCTCCGGATGACAGGCTTCTGAAGGAGCGTCAGAGAGTGCAGCTGGAATTTGGGTTCCTGTCCACAGGTAAGGCAGAGGGACAGCTGAGGAGGGTAAAGGCAGTGGTGTATGAATATGGGCGAAAAGCCAGCAGGATGCTGACCCACCAGCTGAGGAAACAGGAGGCGGTGAAAGAGATTGGGAAAGTAAGAGAAACAGGAGGGAAGGTGGTTCCGGATCCAGCGGGGGTGAATTATGTGTATCGGGAATTTTACAGTGGATTGTATAAATCAGAACCCCGAGATGGGGTGGAGGGTATGAAGCGATTTCTGTGAGGGCTGGAGTTCCCGAGGACAGATGAGTAGTTAGTGGAGGGGTTGGGAGCTGCAATTGGGCTTGGGGAGGTTATAGATGGGCTGGGGGCGATGCAATCGGGTAAGGCCCCGGGGCCTGACGGATACCCAGTTGAATTCTATAAAAGGTTTTCCGAGCTGTTGGGGCCGCTCCTGGTAAAGGCTTTCAATGAGTCGAAGGAGCAGGGAGTGCCACTCCCGGTCCTATCGCAGGTATCGATTTCCCTTATTTTGAAGGGGGATATGGATCCGGACAGCTGTGGCTCGTGTAGGCCAATCCCCCTGCTAAATGTGGATGCGAAACTGCTGGCAAGATCTTGGCCACACACATAGAGGATTGTGTTCTGGAGGTAATTGTTGTGTTGTGTACTCTGGGATAACACAGGCTGCAACTGAATGCAGCTTTAACCAAAAGATACTCCAGACCTTGAAGTTAGTCCAATCAGGTTTATTGAACCAGTAGCACAGTTAGCACAGTTCTCTATGAGTTCGACTCTCTGCTAACCTAAGTGTGGTTACCCTGTCTGACTGAACCAGACTAGCTCTTAGCCACGTGCTGGAGGTGTGATACTGTAAATACACCTTGACTCACTCTGTAGATGTCCATCAGTAAAAAGGCGGAGTGTGAGTGCCTCGTGCCTTTTATAGTGAGATACCACCCCTGAGTGTCCTGCCTGCTCATTGGTCATAGAACATAGAACATTACAGCGCAGTACAGGCCCTTCGGCCCTCGATGATGCACCGACCTGTGAAACCACTCTAAAGCCCATCTACACTATTCCCTTATCATCCATATGTCTATCCAATGACCATTTGAATGCCCTTAGTGTTGGCGAGTTCACTACTGTTGCAGGCAGGGCATTCCACGCCCTTACTACTCTCTGAGTAAAGAACCTACCTCTGACATCTGTCTTATATCTATCACCCCTCAATTTAAAGCTATGTACTCTCGTGCTAGACATCACCATCCGAGGAAAAAGGCTCTCACTGTCCACCCTATCCAATCCTCTGATCATCTTGTATGCCTCAATTAAGTCACCTCTTAACCTTCTTCTCTCTAATGAAAACAGCCTCGAGTCCCTCAGCCTTTCCACATAAGATCTTCCCTCCATACCAGGCAACATTCTGGTAAATCTCCTCTGCACCCTTTCCAATGCTTCCACATCCTTTCTGTAATGCGGCGACCAGAATTGCACGCAATACTCCAAATGCAGCCGCACCAGAGTTTTGTACAGCTGCAACATGACCTCATGGCTCCGAAACTCAATCCCTCTACCAATAAAAGCTAACATATCCTGTTCTCTGTGTTCATTAGCTGCCTGTCTGTGCCTGTCTGTATATCATTATCTGCATGTCTGCATATCATGACATCTCCCTTTGTTTAAATGTTTTGTTGGCATATGGGAACGTACTTACATGTGGTGGCATATATTAACATATTTAATATAATATGTAAGGGAGGTAAGGGAGACCACCGGTGTCCTTGCTAACTTCACCTGCGGGAAGTGCAGCCATCTCCAGCTCCTCACAGACAATGTTAGGGAACTGGAGCTGGAGGTGGATGAACTGAGGATCATTCGGGAAGCTGAGGGGGTGATAGATAGAAGCTACAGGGACATAGTTACACCTGAGAACAAAGGTAACTGGGTAACAGTTAGAGGTGGGAAGAGGAGGAAGCAGTTAGTACAGGGATCCCCTGTGGTTGTTCCTCTCAACAATAAGTATACCGCTTTGGATACTGTTTGGGGGGGATTACCGAGCAGGGGTAGGCTGCAGTGACCGGGTCTCTGGTACGAGGTCCGGCTCTGGGGCTCAGAAGGGAAGTGGGGAGATTAGGAGAGCACTGCTTATAGGGGACTCAATAGTTAGAGGTACAGACAGGCGGTTCTGTGGGCACGGGCGAGACTCCCGGAAGGTATGTTGCCTCCCGGGTGCCAGGATCCATGATGTCTCGGATTGTGTCTTCAGGATCCTTAAGGGGGAGGGGGAGCGGCCAGAAGTCGTGGTGCACATTGGTATTAACGATGTAGGTAGGAAAAGGGGTGTGGATGTAATAAACGAGTTTAGGGAGTTAGGCTGGAAGTTAAAAGCCAGGACAGACAGAGTTGTCATCTCTGGTTTGTTGCCGGTGCCACGTGATAGCGAGGCTAGGAATAGGGAGAGAGTGCAGCTGAACACGTGGCTGCAGGAATGGTGTAGGAGGGAGGGCTTCAGGTATTTGGATAATTGGAGTGCATTCTGGGGAAGGTGGGACCTGTACAAGCAGGACGGGTTGCATCTGAACCAGAGGGGCACCAATATCCTGGGAGGGAGGTTTTCTAGTACTCTTCGGGAGGGTTTAAACTAATTTGGCAGGAGAATGGGAACCGGATTTGTAGTCCAGCAACTAAGGTAGATGATGTTCAGGACGCCAAAGCATGTAATGAGGCAGTAGGGTAGGTAACACTGACAAAGGAGAGTACTTGCAGGAACGGAGATGGGTTGAAGTGGGCAGACTTCAAGGCAAGAAGAATCAGGAATAGGGTGGGTGAACTTAAGGCATGGATCGGTACTTGGGACTACGATGTGGTGGCCATCACGGAAACTTGGATAGAAGAGGGGCAGAAATGGTTGTTGGAGGTTCCTGGTTATAGATGTTTCAATAAGATTAGGGAGGGTGGTAAAAGCGGTGGGGGGGGTGGCATTGTTAATTAGAGATAGTATAACAGCTGCAGAAAGGCAGTTCGAGGAGGATCTGCCTATTGAGGTTGAAGTCAGAAATAGGAAAGGAGCAGTCACCGTGTTGGGAGTTTTCTATATTTGCCCCCCAATAGCAGCAGAGATGGGGAGGAACAGATTGGGAAACAGATTTTGGAAAGGTGCAGAAGTCACAGGGTAGTAGTCATGGGTGACTTCAACTTCCCAAACATTGAGTGGAAACTTTTTAGATCAAATCGTTTGGATGGGGTGGTGTTTGTGCAGTGTGTCCAGGAAGCTTTTCTAACACAGTATGTAGATTATCCGACCAGAGGGGAGGCCATATTGGAATTGGTACTTGGTAATGAACCAGGGCAAGTGATAGATTTGTTAGTGGGGGAGCATTTTGGAGATAGTGACCACAGTGCCTATTAATTGCACCAATCAGCACAGTTACTATTGCCTTTCCATGCTTCGCAGCGCGCTTTCCTCGTGCTTTACTCAGACCCTGCCAATAGGTCTGCCCTATTGCTCCGGGACCTGTCTCGGTATTCAAACAAAATCCTGTCCATAGGGGCCACCCGTTTGTCTTCATATACTTTCTTATCTTCTCTTCTCATATGGGACACTTCTCTATCTCTGACATCTGTTCTGCCATAATTTAGGAACAAGGGGGTAGGGAGGAGACTGGACAGCGGGAACGGCTTATTGCTATTTTCCGGCCTTAAACCCTCTGAATTTGAGTACAAACTAGCAGAATTCACCTTATCCTCCCCTGTTAGGTATGCATGCAGTTAATACACACTTCCAAAATCAGTGATTTGTCCAATATATGGTTTATGATTTTAAAGTAATTTGTCAATAGAGACTGTCCACTCCCTTTGATTTAATTGAAATCCTGGCCGTCACGCAGGGCATTTGTCGTCTTAATTCAGGCTCAGGCTAAATCTCCAGGAATATTAAGTATGTGGGATCTTTCAGAACAGCAATTGCTTTTTTAAAAAAATATTTTATTGAAAATTTTTGGTCAACCATCACAGTACATTGTGTATCCTTTACACAATAATATAACAGTATAGATAACAATGACCTGTTTTATAAACAAAGAATAAATAATATATAACAAAAACAAAAACTAAAACTAAATGGCAACTGCCTTGTCTCAGATAAACACTCTCCAAAAATATGATTTAACAGTCCAATATACAATTATTTATAGCAACGACCTATACATATTATACATATATACTAATAACCCTGAGACTCCTTCTGGTTCCTCCCTCCCCCCCCCCCCCCCCCCCCCCCCCCCCCCCCCCCCCGGGATGCTGCTGCTGCCTTCTTCTTTTCCATTCCCTCTATCTTTCTGTGAGGTATTCGACGAACGGTTGCCACCGCCTGGTGAACCCTTGAGCCGATCCCCTTAGGACGAACTTAATCCGTTCCAGCTTTATAAACCCTGCCATGTCATTTATCCAGGTCTCCACCCCCGGGGGCTTGGCTTCCTTCCACATCAACAGTATCCTGCGCCGGGCTACTAGGGACGCAAAGGCCAAAACATCGGCCTCTCTCGCCTCCTGCACTCCCGGCTCTTGTGCAACCCCAAATATAGCCAACCCCCAGCTTGGTTCGACCTGGACCCCCACTACTTTCGAAAGCACCTTTGTCACCCCCACCCAGAACCCCTGTAGTGCCGGACATGACCAGAACATGTGGGTGTGATTCGCTGGGCTTCTTGAGCATCTCGCACACCTATCCTCTACCCCAAAAAATTTACTGAGCCGTGCTCCAGTCATATGCGCCCTGTGTAACACCTTAAATTGAATCAGGCTTAGCCTGGCACACGAGGACGATGAGTTTACCCTACTTAGGGCATCCGCCCACAGCCCCTCCTCAATCTCCTCCCCCAGCTCTTCTTCCCATTTCCCTTTCAGCTCATCTGCCATAATCTCCCCCTCGCCCCTCATTTCCCTATATATATCTGACACCTTACCGTCCCCCACCCATGTCTTTGAGATTACTCTGTCCTGCACCTCATGCGTCGGGAGCTGCGGGAATTCCCTCACCTGCTGCCTCGCAAAAGCCCTCAGTTGCATATAAAGGAATGCATTCCCTTGGGGCAACCCATATTTCTCGGTCAGCGCTCCCAGACTTGCGAACTTCCCATCCACAAACAGATCTTTCAGTTGCATTACTCCTGCTCTTTGCCATATTCCAAATCCCCCATCCATTCTCCCCGGGGCAAACCTATGGTTATTTCTTATCGGGGACCCCACCAAGGCTCCCGTCTTTCCCCTATGCCGTCTCCACTGTCCCCAAATTTTCAAAGTCGCCACCACCACCGGGCTTGTGGTGTATTTCTTCGGTGAGAACGGCAGTGGGGCCGTCACCATAGCTTGTAGGCTAGTCCCCCTACAGGACGCCCTCTCCAATCTCTTCCACGCCGCTCCCTCCTCTTCTCCCATCCACTTACTCACCATTGAGATATTAGCGGCCCAGTAGTACTCAGGCTCGGTAGTGCCAGCCCCCCCCTATCCCTACTACGCTGTAAGAATCCCTTCCTCACTCTCGGGGTCTTCCCGGCCCACACAAAACTCATGATACTCTTTTCGATCCTTTTGAAAAAAGCCTTCGTGATCACCACCGGGAGGCACTGAAACACAAAGAGGAATCTCGGGAGGACTACCATTTTAACCGCCTGCACCCTCCCTGCCAGTGACAGGGATACCATGTCCCATCTCTTGAAGTCCTCCTCCATTTGTTCCACCAATCGCGTTAAATTTAACCTATGCAATGTACCCCAATTCTTGGCTATCTGGATCCCCAAGTAACGAAAGTCCCTTGTTACCTTCCTCAGCGGAAAGTCCTCTATTTCTCTGCTCCCCTGGATGCACCACAAACAACTCACTTTTCCCCATGTTCAGTTTATATCCTGAGAATTCTCCAAACTCCCGAAGTGTCCGCATTATCTCTGGCATCCCCTCCGCCGGGTCCGCTACATATAACAACAAATCATCCGCATACAGAGATACCCGGTGTTCTTCTCCTCCTCTAAGTACTCCCCTCCACTTCTTCGAACCCCTCAATGCTATTGCCAGGGGCTCAATCGCCAGTGCAAACAGTAACGGGGACAGAGGGCATCCCTGCCTTGTCCCTCTATGGAGCCGAAAGTATGCAGATCCCCGTCCATTCGTGACCACACTCGCCACTAGGGCCCTATACAACAGCTGCACCCATCCAACATACTCATCTCCAAAACCAAATCTCCTCAGCACCTCCCACAAATAATCCCACTCCACTCTATCAAATGCTTTCTCGGCATCCATCGCCACCACTATCTCCGCTTCCCCCTCTGGTGGGGGCATCATCATTACCCCTAGCAGCCTCCGTATATTCGTATTCAGCTGTCTCCCCTTCACAAACCCAGTTTGGTCCTCATGGACCACCCTCGGGACACAATCCTCTATCCTCATTGCCATTACCTTGGCCAGAATCTTAGCGTCTACATTTAGGAGGGAAATAGGTCTATAGGACCCGCATTGCAGCGGGTCCTTTTCCTTCTTTAGGAGAAGCAATATCGTTGCCTCAGACATAGTCGGGGGCAGCTGTCCCCTTTCCTTTGCCTCATTAAAGGTCCTCATCAGTAGCGGGGCGAGCAAGTCCACATATTTCCTGTAAAATTCAACTGGGAATCCATCCGGTCCCGGAGCCTTCCCCGCCTGCATGCTCCTAATTCCTTTCACTACTTCCTCTATTTCAATCTGAGCTCCCAGTCCCACCCTTTCCTGCTCCTCCACCTTGGGAAATTCCAGCCGGTCCAGAAAGCCCATCATTCTCTCCCTCCCATCCGGGGGTTGAGCTTCGTATAATTTTTGTAAAATGCCTTGAACACTCCATTCACTCTCTCCGCTCCCCGCTCCATCTCTCCTTCCTCATCCCTCACTACCCCTATTTCCCTCGCTGCTCCCCTTTTCCTCAATTGGTGGGCCAGCAACCTGCTCGCCTTCTCCCCATATTCGTACTGTACATCCTGTGCCTTCCTCCACTGTGCCTCTGCAGTACCCGTTGTCAGCAAGTCAAATTCTACGTGTAGCCTTTGCCTTTCCCTGTACAGTCCCTCCTCCGGTGCCTCCGCATATTGCCTGTCCACCCTCAGAAGTTCTTGCAGCAACCGCTCCCGTTCCCTACTCTCCTGCTTTCCTTTATGTGCCCTTATTGATATCAGCTCCCCTCTAACCACTGCCTTCAGCGCCTCCCAGACCACTCCCACCTGGACCTCCCCATTATCATTGAGTTCCAAGTACTTTTTAATGCACCCCCTCACCCTTAGACACACACCCTCATCTGCCATTAGTCCCATGTCCATTCTCCAGGGTGGGCACCCTTCTGTTTCCTCCCCTATCTCCAAGTCCACCCAATGTGGAGCGTGATCCGAAATGGCTATAGCCGTATACTCCGTTCCCCTCACCTTCGGGATCAACGCCCTTCCCAAAACAAAAAAGTCTATTCGCGAATAGACTTTGTGGACATAGGAGAAAAACGAAAACTCCTTACTCCTAGGTCTGCTAAATCTCCACGGATCTACTCCTCCCATCTGCTCCATAAAATCTTTAAGCACCTTGGCTGCTGCCGGCCTCCTTCCAGTCCTGGACCTCGACCTGTCCAGCCCTGGTTCCAACACCGTATTGAAATCTCCCCCCATTACCAACTTTCCCACCTCTAGGTCCGGGATGCGTCCTAGCATACGCCTCATAAAATTGGCATCATCCCAGTTCGGGGCATATACGTTTACCAAAACCACCGTCTCCCCCTGTAGTTTGCCACTCACCATCACGTATCTGCCCCCGCTATCCGCCACTATAGTCTTTGCCTCAAACATTACCCGCTTCCCCACTAATATAGCCACCCCCCTGTTTTTCGCATCTAGCCCCGAATGGAACACCTGCCCCACCCAACCTTTGCGTAGTCTCACCTGGTCTATCAGTTTCAAGTGCGTTTCCTGTAACATAGCCAAGTCTGCCTTAAGTTTCTTAAGGTGTGCGAGTACCCGTGCCCTCTTTATCGGCCCGTTCAGCCCTCTCACGTTCCACGTGATCAGCCGGGTTGGGGGGCTTTTTACCCCCCCCCCCCTTGTCGATTAGCCATCCCCTTTTTCCAGCTCCTCACCCGGTTCCCACGCAGCTGTGTCCCCCCCAGGCGGTGCCCCCCCGCCCATCCCACCCCATACCAGCTCCCCCCTCTCCCCAGCAGCAGCAGCCCAATAATTCCCCCCTCCCACCACCCCCCCCGCTAGATCCCCCACTAGCGTAGTTACACCCCCCCATGTTGCTCCCAGAAGTCAGCAAACTCTGGCCGACCTCGGCTTCCCCCCGTGACCTCGGCTCGCACCGTGCGACGCCCCCTCCTACCTGCTTCCCTGTTCTTGCCATGATTATCATAGCGCGGGAACCGAGCCCGCGCTTCCCCCTTGGCCCCGCCCCCAATGGCCAACGCCCCATCTCTTCCACCTCCTTTCCTCCCCCCACCACCTCCTGTGGAAGAGAGAAAAGTTACCACATCGCAGGATTAATAACATAAAACTCCTCTTTCCCCCCTTTTTACCCCCCTCTTCGCCCCCCATACTCGCCCCACCTCTTTGTTTCAAACGTTCTTTTTTTTTAATAACCCGCTCATTCCAATTTTTCTTCCACGATAAAAGTCCACGCCTCATCCGCCGTCTCAAAGTAGTGGTGCCTCCCTTGATATGTGACGCACAGTCTTGCCGGTTGCAGCATTCCGAATTTTATCTTCTTTTTGTGAAGCACCGCCTTGGCCCGATTAAAGCTCGCCCTCCTTCTCGCCACCTCCGCACTCCAGTCTTGGTATACGCGGATCACCGCGTTCTCCCACTTACTGCTCCGAGTTTTCTTTGCCCATCTAAGGACCATCTCTCTGTCCTTAAAACGGAGGAATCTCACCACTATGGCTCTAGGAATTTCTCCTGCTCTCGGTCCTCGCGCCATCACTCGGTATGCTCCCTCCATCTCCAGCGGACCCGCCGGGACCTCCGCTCCCATTAACGAGTGCAGCATCGTGCTCACATATGCCCCGACGTCCGCTCCCTCCGCACCTTCAGGAAGACCAAGAATCCTTAGGTTGTTCCTCCTCGCGTTGTTCTCCAGCGCCTCCATCCTTTCCACACATCGTTTATGGTGTGCCTCGTGCATCTCCGTCTTCACCACCAGGCCCTGTATGTCGTCCTCATTCTCGGCAGCCTTTGCCTTCACGACCCGAAGCTCCCGCTCCTGGGTCTTTTGTTCCTCTTTTAGCCCTTCGATCGCCTGTAATATCGGGGCCAACAGCTCCTTCTTCATTTCCTTTTTGAGTTCTTCCACGCAGCGTTTCAAAAACTCGTGTTGTTCAGGGCCCCATGTTAAACTGCCACCTTCCGACGCCATCTTGGTTTTTGCTTGCCTTCCTTGCCGCTGTTCTAAAGGATCCACCGCAATCCGGCCACCTTCCTCTCCTTTTTCATCCGTATCCAGGGGGGATTCCCTTCTGGTCCACCGCACAGTACTTTTAGCTGTTAAAATTGCCGTTGGGGCTCTTATTAAGAGCCCAAAAGTCCATTCCACCGGGAGCTGCCGAAACGTGCGACTCAGCTGGTCATCGCTGCACCCGGAAGTTCAGCAATTGCTTTTTTTTTTAATCGAGTTCTGCTGTGTGGTAATTCGGCGCGGAGTGGGAGGAGGTGCTGTTTCCCTTTTTGTTCTGTTTTCTTCTCTTGGCTTTGTAACTGGTAATCTGCAGGGAGAGATCCAGAGTGCATTCCAGGAAGCAGGGAGAAAACCAGGGACGCTGGGAAGGTAGGCGAGACAAATTCTTACCCCAGGTTCCAGCGGTCTTCATGTTCGGGAACAAGAAAGAGAGTGAGAGAGCCGGGGAGCAGCTTGGGAACAGGTAAGTGATAGATATTCTGCTATTCTGAGAGTTGCCAAATTTGTTTTGCCCAAACCTTTGCCGAAACCAGTGTGTCTTTAACCCATATATGACTGTCAAGTTGTTTCCTACAATAATATACTTTATTTCTTTACCTGCTGTCACACAATTGTTACTGTTAATCAGTCACACACAGGTGCAAGGTTAACTCACACAAGACCTTAACGTAACTTCCAGATGACTGACAAGCACCAGGCAGATGTGGCCTTATCTGGAGTCCGCAGTCTAGCAGTGTTGAAAGTCTGTGTTGCTGGTCGCCGTTGTCCTTGGCTCTGGTCCTTCCATCAATGGCGTGGACGGTCTTCTTCTTCGGCCGGTGAAGGGTCACGGTTGTTGGTTGTTGTCGAGAGCTGCTGTCGAGGGAGTGATTAATGGGCTGCATCTTTTATTCCCCAGGAGTTTTCATGCCCTTTTGGGTGGTCCCAGGTGGATGCCCAATCAATCGATCAGGGCTTGATCGATAATGTCCAAATAAGATCCGTCACCTTGTGTCGCTACCGGCCATGTCCGTTGGCATCCGAGGCACGTCGGACTACCAAAATGAGGAAAACAGACGCGACCAAGTCTGCCACTTTATGTTGATTTCCATTTAAGCCTTCAGTCGTAATGATGTGCCTCGAGAGGTTGAAGCTGAAGTAGTGTGAGTCACCTTGGTTTAGCTGAGTTCCATATAAGACAGGCGTCAAGGGCTCACTCAGTAAGGTGTGCACGTGAAAGAGACACATCCTGAGTGATTCACAGCCAGAGTGGGAATTGGAACTTGGTAATTTGGGGCAGTGTGGTAATTGGGCGTAGAGTGGGAGGAAGTGCTGTTTCCCTTTTTGTTCCGTTTTCTTCATTTGGGTTTGTAACTGGTAATCTGCAGGGAGAGATCCAGAGTGCCTTCCGGCAAGCAGGAAGAAAACCAGGGAGCACACTGGGAAGGTAGGTGACATAAAATCTTACCTCCAGGTTCCAGCGGCTTCATTTTCTGGTGTGGGAGAGAGAGTGAGAGAGCCGGGGAGCAGCTTGGGAACAGGTAAGTGATAGATATTCTGCTATTCTGAGTGATCCGACTTGGGGGGGGGGGGGGGGGGGGGGGGGGAGAGACTGAAAAGTGACATCACAGGAAAGCTATGACCTGATTGGCTGGTAGGGAATCTGCACTAAATTTAAAAATTGAACATTGTTAAACGAAGTAAACATAATTAATTAATTACTTAATCATAATTTAGAGGGGTATCTAAGCCAGAGACCGGAGAGTACTGTATTTAACATTTACATTTATAGTAGAAATCGAGTGCTAGGAAACATATAGTTAACAGGAACTTTTTAAATTTAATTTATTAATTAGTTAACGCAATGTCATTTAGGGGTGCAGTTCTCTGACTGTGAGATGTGGCAGGTCCGGGAGGCTTCCAGCATCCCGGATGGCTACATCTGCAATAAGTGCACCCAACTGGGGCTCCTCACAGACAACATGATCTGGTCAGAGCAGCAGTTGGATGCACTTAGGAGCATGCAGGTGGCAGAAAGCATCAAAGATAGCAGTTTTGTAGATGTGGCCACACCCAAAATGCAGGCAGAGAAATGGGTGACCACCAGAAGTCAAGGGAGGAATCCTCTGTGGTTGTCCCCCTCTCAAACAGGTATACCCCTTTGGATACTGTCAGGGGGGAATAGCCTATCAGGGGAAAACAGCACAGCCAGAGCAGTGGCGCCACGGCTGGCTCTGATGTTCAGCAGGGAGGGAAGAGCAATAGTCATAGGGGACATATAGTCAGGGGCACAGATAAGCTCTTCTGTGGACGTGAAAGAGACTCCAGGATGGTATGTTGCCTCCCTAGTGCCAGGGTCCAGGATGTCTCAGAACAGGTAGCGGGCATCCTGAAGGGGAAGGGCAAACAGGCAGAGGTCATTGTATATATTGATACTAATGACATAGACGGGAAGGGGAATGAGGTCCTGCAGCAGGATTCCGGGAGCTAGGCAGAAAGTTAAAAGACAGGACCTCAAGGGTTGTTATCTCGGGTTTACTCCCTATGCCACGTGCAGGGAGGCTAGAAATAGGAAGATAGAGCACGTGGCTAAACAGCTGGTGTAGGATGGAGGGTTTCAGTTATCTGGACCACTGGGAGCCCTTCCGGGGCAGGTGTGACCGTATAAGAAGGACGGGTTGCATCTAAACTGGAGAGGCAAAAATATCTGGGCTGAGATGTGGCAAATGGAGTTTAATGTAGAGAAGTGTGAGGTGATTCACTTTGGAAGGAATAACAGGAATGCGGAATATTTGGCTAATGGTAAAGTTCTTGAAAGTGTGGATGAACAGAGGGATCTAGGTGTCCATGTACATAGATCCCTGAAAGTTGCCACGCAGGTTGATAGGGTTGTGAAGAAGGCCTATGGAGTGTTGGCTTTTATTGGTAGAGGGATTGAGTTCCGGGGTCATGTTGCAGCTGTACAAAACTCTGGTACGGCCGCATTTGGAGTATTGCGTACAGTTCTGGTCACCGCATTATAGGAAGGATGTGGGAGCTTTGGAGCGGGTGCAGAGGAGATTTACCAGGATGTTGCCTGGTATGGAGGGAAAATCTTATGAGGAAAGGCTGATGGACTTGAGGTTGTTTTCGTTAGAGAGAAGAAGGTTAAGAGGAGACTTAATAGAGGCATACAAAATGATCAGGGGGTTAGATAGGGTGGACAGTGAGAGCCTTCTCCTGCGGATGGAAATGGCTAGCACGAGGGGACATAGCCTTAAACTGAGGGGTAATAGATATAGGACAGAGGTCAGAGGTAGGTTCTTTACGCAAAGAGTGGTGAGGCCGTGGAATGCCCTACCGGCAATAGTAGTGAACTCGCCAACAATGAGGGCATTTAAAAGTTTATTGGATAAGCATATGGATGATAATGGCATAGTGTAGGTTAGATGGCTTTTGTTTTTTGACTTCCCATGTCGGTGCAACATTGTGGGCCGAAGGGCCTGTACTGCGCTGTATCGTTCTATGTTCTATCCTGGCCGCGAGGTTGCAAGTGTTACACGGGAGGGTTTAAACTAATATGGCATGGGGGTGGGCACCGGAGCAATAGGTCAGAAGGTGAAAAGATTGAGGGAGAACTAGGAAACAGGGCCAGTATGGCTCTGAGGAAGAGCAGACAGGGAGATGTTGCTGAACACAGCGGGTCTGGTGGCCTGAAGTGCATATGTTTTAATGCAAGAAGTACAACAGGTAAGGCAGATAAACTTAGAGCTTGGATGAGTACTTGGAACTATGATGTTGTTGCCATTACAGACACCCAGTTGAGGGAAGGACAGGATTGGCAGCTAAACGTTCCAGGATTTAGATGTTTCAGGCGGGATAGAGTGGGATGTAAAAGGGGTGGAGGAGTTGCGCTACTGTTAGGGAGAATATCACAGCCGTACTGCGGGAGGACACCTCAGATCTCAGAGGGCAATGAGGATATATAGGTAGAGATCAGGACTAAGAAGGGTGCAGTCACAATATTGGGGGTTTACTACAGGCTTCCCAACAGCCAGCAGGAGATAGAGGAGCAGATAGGTAGACAGATTTTGTAAAGGAGTAAAAGCAACCGGGTTGTTGCGATGCAAAACTTTAACTTCCCCAATATTGACTGGGACTCACTTAGTGCTCGGGGCTTGGGTGGGACAGAGTTTGTAAGGAGCATCCAGGAGGGTTTCTTAAAATAATATGTAGATAGTCCAACTAGGGAAGGGGCTGTACTGAACCTGTTATTGGGGAACAAGCCCGGCCAGATGGTAGAAGTTTCAGTAGGGGAGCATTTCGGAAACAGTGACCACAATTCAGTAAGTTTTAAAGTGCTGGTGGATAAGGATAAGAGTGGTCCGAGAGTGAATATACAAAATTGGAGGAAGGCTAATATTAAGTGGAAACTGAAAAACAGTGATTGGGAGTGGATGTTTGAGGGTAAATCAACATCTGACATGTGGGAGGCTTTCAAATGTCAGTTGAAAGGAATTCAGGACCAGCATGTTCCTGTGAGGAAGAAGGTTGAATATGGCAAATTTCAGGAACCATGGATAATGAGAGATATTGTAGGCCCAGTGAAAAATAAAAAGGAGGCATTTGTCAGGGCTAGAAGGCTGGGAACAGATTAAGCCTGTGTGGAATATAAGGAAATTAGGAAGGAACTTAAGCAAGGAGTCAGGAGAGCTATGAGGGTTCACGAAAAGTCATTGGCAAATAGGGTTAAGGATGATCCCAAGGCTTTTTACACGTACCAATCTAAAATGATCTAAAAAGACGAGGTGTTGGGCATCTTGAAAAATATTATGGTGGATAAGTCCCCAGGGCCTGATGGGATCTACCCCAGAATACTGAAGGAGGCAAATGAGGAAATTGCTGAGGCCTTGACAGAAATCTTTGGATTTTCACTGTCTTCAGGTGATGTCCCAGAGGACTGGAGAATAGCAAATGTTGTTCCTTTATTTAAGAAGGGTAGCAAGGATAATCCAGGGAACTACAGGCCGGTCAGCCTTACGCAGTGGTCGGGAAATTACTGGAGAGAATTCTTTGAGATAGGATTGACTCCCATTTGGAAGCAAGTGGACATATTAGCGAGAGGCAGCACGGTTTTGTGAAGGGGAGGCCGTGTCTCACTAACTTGATAGAGTTTTTCGAGGAGGTCACAAAGAGGATTGATGCAGGTAGGGAAGTGGATGTTGTCTATATGGACTTCAGTAAGGCCTTTGACAAGGTCCCTCATGGCAGGCTGGTGCAAAAGGTGAAGTAACACAGGATCAGAGGTGAGCTGGCAAGGTGGATACAGAACTGGCTCAGTCATAGAAGGCAGAGAGTAGCAATGGAAGGGTGCTTTTCTGATTGGAGGGTGTGACTAGTGGTGTTCCGCAGGGTTCAGTGCTGGGACCTTTGCTGTTCGTAGTATATATAAATGATTTGGAGGAAAATGTAACTGGTCTGATTAGTAAGTTTGCGGATGACACAAAGGTTGGCAGAATTGCAGATAGCGATGAGGACTGTCAAGGATACAGCAGGATTTCGATCATTTGAAGACTTGAGCGGAGAGATGGCAGATGGAGTTTAATCTGGGCAAATGTGAGGTAATGCATTTTGGAAGGTCTAATACAGGTAGGGAACATACAGTGAATGGTAGAACCCTCAAGAGTATTGACAGACTGAGCGATCTCGGTGTACAGGTCCACAGATCAGTGAAAGGGGCAACACAGTTGGAGAAGGTAGTCAAGAAGGCGTGTGCCTTCATTGGCCGTGGCATTGAGTATAAAAATTGGCAAGTCATGTTGCAGCTGTATAGAACCTTAGTTAGGCCACACTTGGAGTAGTGTTCAATTTTGGTCACCACACTACAAGAAGGATGTGGAGGCTTTTGAGAAGGTGCAGAAGAGATTCACCAGGATGTTGCCTAGTATGGAGGGCATTAGCTATGAGGAGAGGTTGAATAAACTTGGTTTGTTCTTAGTTATACGATTTTACCCTAATTTGTTGAGGGGCGACTTGATAGAGGTCTACAAAATTATGAGGGGCATAGAAAGAGTGGATAGTCAGAGACTTTTTTCCCAGCGTTGAGGGGTCAATTACTAGAGGGCATAGGTTTAAGGTGTGAGGGGCAAGGTTTAGAGGAGATGTACGAGGCATGTTTTTTACATAGGGAGTAGTGGGTGCCTGGAAGTCGCTGCCGGAGGAGGAGGTGGAAGCAGGGACGATAGTGACGTTTAAGGCGCATCTTGACAAATACTTGTATAGGATGGGAATAGAGGGATACGGACTCCGGAAGTATAGAAGGTTTTAGGTTAGATGGGCAGCATGGTTGGCGCAGGCCTGGAGGGCCGAAGGGCCTGTTCCTGTGCTGTACTTTTCTTTGTTTTTTGTTCTTATCACCTCTATCCTCCATACTCTCAGAACGTTTTGATCCACTGCAATTAGCATACCGCCACAACCGGTCCACAGCAGACCCCATCTCCCTGGCCCTGCACTCATCCCGAGAGCATCTCAACAACAAGGATTGCTACATCAGACTCCTATTTATTGACTACAGCTCCGCTTTCAACACCATAATCTCAGCCAAGCTCATAGCAAAGCTCCAAAACCTAGGACTTGGCTCCTCACTCTGCAACTGGATCCTCGACTTTCTAACTCACAGACCACAATCAGTAAGAATAAATAACAATACCTCCATAGTTAGCCCCCTACTATACTCCTTGTACACAGATGACTGTGTGGCAAAATTTGGTTCCAACTCCATCTACAAATTTGCTGACACTACGGCCATAGTGGGCCGGAACTCAAATAACGACGAGTCTGTAGCACAATCAATCACTCACAAGACAAGATGAGAAGGAGTCGAACGATGGCTTTATTACGCAGACTTGTTCCCCAGCAGCACAGTTACAGAATGCGGCTGCTGGGAGAACCCGGGCTCTTATACTCCGCCTTACTGGGTGGAGCCAGCAGGCGGCTGATCCAATCGGGATCCAGTGTCTATCCACCAATAGCCTCTCAGCATCACAGGGTACCTTAATACCCCTAATACATACCACCACAGAGTCAGAATACAGGAGGGAGATTGAGAACCTACTGGAGTGGTGCAGCGACAACAATCTATCCCTCAATGCCAGCAAAACTAAAGAGCTGGTCATTGACTTCAGGAAGCAAAGTAGTGTACACACCCCTGTCAGCATCAAAGGGGCTGAGGTGGAGATGGTTAGCAGCTTCAAATTCCTAGGGGTATACATCACCAAAAATCTGTACTCATCCACCCACGTCAACGCTACCACCAAGAAAGCATAAAAGCGCCGATACTCCCTCAGGAAACTAAAGAAATTTGGCATGTCCACATTAACTCTTACCAACTTTTACAGATGTACCATAGAAAGTATCTGATCTGGCTGCATCACAGCCTAGTACACCAACTGCTCGGCCTATGACCGCAAGAAACTTCAGAGAGCCATGAACACAGCCCAGTCCATCACATGAACCTGCCTCCCATCCATTGACTCCATCTCTGCCTGGGGAAAGCGGGCAGCATAATCAAAGACCCTTCCCACCCGGCTTACTCACTCTTCCAACTTCTTCCATCGGGCAGGAGATACAAAAGTCTGAGAACACGCATGAACAGACTCAAAAACAGCTTCTTCCCCACTGTTACCAGACTCCTAAATGACTTTCTTATGGACTGACCTCATTAACACTACACTCCTGTATACTTCACCCGATGCTGGTGTTTTATAGTTACATTGTGTACCTTGTGTTGCACTATTATGTGTTTTCTTTTATTTCATTTTCTTTTCATGTACTTCATGATCTGTTGAGCTGCTCGCAGATAAATACTTTTCACTGTACCTTGGTACACGTGACAATAAACAAAATCCAAATCCAAATCCAAAAGCCTATTGTCCCGGAATGACCCTTTTCCTGGGCTGTTCGCAAAAGTTTGGGCTGCAGCTTTTTGTTTATTTGCAAGATACAGCCTTTCTGTCCATGAACTTGGCTACTTTTCCCAGCATCCTTTGCCGGATGCCATTTTTGGTGGCGACACCTGGTCAAAAAGGTATGTTTTAAAAAGTGTCTTAAAGGAGGAAAGTTACCAAGGAGGTGGAGAGGTGTCGGGTGGGATGTAGAATTCTAGAGCCTGGGGCCTGTGAGCTATGAAAGGCACATCCACAAAAGGTGGAGCAGTTATAATTTGAGAAGCACAAGAGACTAGAATTAGAGGAGTGCAGATACACTGGAGGGTTATGGGGTTGAAAGAGATTACACAGCGAGCGCATCACAGATCATGGAGGGATTTGAAGACAAGGAGGGGATGTTGAAATCAAGACATTGTTTGACTATAGGAGCCAATATTGGTCAGGGGGTACTTGAATGTAGGGAAATGGGACTTGATACAAGTTAAGACACAAGAGCTTTTGATAACCCCGACCTTAACAAGTGTAGAATGTAGGAGGCCAGCCAGGAATATGCTGGAATAGTGCAGGAACAAAGGCATTGATGTGGGTTTCAGCAGCAGGTGAGCTGAGACAAGTGCGAAGTTGAACAATTTTAAGGCGGTGAAAATAGATCATCTTAGAGATGATGCAAATATGAGGTCCAAAGTTCATCTCAGGATGATCATAGAATTTACAGTGCAGAAGGAGGCCATTCGGCTCATCGAGTCTGCAACGGCTCTTGGAAAGAGCACCCTACTCAAGCCCACACCCTCACCCTATCCTCGTAAACCAGTAACCCCACCTAACCTAAGGGAAATTTAACATGACCAATCCACCTAATCTGCACATCTTTGGACTGTGGGAGGAAACCGGAGCAACCGGAGGAAACCCATGCGGACACGGGGAGAAAATGTAGACTCCTCACAGGCAGTCACCCAAGCCGGGAATCGAACCTGGGACCCTGGAGCTGTGAGGCAACTGTGATAACCACTGTGCTGCCATGCTGCCCCTGATCAAATACAGCATGGTGGGGAATGTCCATTTTTTTTAAATTTAGAGTACCCAATTCTTATTTTTCCAATTAAGGGGCAATTTAGCGTGGCCAATCCACCTAGCCTGCATTTCTTTTTGGATTGTGGGGGTAAAACCACGTAGACACAGGGAGAATGTGCAAACTCCAAATGACCTTAGGGCCGGAATCGAACCCGCGTACTGGGGCTGTGATGCAGCAGTGCTAACCACTGCGGGGGTGGGGGGGGAATGCAGTCCGTGGTCGGCGGCAGGACCTCCGAGGCGATTGCTCAAGGAAGAGTCAATTAATTGCCAAAAAGTGGGGAGCAGCCAAATGAGGGTGGTGGCTGTTTCACAGCGCCAGCAGCTCGCCCTGAGTTGTTATTTTTAAAGACATTCAGGAAGCCCACAGACACAGACCAAAAGAAGGGGTCTACAGCAACAGAGTCAGCAGAAAAATTACTTCTTGTTCCAGCCTTCCCCTACTCTCCCACACTCAATTTCTGCTGCCACAGGTTCGGTAAGATTCAGTCCTTGGAGTGGACTCCTGGGTATAGTGTTGGGCATGGAAATTATTAAACCGATGGTTTCCCGGACCTGCGGCACGGATTTTCCAGAATGATTCCAGGGATGGGGGTGAGGAAAATGTGGGCTTTGGCCCTTGGAGCAAGAGGGCTGGTTTAGCTCAGTGGGCTAGACAGCTTGTTTGTGATGTCGAACAAGGCCAGCAGCGCAGATTCAATTTCCGTACAAGCTGAGGATTCTGAATTCTCCCTCTGTGTACCCGAACAGGCACAGTAATGTGGTGACTAGGGGCTTTTCACAGGAACTTCATTGCAGTGATAATGTAAGCCTACTTGTGACAATAAAAAGATTATTGTATTTTGGAGCAAGAGGATTTTTGAAACAGGTGTACAAGATTTCTGACAGATTTGGATCAGAGTACCGGGCTAGATGAAGCTGCTAAGGGAAATTGTTCCCACTTGTAAAAGAGTCGCGAACGAGAGTGCACAGTTTTAAAATAATTAAAGCAAAAGCGATGTGCACAGCAGAAATGTTCTGGGTTTGGAATGCAATGTTTGAGAGTGTGGTGGAGGATGGTTCAATTGAAACATTCAAAATGAAATTAGATTATTATCTGAAAAGGTAGAATAGATATGGGGAGAACGCAGGGGATTGGTATTGGATGAGTTGCTCATTCGGAGAGCTAGAGCAGACACAATGGGCCAAATGGCCTCCAGCGGCGTACAAATTCTGTGATTCTGTGGAAAAGGTTGACACAGAAAAGTTAGCTGACGGTACAAGGTCTGGGAGACACAGATTTATGGTTGTGTGCAAGAGATACAGGGGAAATGGGAGAAGGAGCATTTTCTTTTACACAGTTTGTTGTAATGACCCGGAACTCACTGATCACAACAGTGGCGAAAGTAGAAGCAGCTAATGATTTCAAAATAAATTTGTACGTTGGGCACTTGACGATGACTATTCGCACGGTGGCACAGTGGTTAGCACTGTTGCATCACAGCGCTAGGGTCCCAGGTTCAATTCTCCCTTGGATCACTGTTTGTGCAGAGTCTGCACATTCTCTCCGTGTCTGCATGGATTTCCTCTGGGTGTTCCGGTATCCTCCCTTAAGTCCCAAAAGACGTGCTGTTAGATGAATTGGACATTCTGAATTCTCCCTCTGCACCCGAACAGGTTCCGGAGTGTGGCAACTAGGGGATTTTCACAGTAACTTCATTGCAGTATTAATGTAAGCCTACTTGCGACACTAGAGATTATTATTATTGTTCTGCAAGCCTATTGGGATCCTGCTGGAGAGTAGGACTAACTGGATTGCTCTATAGAGCATGGACATGGTTGACTGAATGGACTCCTTCTGTCCATTAAATGACTGAGACTAGGATGGGCCAAACTGCCTTTCTGATGTCTGTTTATTTTACGATTTTGCGATGCATTTGGCATCCACTGCCTCTTGCATTCTGAATAATGACCTATACCACTGCAGAGTTTCTAGAGCAATCAGCTCTTGCAGTACGGAACCCATTCTCCCTCCAACCTGTTTTATGTAGGAGGCAGAACCATAAAACCAGATGCTTCAGCTGTTACAGAGACAAATCTGTGCCTCCCAGACCTTGTACCATCAGCAAACTTTCTGTGTCAATAGACATTCACTATATTTGCAGTCTAAAGTGAATTGGCCCTCATTAAAAATTGGCGAGATAAAGTTTTTCATATTGGATAGGATAAGACAGAAGCACTGATAGCAGAATTGGTTGAAACTGAAAATATAAAAATGGTTCTTCTTTCTCTATGGTGACTATAAAGGAAAACAAAAAAAGGAAGTATTACACACTCATTCTCCAGAACAATCTCTGGCATCAACCACAAATCTATCTCTGTCTGTCGCAAAACCTGGCATGGATTTTTCACAAAGCAGGAAATGGATGCTTCTTGCTGATGGCAAAAGCTATTGCCCAGCTTACTGCGGGAGGGATATTTGGCAAGTCCTGTGCTCTGCTGAGACCAAAATTAGAGGGCAAGTAGTTATTCGCCATTTGGTCCCAGCATCCTCTGCATGTAATAGGGTCCGGCTATCTAAATTTTCCATGATGATTTTCAATCCAATGCTGGATGTGGGGGAAGTTGGTCAGCATGGTGCCAAGGTCACTGGGTTGAGGAATCACACACAGAACCGTAAGGCAGCCTGAGTTAATGCTTTCATCACCAAGTCAACAAGCGATGTGAGTCGGCAGGGAACTGCAGGCTTTTATATATCCAAGATGGTAATGGAATTGGCCACAGTAGCTCAGTTACAGCACTTTGCATTTATATCAGAAAGTCAGGTTGACTGTTCAGATCCCATTCCACAGAATACAGGCGGACATTCCCGCGGCGCCGTACTGGGCAAGTTTCTATCATGGGATGTGGGCGTCACCGGCAAGACCATCATTTGTTCCCCATCCCTAATTGTCTTTGAGAAGGTGGTGGTGAACTGTGGGCAGCACGGTGGCACAGTGGTTAGCACTGCTGCCTCACAACTCCAGGGTCCCAGGTTCGATTCCTGGCTTGGGTCACTGTCTGTGTGGAGTCTGCACATTCTCCCCATGTCTACGTAGGTTTCCTCCGGGTGCTCCAGTCTGATCCCACAAGTACCAAAAAATGTGCTCTTCGGTGAATTGGACATTCTGAATTCCCCCTCTGTGTACCCGAACAGGAGCCGGAACGTGGCTACTAAGGGCTTTTCACAGTAACTTCATTGCAGTGTTAATGTAAGCCTACTTGTGACAATAAAGATTATTATTATGATTCTTGAACCGCTGCACTGTTGGAGATGCTGTCTTTCAGATGCGACATTGAGATGCCCTCACAGTGAACGTACTCACTGATTGCACCTCGTCGAAACGCCAAGAACACAACAAAATATTGATTACTTTGAAGTACAATTAGTCCTGTTTTAATAAGCCAGAACCACATCCTAATAGTCTCTGATCTGCCAGCAGAACTTCTTTAAAAGAATTCCTTCAGCCCTCAGGTTTCTGGGACGGGATTGTCTGTCCCGCCCTACTCGTTTTCTGGTGTCATGAACGGGGTCTCGGTCTTCCAACAAGAGATGGACCAAATGGTTGACCGGTACGGCTTACGCGCAACGTTCCCGTATCTTGATAACGTCACCATCTGCGGCCATGACCAGCAGGACCACGACACCAACCTCAAAAATTTCTCCAGACCACGAATATCCTTAATCTGACCTACAATAAGGATAAATGCGTGTTTAGCACCGACCGTCTAGCCATTCTAGGCTACGTAGTGCGAAGTGGAGTCATAGGCCCCGACCCTGAGCGCATGCGCCCCCTCATGGAGTTCCCCCTCCCTCACTGCCCCAAGGCCCTAAAGCGCTGCCTCGGCTTCTTCAGCTATTATGCACAATGGGTCCCCAATTACGCAGACAAGACTCGACCCCTGATACAGTCCACAACCTTCCCCCTGTCGACGGAGGCCCGCCAGGCCTTCAGCCGCATCAAAGCAGATATTGCTAAAGACACGATGCGCACCATCGACGAGTCCCTCCCCTTCCAGGTCGAGAGCGATGCATCCAACGTAGCTCTGGCGGCCACCCTCAACCAAGCGGGCAGGCCCGTGGCTTTCTTCTCCCATACCCTCCATGCTTAAGAAATTCGCCACTCCTCGGTCGAAAAGGAGGCCCAGGCCATAGTAGAAGCTGTGCGACACTGAAGGCATTACCTGGCCGGCAGGAGATTCACTCTCCTCACGGACCAATGGTCGGTTGCCTTCATGTTCGATAATGTGCAGCGGGGCAAGGTTAAGAACGACAAGATCTTGCGGTGGGGGATCGAACTCTCCACCTACAATTATGAGATCTTATATCGTCCCGGGGAAGCTGAACCTGATGCCCTGTCCCGTGGCACTTGTGCCACCGCACAAGTGGACCGCCTCCGATCCCTCCACGAGGACCTCTGCCACCCAGGGGTCACTCGTTTCTTTCATTTTATCAAGATCCGCAACCTGCCCTACTCCATCGAGGAGGTCAGGACCGTCACCAGGGACTGCCAAAATCTGCGCGGAGTGCAAACCGCACTTCTACCGGCCAGAGAGGGTGCATCTGGTAAAGGCTTCCCGTCCCTTTGAACGCCTCAGTCTGGACTTCAAAGGCCTCTTCCCCTCCACCGACCGCAACATGTACTTCCTGAACATGATTGACGAGTACTCCCGGTTCCCATTCGCCATCCCCTGCCCAGACATGACCACGACCACCGTTATCAAGGCCCTCCAGGGTATCTTTACACTGTTCGGTTTCCCCGCATACAGTCACTCCTTTATGAGTGACGAACTGCGTCAATTCCTGCTCAGCAAAGGCATCACCTCGAGCAGGACGACCAGTTACAACCCCCGGGGAAACCGGCAGGTTGAGAGGGAGAACGGCACGGTCTGGAAGACCGTCCTGCTGGCCCTACGGTCTAGGAATCTCCCAGTCTCCCTCTGGCAGGAAGTCCTCCCGGTGGCCCTTCACTCCATCCGGTCGCTGCTCTGTACTACCACAAATCAGACACCTCATGAATGTCTCCTCGTTTTCCCCAGGAAGTCCTCCTCCGGGACCTCGCTCCCAACCTGGCTAGCGACACCCGGACCCATCCTGCTTCGGAAACATGCGAGGGCGCACAAGTCAGACCCATTGGTCGAGCGGGTCCAACTGCTGCACGCCAACCCCCAGTACGCCTATGTAGCGTTCCCTGATGGCCCCCAAGACATGGTCTCCCTTCGGGACCTGGCACCTGCCGGAGCCCCACGCCCACCCGCACCAGTGCCCCCACCCTCCCCGCAGCACCTGACTGGAGGGTCAGTACTCCCGCCGCCCCTGCCTAGGCCCGAACAAGCACCGATGCCCCCTACAGGCGGCCCCCCCTGCCCATATTTTGCCCCAACAGTGCCGCCGAGGGGTGACAAAGCTGTCTGGGAGGACGACACCACGTTCCCAGAGTCGCAACCGCCGGGACCCCCATCAGGATCACCGCCGAAGCCCAGACGCTCCAGAAGGATGACCAGGCCACCCGATCGACTGATTGCTGCACCATGAACACTTTGCTATTACCCTCGACATCACGGCACCTCCTACCATGCGAAAGGCGACATTAACGCTGGCCATCACCCCGCCGGGCTCTTTTTTTAACAGGGGGTGAATGTGGTAATACCAGGTATTGCGGTACCTGAAAGGTGGATGACCATTGGCTAGACCCAGGAGTCTACCATTGGCTGATGTACATAGTTCCGCCCTGAGAGGCGGAGTATAAGAACTGATGCCATCCCAGCAGCCTTCACTTTCTGTATCGAAGCTGCTGGGGAACAGTTTAGCAGATTAAAGCCTTCAGTTATGACTCACCTTGTCTCGAGAGTAATTGATTGCGCATCAAAGACTATTGGTCATTTTATCATCCTGGTGGATTCAAGAGTAATATATATATTTTAGATAAGTCATTATTTAAAATATAACACTAACCACTGTGCTGCCCGTGCTACTCTTGTAGTCACAGCATTTTTATGGCTGGGTCGAGTTCAGTTCCTGGTAATTGGCAACTCCCGATTCACCCGCTACGCACGTGAAGAAGACACACCCTGAGTGAGACACAACCAGAGTGGGAATTTGAACTTGGTAATTTGGGGCAGTGTGGTAATTGGGCGTAGAGTGGGAGGAGGTGCTGTTTCCCTTTTTGTTCTGTTTTCTTAGTTTGGCTTTGTAACTGGTAATCTGCAGGGAGAGATCTAGGGTGCATTCCGGGAAGCAGGGAGAAAACCAGGTAGCACCCTGGGAAGGTAGGTAACATAAAATCTTACCCCCAGGTTCCAGCGGCATTCTGCTATTCTGAGTGGTCCGACTGGGGGGGGGGCAAAACTGAAAAGTGACGTCACAGGAAAGCTGTGATCTGATTGGCTGGTAGGGAATCTGCACTAAATTTAAAAATTAAACATTGTTAAACTAATTAAACATAATTAATCACTTAATCATAATTTAGAGGGGTATCTAAGCCAGAGACCGGAGAGCACTGTATTTAACAGTTACATTTATAGCAGAAATCTAGTGCTAGGAATCATATAGTTAACAGTAACTTTTTAAAAAATTCATTTTTAAATTTAATTTCTTAATTAGTTAATGCAATGTCAATTAAAGGGGTGCAGTGCTCTGACTGTGAGATGTGAGGCTTCCAGCGTCCCGGATGGCTACATCTGCAGAAAGTGCACCCAACTGGGGCTCCTCACAGACCGCATGGTTTGGTTGGAGCAGCAATTGGATGCACTTAGGAACACGTCACAGATAGCAGTTGTATAGATGTGGTCACACCCAAGGTGTAGGCAGAGAGATGGGTGTCCACCAGAAGGGGCGGGCAGTCAGTGCAGGAATCCTCTGTGGTAGTCCCCCTCTCAAACAGGTATACTGCTTTGGATACTGTTGGGGGGAATAGCCTATCAGGGTAAAACAGCAGCAGCCAGAGCAGTGGCACCACGGCTGGCTCTGATGTTCAGCAGGGAGGGTCAAAGCGCAGAAGAGCAATAGTCATAGGGGACTCTATAGTCAGGGGCACAGATAAGTGCTTCTGCGGACGTAAAAGCGACTCCAGGATGGTATGTTGCCTCCCTGGTGACAGGGTCCAGGATGTCTCAGAATGGGTAGCGGGTATCCTGAAGGGTGTGGGCAAGCAGGCAGAGGTCGTGGTACATATTGGTACGAACAACATAGGCAGAAAGGGGGATGAGGTCCTGCAGCAGGAATTCAGGGAGCTAATGCAAGTTAAAAGACAGAACCTCAAAGGTTGTAATCTCGGGATTACTCCCTGTGCCACGTGCCAGTGAGGCTAGAAATAGGAAGATAGAGCAGCTAAGAAGGACGGGTTGCATCTAAACTGGTGGGACATAAATATCTGGCCGTGAGGTTTGCTAGTGTCACACAGGAAGGTTTAAACTAGTATGGCAGGGTGGTGGGCACGGGAGCAATAGGTGAGAATGTGACAAGTTTGAGGGAGAAGTAGGAAATAGGGCCAGTATGGCTCTGAGGAAGAGCAGATAAGAACACAATAACTAGGAGCAGGAGTAGGCCATCTGTCTCCTCGAGCCTGATCCGCCATTCAATGAGATCATGGCTGATCTTTTGTGGACTCAGCTCCACTTTCCGGCCCGAACACCATAACCCTTAATCCCTCTATTCTTCAAAAAACTATCTATCTTTATCTTAAAAACATTTAATGAAGGAGCCTCTACTGCTTCACTGTTCCATTGATTCACAACCCTTTGGTTGAAGAAGTTCCTCCTAAACTCAGTCCGAAATCTACTTCCCCTTATTTTGAGGCTAGATAAGGAGATATTGCTGAAAACAGCGGGACTGGTGGTCTGAAGTGCATATGTTTTAATGCAAGATGTATAACAGGTAAGGCAGATGAACTTAGAGCTTGGGTTAATACTTGGAACTATGATGTTGTTGCCATTACAGACACCTGGTTGAGGGAAGGACAGGATTGGCAGCTAAACATTCCAGGAATTAAATGTTTCAGGTGGGATAGAGGGGGATGTAAAAGGGGTGGAGGAGTTGCGCTATTGGTTAGGGAGAATATCACAGCTGTACTGCGGGAGGACACCTCAGACGGCAGCAAGGCTATATGGGTAGGGATCAGGTATAAGAAGGGTGCAGTCACAATGGTGGGGGTTTACTACAGGCCTCCCAACCGTCAGTGCGAGATGGAGGAACAGATAGGTCGACAGATTTTGGAAAGGAGTAAAAGTAACAGGGTTGTTGTGATGGGAGACTTTAACTTCCCCAATATTGACTGGGACTCACTTAGTGCTAGGAGCTTGGTCGGGGCAGAATTTGTAAGGAGCATCCGTATTCATAAAACAATATGCAGATAGTCCAACTCGGGTAGGGGCTTTACTGGACCTTGTATTGGGGAATGAGCAGGTGGTAGAATGAGCAGGTGGTCTACCAGGTGGTAGACATTTCGGTAGGGGAGCATTTTGGGAACAGTGACCACAATTCAGTAAGTTCAAAGTGCAGTGGACAAGGATAGGAGTGGTCCTAGGGTGAATGTGCTAAATTGGGGGAAGGCTAGTTATGACAAGATTAGGTGGGAACTGAACAACATAGATTGGGGGCGGATGTTTGAGGGCAAATCAACATTTGACATGTGGGAGGCTTTCAAATGTCAGTTGAAAGGAATTTAGGGCCGGCATGTTCCTGTGAGGAAGAAGGATAAATATGGCAAATTTCGGGAATGAGAGATATTGTCGGCCTTGTGAAAAAGAAAAAGGAGGCATTGTCAGGGCTAGAAGGCTGGAAACAGACAAAGCCTGTGTGGAATATAAGGAAAGTAGGAAGGAACTTAAGCAAGGAGTCAGGAGGGCTAAAATGTGTTACGAAAAGTCATTGGCAAATAGGGTTAAGGAAAATCCCAAGGCTTTTTACATGTACATAAAAAGCAAGATGGTAGCCAGGGAAAGTGTTGGCCCACTGAAGGATAGGCAAGGGAATCTATGTGCGGAGCCAGAGGAAATGGGTGAGGTACGAAACGAATACTTTGCATCAGTATTCACCAAAGGTGGGTGTTGAGTCTGGAGAAGTGTGTGTAGAAAGCCTGGGTCACATTGAGATCCAAAAAGACGAGGTGTTGGGCGTCGTGAAAAATATTAAGGTGGATAAGTCCCCAGGGTCTGATGAGATCTACCCCAGAATACTGAAGGAGGCAAGAGAGGAAATTGCTGAGGCCTTGACAGAAATCTTTGGATCCTCACTGTCTTCAGGTGATGTTCCGGAGGACTGGAGAATAGCCAATGTTGGTCCTTTGTTTAAGAAGGGTAGCAAGGATAATCCAGGGAACAACAGCCTTAAGTCAGTGGTAGGGAAATTACTGGAGAGAATTCTTCGAGACAGGATTGTAGCACAATCAATCACTCACGAGACGAGAAGAGATGAAGTCAATCGAAGGCTTTATTAAGCAGACTTGTTCCCCAGCCTCTCAGTTACAGAATGCGGCTGCTGGGAGAACCCGGGTTCTTATACTCCACCTTACTGGGTGGAGCCAGCAGGCGGCAGATCCAATCAGGACCCAGCGTCTGTCTACCAATAGCCTCTCGGCATCACAGGTACCGTACTACCCCTAATACATACCACCACATTCACCCCTTGTTAAAAAAGAACCCGGCGGGGTGGTGGGTCGCATGGTGGTAGGGGTTTACAAAGCTGGTACTGGAATTATCTAAACACAGTGGCTATGCATCGATCTCAACGGTGAACTATTTACACTGCCGCTTTACTGGGCTATTGAATTATTTACAGAGTTTGCTTTGTCACGCGGATTCCACGAGTCGAGCGGGTGCCCTGGTCGTCCTTGTCGATCGTCTCAGCCCTGGTGGTGGTGCAGGTGCTGGCTCGGGCACTGTCGTCTCTGGGAGCGTCGCGCTATTTGTTCCTGTTTCACTACTCCTGGGCGGGCACGGGAGAAGGACCGATCCACCCGGGAAGGGAGCAGCCGTGGGGTGCGCTGGCGGGAGGGAGGGAGTGATTGGTGTTGGGTGGGAGTATGGGGTTCCGGCGGGCGCCAGGTCTCGCAGGGAGACCGTGTCCTGTCGGCCGTCGGGGTATGCCACATAGGCGTATTGAGGGTTTGCATGGAGAAGATGAACCCTCTCGACCAACGGGTCCGATTTGTGAGCCCGACATGCTTTCGGAGCAAGATGGGTCCTGGGGCTGCCAGCCAGGTTGGAAGTGACGTTCCGGAGGAGGACTTCCTAGGGAAGACAAGGAGGCGCTTGTGAGGCGCTTGATTAGTTGTGGTACACAGCAGCGACCGGCTGGAGTGGAGGGCATCCGGGAGGACTTCCTGCCAAAGGGAAACTGGGAGACTTCTGGGCCGTAGGGCCAGTAGGATGGTCTTCCAGACCGTACCGTTCTCCCTCTCTACCTGACCGTTCCCCCGGGGGTTGTAACTGGTCGTCCTGCTCGAGGCAATGCCCTTGCTGAGCAGGAATTGACGCAGTTCATCCGTCATGAAGGAGGACCCCCTATCGCTATGGATGTATGCGGGGAAACCGAGCAGTGTAAAGATGGTGCAGAGGGCTTTAATGACCGTGACCGCGGTCATGTCAGGGCCGGGGATTGTGAAAGGGGAACGGGAGTATTCGTCCACCACGTTTAGGAAGTACGTGTTGCGGTCGGTGGAGGGGAGGGGGCCTTTGAAATCCAGACTGAGGCGCTCAAAGGTCCAGGACACCTTTATCAGGTGCACTCTATCTGGCCTGAAAAAGTACGGCTTGCACTCTGCGCAGATTTGGCAGTTCCTGGTGGCTGTTCGGACCTCCTCAACAGAGTAGGGGAGGTTGCGGGTCTTCACAAAGTGGTAGAACCGAGTGACCCCCGGGTGGCAGAGGTCCTCGTGGAGGGCTTGGAGACGGTCTACTTGTGCGTTAGCACATGTGCCGCGGGATAGGGCATCGGACGGCTCATTCAGCTTTCTGGGACGATACAAAATCTCATAGTTATAGGTGGAGAGCTCGATCCTCCACCTCAAGATCTTGTCATTCTTGATTTTGCTCCGCAGTGCATTATCGAACATAAAGGCTACCGACCGTTGGTCATTGAGGAGAGTGAATCTCCTGCCGGCCAGGTAATGCCTCCAATGTCGCACAGCTTCCACTATGACTTGGGCTTCCTTTTCCACTGAGGAGTGGCGGATTTCTGAAGCGTGGAGGGTCCAGGAGAAAAAGGCCACGGGTCTGCCCGCTTGGTTGAGAGTGGCCGCCAGAGCTATGTCGGATGCGTCGCTCTCGACTTCGAAGGGGAGGGACTCGTCGATTGCGTGCATCGTGGCCCTTGCGATATCCGCTTTGATGCGGCTGAAGGCCTGGCGAGCCTCTGTCGACGGGGGGGATGGTAGTGGACTGAATTAACGGGCAGGCCTTGTCCGCGTAGTGGGGGACCCACTGGGCGTAATAAGAGAAGAAGCCCAGGCAGCGTTTCAGGGCTTTGGAGCAGTGGGGGAGGGGGAACTCCATAAGGGGGCGCATGCGTTCAGGGTCGGGGCCTATCACTCCATTACGCACTACGTAGCCAAGGATGGCTATCGGTGAGGTTCAGGGCGTGAGCGGTCTGGAGGAATTTTTGGAGTTTGGCGTCGTGGTCCTGCTGGTCATGGCTGCAGATTGTTACATTGTCGAGGTATGGGAACGTGGCCTGCAAACCGTGCTGGTCAACCATTCGGTCCATCTCCTGTTGGAAGGCTGAGACTCCGTTAGTGACGCCAAATAGGTCCCTTAAAAAGCGGTAGAGCCACCCGTCTGCCTCGAAGGCTGTGTACTTGCGGTCGCTCGGGCGGATGACGGTGAGCGGACTTAAGGTCCACGGTGGAAAAGACCTTGTATAGTGCAATCCGATTGACCATGTCGGATATGCGGGGTAGAGGGTACGCATCTAGCTGTGTGTACCTCTTGATGGTTTGACTATAGTCTACGACTATCCTCTGCTTCTCCCCTGTCTTCACTACTACCACCTGGGCTCTCCAGGGACTATTGCTGGCCTGGATGATGCCTTCCTTCAGCAGCCGCTGGACTTCAGACCGGATAAATGTTCGGTCCGGGGCGCTGTACCGTCTGCTCCTAGTGGCGATGGGTTTGCAATCCGGGGTGAGGTTCGCAAACAAGGAAGGCGGTTCAACCTTGAGGGTCGTGAGGCTGCAGATAGTGAGTGGGGGTATAGGTCCGCCGAATTGGAACGTTAAGCTCTGGAGGCTACATTGAAAATCTAACCCTAGGAGAGTGGGAGCGCAGAGTTGGGGAAGGACATAAAGCTGATACTTCTGGAACTCTCTCCCCTGCACTGTTAGGTTCGCGATGCAGAACCCTTTGATTTCTACGGAATGGGATCCCGCTGCCAGGAAAATCTTTTGGGTACTCGGATGGATTGAAAGAAAACAGCGCCTTACCGTATCCGGATGGATAAAACTTGTCATGATATTCAAACACACACATCATGATAGACACACCAACAGACAAATCAGAACACACAACACCACAACCAATGACAGAAAGATATAAAAGCACAGACATGACCCCCGGTGGTCAGTATTAGCTGCAGAGGAGAACCAGGACACATCTGTTACCAAACACACTCAGGGAGACAGCACGTGCAGAGTATCCAGAACGAACTGTATTATAAGAGTTAAAATAAAATAGAGTTGTACCACATACAACTGTGTTGGCTCATCTGTGCACCAGAGCACCCAACACCACATGGTACAGGAGTGGATCGATATCTGCCGGCATACCTCAGTGTACACAGACAACCAGCAGTGCCCAGGCAAAATGATAGAGCTCCCGGTTCCGCAGCCGCTCCAGTGCTACGGCGATCTCCGCGAAAACTGGCGGCGATTCCAGCAATGGTTCGAATTGTTCCTGGTGGCAGCTGAACTCCAAGACCTGGATGATAGCGAAAAAATTGAATTTCTCCTCACCATCGCCGGTGCAAGGGCAAGAGAAATATTCACAAGGTTCAGGTTCTTCAGGAGGCAGCAAAGGTACGATTACCAGGCAGTCCTGGACAAATTCTCCAAGTACTGTGAAGAAAACATAATCCAATCGGCAAATAAAGGTAAGAAAAGCTGCAGTACTCACCTCGTGTCTGGGATCCCGGAGCCCGAATTCCCAGAGGCCGAAATCCCGGGCCTGAGAGAGGGCTGGGTCGAGGTCGGCGGCCATCTTGCTAAAGGTATAACGCTAGCACAGTTGCGCGAGCAGTGCGCAGAACCGGAAGTTTCGTTTGCGCATGCGCGAGATGCTGCGCATGCGCAGTCAAGAAAACGGCCATCGGTAAATGAACAGCGATTTGAGCATGCGCAGTCGCTTCCTACGTGCTACATACCGAGCGTCAGGATGTCAGAGGCCCCAGACTGCACCAATTTAAAGGGGAAACGTCCCAAATCCAATTTAAAAGGGAAACGTCCCAAATCAAAAAAACAAAAATCTGTTAAAGCTGTAAAACAACCTTCCCTCACCTGGAATGACAGCACAGTGCCGCAAATTGACCCAGGAGATGAATTTGACCTCCGAAGAACCCTCCGACAAGCAGTTACCTACGCACACGCCGGATCCTCCACTGGTTCCCAAGGATGACTTCGTGGAGATGCCACGGATCATGCCCCTTCCATCGCCACCAGAACCAAACCACAGCCAAGGCACCACTTACAAAGATGTTGAATGTTATATTTGCACGAATGAAAAAACCAAGCACTGCACGAAGTACAACAAATGGTAAAGTAGAGACTTCGGCAACAGCATCACCTCCAACAGTCCAAGGTGAACCAGTGTGACCCCAAATCTCCACAGCTGAACCGGCTTGAGGACCAGCCCATTCTTGAGGCGGTCACCCATTAGACTGGACTTATAACGCTGTTCATACGTTCAAAAAGTCAAACACTTCTGTATTATAACCTGTTGTTGTTTATTGTTCCAGATATCGTCTGACCAGACCAATGTTCAAGTTTTTTTTTTCTCTCGCATCCAAGTTTTGTTATGGTACAACCTTGTTAGTGTGACGCACCCGACATCGCCCCATGTAAATAGTTACGTCATATACACACGCTGTACACAACACACACACACACTCTTAGATGCACTCACGGCACAATTATATTTATAACCACGTAGGCACATATCTTTGTAAAAAGGGGGGGATGTCATGATATTCAAACACACACATCATGATAGACACACCAACAGACAAATCAGAACACACAACACCACAACCAATGACAGAAAGATATAAAAGCACAGACATGACCCCCGGTGGTCAGTATTAGCTGCAGAGGAGAACCAGGACACATCTGTTACCAAACACACTCAGGGAGACAGCACGTGCAGAGTATCCAGAACGAACTGTATTATAAGAGTTAAAATAAAATAGAGTTGTACCACATACAACTGTGTTGGCTCATCTGTGCACCAGAGCACCCAACACCACAAAACTTTCCATGCTCCCAGAGTCGATCAGACATGGCGTTTCGTAACCGTTAACCAGCACCATCGTTGTTGCCGTTTGGAGCGTCCGGGGCCGCGACTGGTCCAGGTTCACCGAAGCCAGTCGTGGTTGCTGCATCGGGGCGTTTTCTTCAGACCCCGTGGAGCCGTCCATGCTGGGGTCCTTGGCTATCAGCCAAGATGGCGGCGGCCATGGATCGCATACGGTCGGGGGCGGACAAAATAACCGCGTTCATGGATCGCACGTGTCCAGAGGGTCACAAGATGGCAACGCCCATCCCCCCTGTGTGGAGTCTGGGACCCAAAATGGCGGTGCCCGTTGGCCGCATATGGATCGTTGGGGGGGTTGGGTCTGCTGTCCCCGTTCTCCCCCAGAGATTGCGGCGACCCCCCAGGACTGGCACACCGCTGAATAGTGCCCCTTCTTGCCGCAACTTTTACAGATGGCCGAGTGGGCCGGGCAGCACTGCCGGGGGTGTTTCGACTGCCCGCAAAAATAGCGGGGCCCCCAGGGTGGTCTGGTGCTCTGGCCGCGCAGGCTTGCGGGGGGATGGGGGGTGCCGGGGAGTCGGTCGCAGCGGGGGTCCACGGAGCCCAAGGGGCTGCCGCGGGTCGGTGCCATAAGCGCGGGCATTTTGTGAGGCCACATTGAGGGAGGCCGCAAGGGCCCGTGCCTCCGTGAGCCCTAGTGAGTCTCTCTCCAGCAGTCGCTGGCAAATTTGGGCTGAGGTCATACCTGCCACAAAAGCACCCCTGATTAGGAGCTCCGTATGTTCGTTTGCGCTCACCGATGGGCAGTTGCAGTTCCTTCCCAAGATTAGCAGCGCGCTGTAGAACCCGTCCAGCGATTCTCCGGGGATTTGCCGCCTCATCGCGAGTTGGTGGCGTGCGTAAACTTGGTTTACGGGCCGAATGTAGATCCCTTTCAGCATGGTGAGCGCCTTCGGGAAATCCTCCGCGTCTTCGATGAGCGTGTAGATCTCCGGGCTCACCCTGGAATGCAGGACCTGCATTTTCTGGTCTTCTGTGATCTGCCGGGGGCCGTTCGGAGGTATCCCTCGAAGCACGCTAGCCAGTGTTTGCTGCATGGGGGCTGATTCGCAGACACTCCGGGGCGATCTGGAGCTCCATAGTCTTTTAAGTCTGCTTAATAAATTGTAGCAATTACTGTAGTCAATTACTCACGAGACGAGAAGAGATGAAGTCAATCGAAGGCTTTAAGCAGACTTGTTCCCCAGCAGCTCAGTTACAGAATGCGGCTGCTGGGAGAACCCGGGTTCTCCAGCAGGCGGCAGATCCAATCAGGACCCAGCGTCTGTCTACCAATAGCCTCTCAGCATCACGGGTACCGTACTACCCCCAATACATACCACCACATGGATTTACCCCCATTGGAAGCAAGTGGACATATTAGCAATAGGCAGCACGGTTTTGTGAAGGGGAGACCCTCACTAACTTGATAGAGTTTTTCGATGAGGTCACAAATATGATCGATGCAGGTGGGGCAGTGGATGTTGTCTATATGGACTTCAGTAACAAGGTCCCTCATGGCAGACTGGTACAAAAGGTGAAGTCACATTGGATCAGAGGTGAGCTGGCAAGATGGATAGAGAACTGGCTAGGTCATAGAAGGCAGAGAGTAGCAATGGAAGGCTGCTTTTCTGATTGGAGGGCTGTGACTAGTGGTGTTCCGCAGGGTTCAGTGCCAGGACCTTTGAACAAAGAACAAAGAACAAAGAAAAATTACAGCACAGGAACAGGCCCTTCGGCCCTCCAGACCTGCGCCGATCCAGATCCCCTATCTAAAACTGTCGCCTATTTTCCAAGGATCTGTATCCCTCTGCTCCCTGCCCATTCATGTATCTGTCCAGATACATCTTAAATGATGCTATCGTGCCTGCCTCTACCACCTCCGCCGGCAATGCGTTCCAGGCACCCACCACCCTCTGCGTAAAGAACTTTCCACGCATATCTCTCTTAAACTTTCCCCCTCTCACCTTGAACTCGTGACCCCTAGTAATTGAATCCCCCACTCTGGGAAAAAGCTTCTTACTGTCCACCTTGTCTATACCTCTCATCATTTTGTAGACCTCAATGAGGTCCCCCCTCAACCGTCTTTCTAATGAAAATAATCCTAATCTACGCAACTTCTCTTCATAGCTAGCGCCCTCCATACCAGGCAACATCCTGGTGAACCTCCTCTGCACCTTCTCCAAAGGATCCACATTTGCTGTTCGTAATGTATATGAATGATTTGGAGGAAAATGTAACTGGTCTGATTCGTAAGTTTGCGGACGACACAAAGGTTGGTGGAATTGCGGATAGCGATGAGGACTGTCAGAGGATACAGCAGGATTTAGATCATTTAGAGACTTGGGTGGAGAGATGGCAGATGGAGTTTAATCCAGACAAATGTGAGGTAATACATTTTGGAAGGTCTAATACAGGTAGAGAATATACAGTGAATGGTAGAACCCTCAAGAGTATTGAAAGTCAGAGAGATCTAGGTGTACAGGTCCACAGGTCACTGAAAGGGGCAACACAGGTGGAGAAAGTAGTCAAGAAGGCATACAGCATGCTTGCCTTCATTGGCCGGGGCATTGAGTATAAAACTGGCAAGTCATGTTGTAGCTGTATAGAACCTTAGTTAGGCCACACTTGGAGTATAGTGTTCAATTCTGGTCGCCACACTACCAGAAGGATGTGGAGGATTTAGCGAGGATGCAGAAGAGATTTACCAGGATGCTGCCTGGTATGGAGGGCATTAGCAATGAGGAGAGGTTGAATAAACTTGGTTTGTTCTCACTGGAAAGAAGGAGGTTGAGGGGTGACCTGATAGAGGTCTACAAAATTATGAGGAGCATAGACAGAGTGAATAGTCAGAGACTTTTTCCCAGGGCAGAGGGGTCAATTACTAGGGGGCATAGGTTTATGGTGCAAGGGGCAAGGTTTACAGGAGATGTACGAGGCAAGTTTTTTACACAGAGGGTAGTGGGTGCCTGGAACTCCCTGCCGGAGGAGGTGGCGGAAGCAGGGACCATAGTGACGTTTAAGGCGCATCTTGACAAATAAATAGGATGGGAATAGAGGGATGCGGCCCCCGGAAGTGTAGAAGGTTTTAGTTTAGACGGGCAGCATGGTCGGCACGGGCTTGGAGGGCCGAAGGGCCTGTTCCTGTGTTCTTTGTTCTTTGTTCTTTGTTCTTTGGTAATGCCATTGAATGTCTTGGGTTGATGGTTATATATTTTATATATAAAATTGTAAATAAAGTTATTTACTTTTGACTGTGTGCTGGAATCTTCGTGGCCCTCACAAACCCGGTCTTAGGTGACTGTCCGTATGGAGTTTCCACGTTCTCCCCATGTCTGCGTGGGTTTCCTTTGGGTTCTCTTGTTTCCTTCATAGTCCCATAGTGCATGTTAGGTGGATTGGCCATGCTAAATTGGCCCGAAGTGTTCAAAGGTTAGGTGGGGCTATGGAGATAGGACAGAGGATTGGGCCTAGGAAGGGTGCTCCTTTGGAGGGTCGGTGCAGACTCGATGGGCCAAATTGCCTCCTTCTGCACTGTAGGGATTCTATGATTCTACCGTCCTGAACGTTTTTTCTGTCTCATGCAAAGTTTTAGGCATCACTGTTATGTGAACTCTCATGTAATGTTTGTTGCACTTCTATTTCTAATGCCAAATGCATTCGCACTCACTAATCTTCCAATGAAGCTTAGCCTTTGTCTATTCCCATCGAATTAGGTTAATTCTCACCTTACTTTTCGCATTAAATCTGCTTCGCCCCACTTCAGGCCATTAGAACGATCACCTTAACTATCTCTTCATGAGGGGAGTGAGTGGAAACTCGAACATCCAATACTACCCCTCTCCAACCATCTAGTTGGTGTTGGGATTTCACAAAATGAAGGCCTGTTTATTTGGTAGGTGAAGAAACGATGTACAATTTTTCTTTCAGAATAATAATAATCTTTATTGACACAAGTAGGCTTACATTAACACTGCAATGAAGTTACTGTGAAAAACCCCTAGTCACCACATTCCAGCACCTGTTCAGGTACACAGAGGGAGAATTCCGTATGTCCAAATTACCTAACAGCATGTCTTCCGGGACTTGTGGGAGGAAACCCAATTATTTGCTGAACGATGGCACACAATTGAGATTTTAAATCAATCATGCCTCTCTCTCTCAGCCAGGACAGGGACTGAACCCTTCGCGTTAATCTGACCCACACACACACACTCTGTCTAACCAACTGGTTTAACTGAAGCCCATGTTCTCAGTGTCCTACTGAACACAATATGCATTGAAACTGATCCACTGCTTATTTGTAAACAGCATTGCAAATTCTGTAGCCTGTCACCAGCAGGCAACAGCTCCCTCACCCACAACATGGTTATTTATTTGAAAGCCTTTACATGCTTCCTTTTACTCTTTAACTCAGTGTTTTTCAAACTTTTTTACGGGGACCCATTTTCATCAACCTGCCAACCTTCGGGACCCAACCCAGCCGACATTCGCGACCCACGCCGACCGACCTTCGCGACCCATGCCGGCCGTCCTTTGCGGCCCACGCCGGCCGACCTTTGCGACCCATGCCAGCTGACCTTCGCGGCCCACGCCGGCTGACCTGCGCGACCCACCATTTTCTTTTACCTTGTTTGCTGCTGACAAAAATGGAGGAAATGGTTTTGGGTTCCTTTAGCCCTCGTACACGTTCCTCCAATGGAACCTGTTGGATGAAGGTGAAGCCTTCCGGTGTCGGAAAGTATGGAGCCTCCATAACAAAGGTCTGTATATTTTTCCTATAAAATTTTATCAAATAAACCCCCCCCATGACCTTGTAAAAAAAAAATGAATAAAATAAGTGAAAAAAATAAAAATAAAATGAATAAAATAAATTATTAAAATAAAATGAATAAAATAAATGAATAAAATAAAATGAACAAAACTCCCCCGAACTTGTAAAAAAAAGGCTGCGACCGTGCAAAAAAAATGTGGCCGCACTGCACATGCACGCATGTGATCGGGCATGCATGCGAAGTGCGGCCGCATTTGTTTTACATGTTCGTGGCCATTTTGAAGGCCCATTGTAGCCGGCCTTATTAAAGGCCGGTTACTGCAGCTGTTGTGCACAGATTTGAGCGATCGGGAGCACTGCGATAGATGACTCCGTGACCCTCCCGACACCCACTCGCGAACACTCGCGGGTCGCGCCCCCGACTTTGACAATGCCTGCTTTAACTATTAATTCATTCAGTATCAGCTTGCCTCTTGTGTTAATATTGTTTCACTTAATTAAACTGCGTTAAAGCATATTCTGTTACTACCTGTGAGCATGTATATATCATGGCAAGTGTCTATGTGGGTGTGTGTATGTATCATAGTTAAGGTGTGTGTAACTTGATGTATATGAATGTCTATAACTTGGTGTGTGTCTATAAATCTTGGTTAATATATATGTGTGTGTGTGTTTGTGTGTGTAACCTGATGTTTATTTGTGTGAACATCTTGGTGTGTGTGTGTCTATATATCTTGGTTAATGTGTGTGTTGCTGTTTGTGAAATGATGCTTGTGTATCTTGATGTGTGTGCCGGGTGTTTTGATGTTTGTGGGTGCGTTGTTTGTGCTAATTAGTTTGTGTGTTTGCATCTGTAGTGGTTTGAGTGTTTGTGTATGCCTTAATGGTTTTTGTTTGGTGTGTGGGCATCTGTGTACGTGTTATCTGTTGATGTCAGTATTGGTGTCTGCGTTTTGTTTGATGATAATGTTTATGAGATGGTGTCTGTGTTTTGTTTGATGATAATGTTTATGAGATGGTGTTTCTGTTGGTGAATGTATTGATTGGAATTGATGTTTGTTGGTTCATGTGTTGGTGTATGCAGTGTGCATGTTTCTATATTCGTGTGCGTTGATGCTGTGTGTGTTTGTGTATTGGTGTGTATTTGTCTTGGTGTGCGCTCTTCAGTGTGTTGGTGTGTACGTGAATGTGTTTCGATGGTAGGTGTCCTCCTGAAGTCTGTTACAATCTGCCTCATTGTTGATTGTACTTTTATAATTTTGTGCCTTCTTTAGTTTTTAAAATTATGTCCCACATAACCAAGTCCAGGTTATTAATATGTAAAAGTTATATCACAATTATATATCATGTGTATGTGTGTTGGCCTCTGAAATGTAATTTATTCATTCTCTCAATATTTTCTGCTTAACCTGCTGAGGGATTCCTGCTTTTCCATGTTTCAAATTCAGATTTCCTGCATTTACAGCTTGTTCCTAAGGAGCTCTTCACTGCTACATGTTCCTTTAGTTCGCTTTGTCTTGTGAGCCATACCCAAATCCATAAACTCGCTCTGCCTTTGCCTCAGGCGAATAATCTCCTCTCAGCCCATATAAAGAGCCACTGAGTGAAAACATATGACGCAGAGCAAGAAAAAGATTTTGTGGGGAAAAAAAGTCAAAGAAAAACTCAGGAGCTGGGATTCTCTGTGCAGCGACCCATTTCAGTTGGTGAAGATTGGCCAGTCATGCGCCAGTGCTCTTGGCGACCAGAATCGTGAAACGTGATTGGGCGGACATCGCCCTGATGGCCCAGGTCCAGGGGATGATTGACGGGATGCATGTCGCCAAGAGCACTGGCGCATGACTGGCCAATCTTCACCAACTGAAATGGGTTCCACTCGATGAATGTAAAGCTGGTGTGTGACCATGAGAGGCTCTTATGTACGCCTGTGCAAAGCCTTCATCCTGGCACATTCGACGGTTCCTGACACATTCAAGGCTCACCCCCAGGTGAGGGATTGGCTCTTGGGCGACAAGGTTATCCATTGCAGTTGTGGCTGATGACGCCTATCCAGAGGCCACAGATTGATGCAGAGACCCAGTACATCGACGTCGATGCAGCGACCAGGGGCATAATCGAGTGATGCTTTGGCCACTCTGGAGTGGCCTTCCAGTATAGCGCTAGGTAAGTCTTCCACGTGGAAGCCTGCTGAGTCCTCCAGCACACCGCGCAGCAGATAGGCGACGTGCTGGAGGAGGCGGTTGAATGCCAGGCCTTGTCCGATGAGAAGGGGGAGGGCGGAAATGGACAGGACATGGGCCCGAGCGGGCACATGAGGCCACACAACGTGTGCACCTGGGCCAGTGCATATGGGCCACCCTATTCGCCTCCAGGTTCACTGACTAAGGGTCCTGGCCAACGGCCCTGACATCCCGCCTCACTCCCACACCTCCAGCAGCCAACCACCGCCTCCCATGACCACCCTCCCATGAGCCACTCATGCAAACCCCTCTGTGATTCCTATCTGCCTCACTATGGGGTGTGGGCCCTGGGTTGCCAGTAACAGCAAGTCAGGTCTGTGGGATGAAGAATGATGATGACCTATTCTGGGATCGTCTGACAGCACCTGACTCTGCCCATGGCTGCACTTTCCACTGTCCACCTGGGTGATACCTGCCTGCGAGCTGACCATCCCATCACGTTGCTCTATCGAACCCTTGGGGTGGCAGAGGGGCAACAATTGGGTTATGGTGGAGAGGGATGATGGTGGTGCGGGGTACAGGGGCAGTGAGCATTGGCTGAATTAGGGTCCCTGCCCCGAGCCCACAACCAAAGTCCTCCAACCTCCCATCAGATGCGCCAGGGCAGGTGGCGGGAGCCTGAGTCGCTGTGGTGTTCCCGCACCAGCCCTGCGGGAGTCTGCGATCGGAGCTAACCCCGGAGGCTTCCCAGCCACCTTACTTGCCAGAGGGTACCCCAGCCAGGTGTAGTGCCAGCTGGAAGTACCCCTGGCATCAGGGACAGGCACCAGGGCCCCGACGGTGGCGGCCACCAATGTAGCCAAGGGCGCGGGGATGGGGGGGGACATGCAGAGCTGAGTCCGCAGTGCCAACCGGGACCAGCATTTAGCCCGTTGCACCTGGTTCGGCATGGGAATATGCATCATGCTAACATGTCAACCTTTCATCCCTTGCAGACAATGGATGTTGGAATACAACCAGCAATGTGTGAAGCCATATGAGGCGGCAAAGGACGACCATTCACGGCTGGCAAAACAGGGCCCATTGTCCGACATGACAGTCATCGGAATGCCGTGGCGAGCAAAGGTGTCCTTGCAGGCCCTGATGACCGCTGACGACGTCAGATCGTGTAGGGGTATGACTTCTGGGTAATTGGAGAAGTAGTCTATGATGATGACATAGTCCATGCCAAGGGCGTGAAATAGGTCGACACCCACCTTCACCCAGGGGGACGTCACCAGCTCATGGGGCAGAAGCGTCTCAGGAGGTTGCGCTGGCTGAAACCTCTGGCAGGTTGTGCAGTTGAGCACCATGTTGGCAATATCGTCACTGATGCCCGGCCAGTATACAGCCTCTCGGGCCCTCCGTCTGCACTTCCCGACCCCCAAGTGGCCTTTGTGTATTTGATTGAGAACCATCTGGCGCATACTGTGCGGAATGACGATCCTGTCTAGCTTCAGAAGGATCCCATCAATGGTGGTTAGGTCGTCCCGTACATTATAGAACTGCGGGCACTGCCCTTTGAGCCAACCTTCCGTCATGTGACGCATCACTCGCTGTAGAAGGGGGTCGGCCGCTGTCTCTGTGCGTATGCGGGCCAGACTGGAGTCATTAGCCGGCAGATTTGCCGCTGTCAAGGCCACCTGTGCCTCGACCTGACATATGAACCCCTCCGCATCTGGTGGTGTACTCACTGCTCGGGATAGGGTATCCGCCACGATGAGGCCCTTCCCTGGAGTGTAGATCAGTTGGAAATCATACTTCCTGAGTTTAAGTAGGATGCGCTGGAGGCGAAGGGTCATGTAGTTCAGGTCCTTGTTTATTATGTTGACCAGGGGGCGGTGGTCAGTTTCGACCGTGATTCGTGGAAGACCATATACATAATCGTGGAACTTGTCCAAACCAGTTAGCAAGCCCAGACATTATTTTTCAATTTGCGCGTAGCGCTGTTCTGTGGGGGTCATGGCCCATGATGCATAGGCAACCGGGGCCCATGACGATGTGTCATCTCTCTGCAGGAGCACTGCTCCAATACCGGATTGACTGGCATCAGTTGAGATTTTGGTGGGACGAGACGTGTCGAAGAACGCCAACACTGGTGCCGTGGCAAGTTTGTGTTTGAGCTTCTCCCATTCTAGCAGGTGTGTATGTTACTGGAACTCTGTAGATTTTTTTACGAGATGGCGCAGAGCCGTTGTGTGGGAAGCAAGGTTGGGAATGAATTTCCCGAGGAAGTTGACCATGCCCAGGAATCGTAGTACAGCTTTCTTGTCGGCCGGCCGCGGCATGGCTGTGATGGCGCTTACCTTGTCTGCATCGGGACGGACCCCTGATCGGGAGATGTGGTCCCCCAGGAACTTCAATTCGGTCTGGCCAAAGGCACACTTGGCTCGGTTGAGGTGCAGGCCATTTTCCCGTATGCGGGCAAAAACGCGTTGGAGACGATGGATGTGCTCCTGCGGTGTGGTGGACCAGATGATGACATCGTCCACATATACGCGCACCCCTTCGATGCCTTCCATCATCTGCTCCATGATTCTGTGGAAGACCTCGGATGCCGAGATGATGCCAAATGGCATCCAGTTGTAGCAGAATCTGCCGAAAGGGGTGTTAAAGGTGCATAGCTTTCGGCTGGACGGGTCCAGTTGGATCTGCCAAAATCCTTTGGAAGCATCCAGTTTGGTGAATATTTTGGCTTGGGCCATTTCACTGGTGATTTCCTCCCGTTTAGGTATGGGAAAATGTTCCCGCATAATGTTATTATTTAGGTCTTGAGGGTCTATACAGAGGCGTAGCTCGCCAGAGGGCCTCTTGACACACACCATGAAGCTGACCCATGGCGTGGGCTCCGTGACCCTGGATAGGACCCCTTGGTCCTGCAGATCCTGCAGCTGCAAATTGAGGCGGTCTTTAAGTAGCGCAGGAACCCTGCGAGGTGCGTGAACGACCGGGATGGGGTCCGGTTTGAGGCGAATTTTGTATGTGTATGGCAGTGTTCCCATGCCTTCAAATACCTCCTGGTTGTGAGCGAGGAGCGATTGGAGATTTGCGTTGAACTCAACATCCGGGAAGTCAGATGTGTCGCCTGGAGAGAGAGACAGAATTCGCTGTACAAGGTGGAGAGCCTTACATGCCTGTGCGCCCAGCAAGGAATCCTTCGATGAGCCAACAATTTCAAACGAGAGTGTGGCCGTGTGCGTTTTGTGTGTCACCTGGAGCTGGCAAGATCCCATGGCCGGGATAACGTTCCCGTTGTAGTCGACCATCTTGCACCGGGATGGCTGGATAGGTGGTTTGACCTTCATGGCATGGAATGCTGAATATGCTATGAGGTTGGCGGATGCGCCAGTGTCCAGGCGGAAAGTGATCTGCGATCGGTTGACCGTCAGGGTGGCACTCCATTCATCGGCCGGATTTATGGTGTTGACCCGGTTCACATCAATGACCGCAACCCGGAAGGCATCTTGGTCATCTGTGTCATCAGGCGGGATGTCCTGATGTGCGGGCTGGACGGTCCTTACGTGTCTGCGAGGTTGTTGGAGATGTGTAGGATCCATCGGTTGAACCGCTCAACAGTAGGCAGCGTAGTGGCCCATCTTGCTACAGCGTAGGCATTGTCGGTTTTTTGCAGGACATTGCCCTTTTAAATGTGCAGCTCCACAGTTGCCGCACGTCATGACTTCACGGCGTTCGTTACGCCGCTGCGCATGCGCAGTTCGGTCTTGCATCAGGCGCGCCTGCGCAGTGCGTCCCTTGATGTTGCCGTTGGTTTTGGCGCGCACAAGCGCGGGAGACCTCGAAAAGCGCGTGAAACGGCCGCCCTCGTCCGGGCCGCGGGCCGGGAGATACTCGATTGCCTGGATGCGTTCGGCATCGTGGTCGGCCTGGCTTGCCGATTCGATCGCTAGGGACCCCCTCCGTGCCAATTCGGTCGCCTGAAATTGGGCAAAGCGGCTGGTCGCATTTTCATGGAGGACACAGGCTTCCACCGCAGATGCTAAGGTCAGGCCTTTAATTTTAAGAAGCTGCTGGCGTAGGCCACTGGAGGCAACGCCAAAAACAATCTGGTCCCGGATCATGGACTCTGAGGTGGTGCCGTAACCGCAGGATTGCGCGAGTATGCGGAGGTGCGTCAGAAAGGGTTGAAAGAGCTCATCCTTACCTTGCAGGCGTTGCTGAAAGATATACCTCTCAAAGCTTTCATTTACCTCAACGTTGAAGTGCTGGTCGAGCTCGAGGAGGACCTTGTCATACTTGGATTGGTTCTCGCCTTCCGCGAACACCAATGAGTTGTATACATCGATGGCGTGCTGACCTGCGGTAGTGAGGAGCATCGCAATCTTTGTCTCGTCCGAGGCACTCTGTTTTTCGTTGGCTCGCATGTACAGTTCAAATCGCTGCTTGAAGAACTTCCAATTGGTGCCCAGGTTCCCAGCGACTTGCAACGGCTGCGGTTTGTTGGTGATGTCCATGGCTCAGGATGGCAGCTTTGCCGGCAGGTATTGATCCACTCCTGTACCATGTAGTGTTGGGTCTCTGATGTACAGATGAGCCAACACGGTTGTATTTGGTACAACGCTGTTTTATTCTAACATGCTACTTACAGTTCGGTCTTGATACTCTGCACGTGGTGACTCCCTGAGTGTGTTGTTAATCAGGTCCTGTCCTTGTCCTGGTCTCTAGATGGACTGGCCACCAGGTGTCGTGTTTCTTCTCTTATACTGTCTCTCTCCTTGTCTGTGATTGGCTGTCGTGTTGTGTGTGCTGATTTGTCTGTTGGTCTGTCTATCATGATGTGTGTGTTTGAATATCATGACAAGGAGGAGTTGATGAGGAGGCAAACCCCTCCACCCTTCGCTTTGCCTGATGATGCCGTGCGGTCCGCCCGGTGAATTGAGAAGCCTTCAGGTTGTATGGCACAGTCCGGTGAGGCAGGGGTGAGCCATTTCTCTGTGAAACAGAGCACACAGCAGTCTCTTACTTCCCTCTGAGAGGTAAGTCTGGCGTTAAGTTCATCCAGCTTGTTTTCGATCGCTTGGACGTTTGCCAGGAGTATGCTGGGGAGAGGGGTCTTGAAACCGCGTTGCTTCAGTCTAACCTGCAGACCGCCGCGTTTCCCTCGCTTCCTCGGTTGGCGGCTGCTGCTGGATGATCCTGGGATCTGATGGCCGATGTCAGCTCTTGTGGAAGGTAGGTGGTTGCGTCTGGCGGGGTCCAGGGTGCTGGCGGGGACCACCGCGCTGTTTACGTATCTGGGGTCGCGTCTGACAGGGTCCCGGGCACTGGTTGAGGTAGAGGGATTGCTAGGGGGGCATGTTTGCGATCTGGATGGGTCCCGGAGTTCTGCGGGAATACCTTGCAGCGGGAATACCTTGCAGCGCGTTTGGGTCCTCGTGCGCGGTCTCCGCCGTTTCGGGGGTCTTGGGTCGTGGGCATCCTGAGGCAGGTTGGGCTGGGTCCCGTGGTCTGTTCCCTCTCTGGGCGCTCCTGGGGTCGGATCTCGAAGTAGGCCCGGTCGAGCCTCCACGGAATTTTTCTTTCTTCCATTACCAGGTAGGTCGGGTCACTGGGCGGGTCTCTGGGGGTCGCGTTGGGCCGGGTCTTGCCGTCGGGGATTGGGTCGGGAGCTCCGGGGACTGGGCAAGGCGATCCGGGGGCTGGCGTTGGTAGTTAGGCCGGGTTTGGTGCTCCGAGGTTGGGGCTTCACTTCCGGTTTGGGCCGGTTTGGAATACACTGGTCTATTCATTATATGAAACATTTGTTGAAAGAATGTCTGAATTCCTGCAGACATGACCCTAAAGTTCAATAGTTTATTAATTATCTGAAACAATGAGTATATTTTCACAGTCATGGCATTTTCACAAAGAACAAAGTACAATACAGCACAGAAACAGGTCCTTCGGCTCTCCAAGCCTGTAACAGTCATGATACCAACCTTTGCCAAAACCCTCAGCACTTCCTTGTGCCATATCCCGCTATACCTACCCTATACATGTGTTTGTCAAGATGTCTTTTGAACGCCCTTAACGTATCTGCTTCCACAACCTCTCCTGGCAACGCATTCCAGGCACTCGTCACCCTCCATGTAAAAAACTTGCCTTACACATCCCCTCTAAGCTTTGCCCACAGACCTTAAACCTATACCCTCTGGTGACTGACCCCTCCACCCTGGGAAAGAGTGCCTGCCCATCCATTCCATCCATGTCCCTCATAATCATGCAGACCTCTATCAGATCACCCCTTAAGCTCTGTCTTTCTAATGCAAACAGTACAAGTCTAGTCAGCCTCTCCAGATAGCTAACACCCTCCAGGCAACATCCTCGTAAACCTCCTCTGCACCCTGTCCAAATCCTCCACATCCTCCTGGTAGTGTGGTGACCAGAATTTTGCGCAATATTCCAAGTACAGCCTTACCAAGGTTCTACACAACTGTAGCATGACTTGCCAGTTTTTATACTCGATGCCCCGTCCAATGAAGGCAAGCATTCTGTATGCTTTCTTGACTACCTTGTCCACTTGTATTGCTACCTTCAAAGATCTGTGGACCTGCACGCCAAGATCAATCTGACTTTCTATATTCCTAAGCGTTTTGCCATTTACGGTATATTTCCCCTCTATGGTAGACCTACCAAAATGCATTACCTCACATTTGTCCGGATTAAACGCCATTTGTCATTTCTCTGCCGAAGTCTCCAACCTAGCTATGTCCTGTTGTGTCCTCTGACAATCCTCAACACTATCTGCCACTCCACCAACCTTGGTGTCATCCGCGAACTTACCACTCAATAATAATTTTGAATAATTCCATTCTCTAGCTATGCACTCAATCAGTACCTAAAGACATCAATGACTCAATAAATTAATAACCTATCAAGGCCCATATCCTCCCCTCATTCCCTCTTCCTCTTCTACAACTCTCCAACAATTAAAGTGTGAGCTGTTGCATTGAGCTGATCTTTATTTTCTCCACAGATCAGGTAGTCAAAATATGCAAAACAAAACCTGAGAGATGTTTTTACAATCTGGGTGGCAACAATTAAATCTGTCCCCCAAATCTGAATTTACTGTCACCATGTACATATGGTGCAACGTATAGAACATATTAATGAGGCCCTCACTGTAATCAGTGTTACTGTACTGTGTACAGTGTCGCAAACAACAAATGGAATATTTTCCTGTCAAATTAGCAATTTTGCATGATTCTGCTAAACTAAAATTTATACTCTTGTTGATTTAGTATTTGCAGCAGTACTACCTCTAGGACTTACACAAACACTGCATAATATTGTTGCTGTTCTTAATATTAATAACCCATGCTGCATATCTAACAGATAATATTTGTAACCAGATGTCAACTGGGACTTTTCTGTGATTGTTTCTGAATTGATTGGTGAATTTTGAAAGGGCCAAAATATTTGTGTGCAATTGAGGAGGAAGGTTCAATGTGGGAGGGGATCACTGTCCCAGAAACAGGAGAAGAAACAGGAGAAGTCTATGATGTCACTTGCTGGTCCTCGCTGAGAGTAACAACTTACATCAAAACGTCCATTTTTCAAGAGGTCACAAAGTGGTTCACTGTCACCTGGTGTTAGAATAGCCACTGGAGGAAACGTGGCAGCTCTTTCACACAGCAAGATCCCACACAGTGCAATGAGGGAATAAGCAGGTCATCCACCTGAAGCTTCAATATCTCTTCACAGAATGGCCTGGCTTGCTGTATGTTTTCTAAGTATATGCCCGCACAAATAACCATATAATTTGTGGGGATGGGGGTTTAATGATGTTTATTGAGAGTTGGATATTGACCATCAACATTCTCCCACGGGCATCCAGCCTTCTGTGCCCTAAATGACAGGGTACATGGCAGTGTGAGTTTAATGTCTAAGAGTGCAGTACTTCTGCAATGGGGCTGTCAGTCTGGATGGTGTGCTGCTGCAGCCTCTGGAGTGACTGCTCGAAGCCAGCCCTCCTTAAAGGCAAGTGCCACCGGTCGCCCCGCCCCATGCCATTCAGGGGGAGGGGCGGGGCCACGGCCCGGATTTTGATTGACACCGGATGCTGACCAATTAGAGTCGGGGCTGGAGCTAGGCCCCGCCCGGGAGCCCCTGGGTTTGATTTAAAAGGCTAACGGTAGTGCGCGAGGCGCAGAGTCTGGAAGCTTCCAGCAGTCGCTAGAGATGTCGCTCAGCCTGGGGAATGGAGTCTGTATACCGATAATCGGCCTGGGCACCTGGAAGGTGAGTGAGAGACAGGCTCCCTTTCCTCGAGTGGGTAAAATAACGAGGTGTGGTTATCGAGGTGGATGTTGGTCCGGGGTAACGGGTATGTGGGTCCAGGCTGGGAACAAGGGTTGGAAATGAACTTAGAACATACAGTGCAGAAGGAAGTCATTCGGCCCATCGAATCTGCACCGACCCACTTAAGCCCTCATTTCCACCCTATCCTGTAACCCAATAACCCCTCCTAACCTTTTTTGGTCACTGAGGGCAATTTGTCATGGCCAATCCACCTAACCTGCACGTCTTTGGACTGTGGGAGGAAACCGGAGTGACTGCTCCGGATGGAGCCCACGCAGACACAGGGAGAATGTGCAGACTCCGCACAGACAGTGACCCAGCGGGGAATCGAACCTGGGACCCTGGTGCTGTGAAGCCACAGTGCTAATCACTGTGCTGCCGTGCTGCCCAATGGGCAGTAGTTATCACAATAGCTTGTGGGGATATTGGGGTTTGTGGCTGGGGGCAGGTGGGGGCATTGGGGTTTGGGGCTGGGGGCTGGTGGGGGTATTGGGGTTTGTGGCTGGGGGTATTGGGGTTTGTGGCTGGGGGCTAGTGGGGGCATTGGGGTTTGTGGCTGGGGGCTAGTGGGGGTATCAGGGATTGTGGCTGGGGCTAGTGGGGGTATCGGATTGTGGCTGGGGGCTAGTGGGGCATCAGGGACTGTGGCTGGGGGCTAGTGGGGCATCAAGTATTGGTTTGAGGTGGATATTAGACAGGGTATGTGTGTATTTTTTATATATATATATATTATACAGGATGGTGACTATATTGAATTTTTTTTAATGAACTTCAAGCATCAAATTAATATTCGCTGACATTTGGGTTGGAATTGATGTATTTGGGCATGATATTATTCCTGCACCTTGAAAGGACTTTCTAACATAATGAAATGTGTTCAACGTGCTCCACTTCAACAATCGTTGGATGGATGTTAATGGCACAAGTTATGAGAAGTGAAAAGGCTGGGAAAGAGCTGAGATTTTAGGCAGGAGTTCCAGAGATTAGGATTGTGTTGGCTGTGTGCCAGAGTCTGATGGTGTAGTTTCACAGAAGGCAGACAGAAAGACATAGAAACTTGTGTAATCATAGAATTTACAGTGCAGAAGGAGGCCATTCAGCCCATTGCGTCTGCACCGGCTCTTGGAAAGAGCACCCTACCCAAGGTCAACACCGCCACCCTATACCCATAACCCAGTAACCCCACCCAACACTAAGGGCAATTTTGGACACTAAGGGCAATTTATCATGGCCAATCCACCTAACCTGCACATCTTTGGACTGTGGGAGGAAACCGGAGCACCCGGAGGAAACCCACGCACACACTGGGAGGATGTGCAGATTCCACACAGACAGTGACCCAAGCCAGAATCGAACCTGGGACCCTGGAGCTGTGAAGCAATTGTGCTATCCACAAGGCTACCGTGCTGCCCCACGTTGTTGCAGGCACGTGACAGAATGGAGAAATTTGAAGCTGAACAGGAATATCAGCTATGAAACTTGTGACAGATTTTACTGCTACTGGTATTTCTTTAGACCGAAATGCTTTTGCAAGTTTTAAGCTTTTACATTTTTATTTGTGTGGCAAGTTTATGGGCTGAATTTTATGGCCCAGGGATGGGGGTGAGGCTGGAAAATGTGGCGATCCATTCAAAAATCTATTGACTTTGGTGGGAGTGGAAAATCCTGCTGGCAGAAAATTTCATTTGAATGAGCAAATTGATATTATCATAAGGAAGATCGCATCTGAGACCTGAGTGAATTGTATTAGAATCTGTATCTCATGAATCATGAAATTGTTGTGAATTTAATTGTGTGAGGACTAAGAAAGAGAGTAAATTAGAGTGGGTCAGTTCACTGCCAAATTTGAGTATAGGAAGGGAAAGAAAGATTAGATTAAGAGACAAAAATAGCAGGTAGAAAAAATAAAATAATTTATCGCTCAATCATAGAATAGAATCATAGAAAAATTTCAGCACAAAATGGGGCTTCAAGTCTCCTCTCCCCAGCATACCCCTGGCAGATGTCCAAGTGATCGAAAACAAACTGGATGAGCTTAACGCAAGACTTACCTCTCAAAGGGAAGTAAGGGACTGCTGTGTGCTCTTTCATGGTGACATTGCTCACTCCTGCCTCACTGTGAGGTTGACTGTGCCATACAACCTGATGGCTCCTCAATACACTGGATGGACTGTATGGTAAAGTGAAGAGTGGAGGGCTTTGCCTCCTCATCAATCCCTTCTGGTGCTTGGGTTTGACAATCCTGGCGAACTACTGCTCCCAGACCTTGAATACCTGACTGTGAACTGCTGCCCATACTACCTTCCACAGGAGTTCGCTTCTGCAATCATCACGGCGGTCTATATCCCACCCCAGGTGGAAGTGAAGATGGTACTTGATGAATTGTACACCGCTATAAATAGCAGTGAAACCGAATACCCGGAGGCCTTGTTCATCGTCGCTGGGGACTTCAACCAGGCCAACCTCGAGTGTACTGCCAAAATTCCACCAACACATTTTATTCCACCAGAGGCACCAACATCCTTGATCACTGCTACACACCCATCAAGGTGATTACTGATCTATTCCCCAAACACACTTCAGAAAATTGGACCATAAGACGGTGCTCCTTCTCTTGGCATGGAAGCATAAACGCAAGCGGGAGAATCCAGTTAAGAAGGTCATGCAGTGCTGCTCTCCGGCAATAAAAGAGCTCCAACCTGACTGCTTGGAAAGCAGTGGACTGGTCCATTTTCAAGAAGTCAGTGGCCAATCAAAACGAGAATGCGACTACCGACACAGACTTCACATCAGCAAGTGTGTAGAAGACTGCTTGTCAAAGAAGGTAGTACGTGCGTTCCCCAACCGGAAACCATGGTTTAATTAGGAGATTCACTCCCAACTGAAGGCCTGGTCTGAGGTGTTCAAGACAGGCGACCCTGACCTACACAAGAAATCTTTTAACCTCTGCAAAGCCATCAGGGATGCCAAGAGTCAATACCTGACTAAGCTAGAGTCACTGACTAACAACATGGACTCTTGTTGGTTGTGGCAAGGCTTAAACAACTTAACGGGTGACTAAGCAAAGCCGAGTAGAATTTCTGGCAGCAGCACACCCTTCCCCGATGAGCTCTATGTTCATTTCGAGCAGAAAACATCAAACTGTTGTCAACTGCCCCAGCAACCTCGGGCATACCAATACCTACCGACAGAGCTCCCGAAGTCAGATAGGTCCTCTTGAAAGTGAACCCTCGGAAATTGACGGGTCCTGACAGAGTCCCTGTCGTGCACTCAGATCCTGCGCGGAACAACTGATGGGTGTGTTCGTGGACAGCTTCAACCCCTCCCTACACTGTTCCAAGGTTCCCACCTGCTTCAAGAAGACCACCATCATACTGGTGCCAAATAAGAACCAGGCAACGTGCATCAACCCTACTGTTCGGTGGTCTTGACATCTATCATGAATGGCTTCGTAAGTTGCCATGAGACAAATCCAAACTTCCAGACTGCCTTGATCCAATGCAATTTGTATTCCGCCACATCCGGTCCACAGCAGATGCCATCTCCATGGCCCTACACTGATCCCTGGAGCATCTCGACAACAAGGACTCCTACATCAGACTCCTAGTCAGTGAGTACAGCTCCACCTTCAACACCATAATCCTAGCCAATCTCAGATCAAAACCCCAAAACCTAGGACTTGGCTCCTCCCTCTGCAACTGGATCCTCAGCTTCCTGACCCATAGACCACAATCAGTAAGGACAAACAACATCACCTCCTCCACGATAGACCTCAATAGCAGGGCCCACAAGGCTACATACCTAGCACCGTACTCTACTCCCTATGCACATATGACTGGTGTCAAAATTTGGCTCCAACTCCATCTACAAGTATGATATGACCGTGGTGGGTCAGATTTCGAACAACGATGAGTCAGAGTACAGGAGAGAACCAAGTGACTTTGTGTAACAACAACAATCTCTCAATGTCAGAAAAACCCTCAATGTTAGGAAAACTAAGGAGCTGGTCATTGACTTGACTGTGTCTACACCTCCCACTGCCTTGGGAAAGTGGACAGCATAATCAAAGACTCCTCTCATCCGGGTTATTCTTTCTTCCATTGGGCAGGAGATACAAAAGTCTGAGAACGTGCACGCGCACTAACAGATTGAAAAACTGCACAGGGAGTTTTGAGACTAATGTTTGTGGAGAGATAGGTGGGAGGGAAAATTCATGACAAAGAATGCAGGCATGGACAGAGGGAGGGTAATGCTTGGAGATTAGGAAAGATTGGCAAGGCTGAAACTGAGGCAGGCAAATAAGGAATGATGCATGGGCACCTACAGAGACAAGGATAGGAATGAATGCATTGTGTGACCGGTGGGAGGAATGCGTTGGTATGCGCAGAAAGTTGGAGTTACAAATGCTGACTGACTGAATGATGCTTAGGCTGGAAGGGAAGGGCCAGTTGAACAAGTGAGTTGGACCTGGATACAGAGGTGGATATGCACGGAAAGACATGGTGCAGTGGTAAAGGGAGAGTGAGGAGTCAATGCATCTGCACAATTGAGACTAAGGGACTTGATGCAGCATGTTATCTGACAAAAGATTGACACTTGTGAAGTACAACACAGGAACAGACCCTTCGGCCCTCCCATCCTGCGCTGACCATGCTGCCCATGTAACCAAAAACCTTCTACAATTCTGGGGTCCGTATCCCTCTATTCACATCCTATTTATCTCAAGACTTCCCTGGACCCTATCGTATCTGCTTCTACCATCTCCTCTGTCAGCGACTTCCAGGCATCCATTACTCCTTTATGTAAAGAAACAAAACTTCCCTCGCATCTTGAACCTATGTCCCCATGTAATTGGCTCTTCCACCCTGGGGAAAAAGCTTTTGACTATCCGCTCTGTCCATGCCCCTCCATAATTTTGTAGATTTCTATAAGGTCGTCCCTCAACCTCTGTCGTTCCAGTGAGAACAAACTGAGTTTATCCAACCTCTCCTCACAGCTAATTCCCTCCATACCAGGCATCATCCTGGTAAACCTCTTCTGTACCCTCTCCAAAGCCTCCACATCCTTCTGGTAATGTGGTCACCATCACTGAACACTATATTCCAAGTGTGGCCTAACTAACGTTCTATACAGCTGCAACATGACTTGTAATAGTGAACAATAAAACCAATTCTTCCTAAGTGTGCTATACACGTTTTGATATTCTTTTTGATGAACACTTTGATTTGTTCAGTCCCAACCAGGTCAAGTGACTGAAGCAGTAAAGGATGCCATTACTACTGGGTATCGTTACATTGATGGTGCATTTGTTTACGATAATGAGAAGGAAGTGGGTGAAGGCGTACAACAAATGATTAAGAATGGTGCTGTAAAGCGTGAAGAGCTCTTCATCGTCAGTAAGGTAAAGCGGAGCATTTTGGAAGTTATTTCCCATCAACTTAACATTCACTGAATCCACTACTAACACAGTGGTGGCAGTCTACAGGATGCACTGCAGCAACTCACCATTGCCTCTTTGACAGTATCTTCCAAACTTGTGATCTCTACTGTACTCTAGTGATTCTATTTAATTTTCCATACTTAATTCTGAACCCTTTTAACTGTCTGCAAAGTATTGATGTCTTAAAGAAGTATTCCACACTCCCGAGAGAGAAGTGGGTTCTCTGAGTATGTGAATTTGTTTCCCTTCAGTCCGGATGAAATAATCAATCGAACACCAAGTTTCTTAATTGTATGTTTATTCTCGGCCGGAGCTAAAACCACTATCTCTGAGTTACAACAGTAAGCCGAAGGCAATACATCTAACAGCAATTTATTTACATTTTGACACTGTTTCATTTCTGAGAACAGCCCCCTCGCATTCTGTCTGTGCTTTCAGCTCAATTATAATTATCTTTAAAGCTAGCAACCATTCCCAAGGCTGTTACTGCAATTTGTCTGGTGCAAAAGCAGAAGTGATTACAAGAAGGCTACAAAAAGCCTGTCTTGACATTCCTGCACACAAAGCTTTATCTAACGTTTTGTTTTCCCATAAAATTCCAATCCATCTGAGCCAAACTCTCAAGTAGGCCATCTATTGGGAGAAGGTTAAAAGTGTATTTTATTTGAATGCATTAATCTTGAAGTCCTGCTAATACTAGTTATCATTGCCCCATTAGCTGTGGAGCACCTTTCATGCAAAAGATCGAGTGAAGGAGGCTTGTTCTAAATCTCTGTCTGACCTGAAACTGGAATATTTGGACCTCTACCTTATTCACTGGCCCATGGGATTCCAGGTAAAGTATCCAATTAGGATATTTGTGTCCATTTTTCTCAATGGGGGTGTGTTTCTGACGTTCTAAAGGTATGTTCTAACACTTTCAAATTTGTTTGTTCACTGGATTGTTAAGGAGAGAATATTGGTTAATATTGTTGGTGGATTAATTTCAACCTCATTGTCACTGAAGAGAGACCCAAGTTGTGTTGCAATGCTGCTAGAGATCGCCAATATTTAAGATAAATCCAAACACAACCAATAGAACTGTGCCACAAAATTTCATATTTTTAAGCAACTGTATTGTATGTAAAGGACTTCAATAATATAAGCAGTTAACAATCTGGTTTATAACTAAGTTTACAATGCACCCAATTTGATTTCATACTTCCCCCAAGAATTTTTTCATACTTTGATATCTTCGAATTATTTACTTCTGTCAGAATCACCCAAAAGCATGCCACAGTCCTACGGTAATTATTTTAATTCTGCTCAGTACCAGCCATTTTCAGAGGTAAGACTTGCGTTTACCAGGTTTAGCTCAGTGGGCTAGGCAGCTGGTTTGTGATACAGAACAAGGCCAGCAGCGCGGGTTCAATTCCCGTACCAGCTGAGAATTATGAATTCTCCCTCTGTATACCCGAACAAGCGCCGGAATGTGGCGGCCAGGGGCTTTTCACATTAACTTCATTGCATAAGCCTACTTGTGACAATAAAGGTTATTTATTTTTACCATCACTTGACCACTGATGGCTCCAATCCCTTGTTTGGACTGCTGCCTAAATACTTCTGAACTTTTTGTTTTCCCCGGGCCTCGCTTATGTCAACTGGCCAACCTTCGCGACCCATGCTGGCCGACCTTTGCGAGACACTATTTTCGCTTGCTTTTAATGCGACAGGTAATTTGCTTGGTCCTCAGTATCTCACTTGCTTTGTCATTCAATGCTACATTTCTGCTAAGGACTTGAACTGATGACTTAAGTTCTCGCTGCATCCTTTGTCCTCGATCTTGCCATGCTTAGTCTTCAAATGCATTTTGAATTTTTGAGGGTTTTAAACTTTCATTCGCTAGTACATCCTGCATATAACACACATGGGCTTTGCATCCCTTATTTGCATTGGCACAATTAACAAAGCCAAACCTCAAGAAATTATCTTTATACTGCTTTGTTCCCAATTTCAGTTTCTTCTTAATGGCTGTTCACCAGAGGCCCTGTATACAGCTCACACTAGCACTGATTTATCCTGGTCTCTTCTGAGCAGCTCTTGTTGCACTTGTGAGATCCTGGCCTGTTTGTGTCTCTGGCCCCCTTTTTGCTTTTCAAAAATAAACAATCCATCTTCAGTTCTTTCACAGTCCTGTTGCTTGCTTTCTGACAGCCACAAACTGGAGAAATCTCTGCCCCCTGATTTTGCACCCAAAGCATGGAGGTACAGGGCGTGTGACCTGCTTCCTGCCACCTGCTCTCTGCTGGTGCTTCTGGTGGGAAGGCTCCATCGTTTATACTTTTATAGTGCTCGACCCACAGTTTGAAAACCCTGCGTTAGATATTTCTGCTGGCTGCAAGCTAGCACAAATCTTCCAGTTTCTGTTCCCTCATGAAATCCAAACTGAGTTTTCTATTCCGCTGCATTCCACAATGATGAAGTGAGCAGGCTTGTTAACATAGAACATTACAGTGCAGTACAGGCCCTTCGGCCCTCGATGTTGCGTCGACCTTTGAAACCACTCTAAAGCCCATCTACACTATTCCTTTATCATCCATATGTTTATCCAATGACCATTTAAATGCCCTTCATGTTGGCGAGCCCACTACTGTTACAGGCAGGGCATTCCACGCCCTTACTACTCTCGGAGTAAAGAACCGACCTCTGACATCTGTCCTATATCTATCACCCCTCAATTTAAAGCTATGTCCCCTCGTGCTCGACATCACCATCTGAGGAAAAAGGCTCTCACTGTCCACCCTATCTAATCCTCTGATCATCTTGTATGCCTCAATTAAGTCACCTCTTAACCTTCTTCTTTCTAAAGAAAATAACCTTCCCTCATAAGGCAACATCCTGGTAAATCTCCTCTGCATCCTTTCCAATGCTTCCACATCCTTCCTATAATGCGGCGACCAGAACTGCACGCAATACTCCAAATGCGGCCGCACCAGAGTTTTGTACAGCTGCAACATGACCTCATGGCTCCGAAACTCAATCCCTCTACCAATAAAAGCTAACAAACCGTATGCCTTCTTAACAACCCTCCCAACCTGGATGGCAAAGTTGGATCTATGTTCATGGACACCAAGATCTCTCTGCTCATCCACACTGCCAAGAATCTTATCATTAGCCCAGTACTCTGTCTTCCTGTTATTCCTTCCAAAATGAATCACCTCACTTTTCTGCATTAAACTCCATTTGCCACCTCTCAGCCCAGCTCTGCAGCTTATCTATGTCCCTCTGTAACGTGTTACATCCTACCGCACTGTCCGCAACTCCACCGACTTTAGTGTCATCTGCAAATTTACTCACCCATCCTTCTACGCCCTCCAGGTCATTTATAAAAATGACAAACAGCAGTGGCCCCAAAACAGATCCTTGTGGTACACCACTAGTAACTGGATTCCAGGTTGAACATTTCTCATCAACCACCACCCTTTGCCTTCTTCCAGCTAGCCAATTTCTGATCCAAACTGCTAAATCACCCTGAATCCCATGCCTCTGTATTTTCTGCAATAACGTACCGTGGGGAACCTTATCAAACGCTTTACTGAAATCCATATACACCACATCAACTGCTTTACCCTCATCCACCTGTTTGGTCACCTTCTCAAAGAACTCGATAAGGTTTGTGAGGCACGACCTACCCTTCACAAAACCGTGTTGACTATCACAAAACCGTGTTGACTATCTCTAATTAAATTATTCCTTTCCAGATGATTGTACATCCTATCTCTTATCAACCTTTCCAAGTCTTTGCCCACAACAGAAGTAAGGCTCACTGGTCTATAGTTATCGGGGTTGTCTCTATTCCCCTTCTTGAACAAGGGGACAACATTTGCTATCCTCCAGTCTTCTGGCACTATTCCTGTCGACAATGATAACATAAAGATCAAAGGCTCAGCAATCTCCACCCTAGCTTCCCATAGAAGCCTAGGATAAATCCCATCCGGCCCAGGGGACTTATCTATTCTCACACTTTCCAGAATTGCTAACACCTCCTCCTTATAAACCTCAAGCCCTTCTAGTCTAGTAGCCTGTATCTCAGAATTCTCCTCGACAACATTGTCTTTTTCCTGTGTGAATACTGACGAAAAATATTCATTTAGCACCTCTCCTATCTCCTCGGACTCCACGCACAACTGTCAACTGTCATTTACTTTGACCAACTTCTGCAAGTGAGCTGCAAGCTGCGCAAACCAGGTCCAAGCTGCAACTAAAACTCTCGACAACACACCCAGATAAATTGAAAGCGGAGAATCTCCCTAAGCTCCACACAATTCTATGACAACCTGAACACACGCCTGTACCCAGATAGGAATGCAAATTCACTACCTTTTAATTTCAAAGTATTTCTTCGTCCTGGGAAACCACATGCATAGAGGGAGAATTCAGAATGTCCAATTCACCTAACAGCACGTCTTTCGGGACCTGTGGAAGGAAACCAGATCATGGGGAGAACGTGCAGATTCTGCACCGACCGTGACCCAAGCTGGGAATCGAACCCAGGTTCCTGGCACTGTGAAGCAACAGTGCTAACTACTGTCCTACCATGCTTTATCATTTTATTGGAATAACCGCCGATGTCAGGTCTCCAGTTCTTCAGCTAAGTAAACCCACCTGCTATTTTACTTTGCAGCTGTTAAGGTGAAATGGACCCCAACTTTTAATAAATTCCAAGCTTGTTCATTTCAGTTTCTCTCAGAATTATTATCAGATGTTCCTATTTTTCTCACCTTCAGGGTGAGAATAATGAAGTACGTTTTCTTGACATATGGAAGTGGTTAGCTGTCAGAACTGATGTACGCAATTTGTGATTCTGAAAGAGTGGAGATGGTAGCAAGATACCTGGGAGCCCGTTCATGAAACAGTGGCGGGATTCTCTGTCGGCTGACGCCTGAATTGGGAATCATGATCGGTTTTGACACCGAAAACGTGACCGGCGCCGGTTTCATGCCAAATCACAATTCTTCAGTGTCTCAACAGCGGTGTCAATGCATTCCAGAATGCACGTGCAGTAAATGCCGTTGGCATATCATTAGCGGGCCTGACACAGCATTCTCCAGGGCCTCTGCGATTCTTCGCCTCCACTGGGGTGAATACCCAACAGCGAGGTTCACTTGTGCTTTTAAAACAGCACTGCTGCCTCACGGCACCGAGGACCTGGGTTCGATCCCATTCCCGGGTCACTGTCCATGTGGAGTTTGCACATTCTCCCTGTGTCTGCATGGATCCCCCACAACCCAAAGATGTGCAGGGTAGGTGGATTGGCCACGCTAAATTGGGGGAAAAAAAAATAAAAAAAAAATTGGATATTCTAAATTTATGTTTTAAATGAAAAGATCGCCACAGTTTGCTGACAGTCATGCTGCTGGCCGGGGGGCTTCTGCCTGGGATGGGGGGGGAGTGGCCAGGAGGTGGGCTGTAGGTTCGTGGTGGACGGGCACAGAGCCCGATTGCCGTGGCTTACAAGGCAGCCATGCGGCTGTGCACAACCCTGACGGCCCACTGTGAACTTGGAGCCATGGGTTGTATGGGTCTCTTTACCTGCTGCCTCCCCCCGCCTAGGTGCCCTCTGGCCCGATCTGTGGAATGGGTGCGATCCAGTGCCATCCTGTTGGCTGGGATACATATGTGGGGAGTGTAATGTGTATATGCGGCTGCAGCTTTTCAGCCTCTGAAGTGTCAATTATGGACCCAGCAGATCATGCACCATTTCTCATTGGAATTGATTGTGTTTCATGTGGCGTCAGTGCTAGCCCTCCACGGTTACTGAATCGGTCCAGGTGCGACACGACTCCAGTTTTGCTGTCCACTAGTTGAGTCCACAAATCCTGCCCCACCGTCAACACTTAGTCTCTGGAACAGAGAATTCCGTTGCAGTTGTTTGAAGTCAATTGGGGAAGAGGGCTTGGCTGAATTTTTTTTTAAAACCACATTTTATCTTTCATATTTCTTCCCAACCAAAGGAAACAATGGATGTGATTTAGCTGCCACACTAGCCGCACGTGCAAATCCTGCTTAATATCGTGAGGCCAAAAATGAGATTTGTGCCAGTGAAATCTGCCCACTGCCCCCTCCGATGACACAATCAGGTTCACGCCCAAGAAGGACATTAGCCTGATTTGCATTGATTATAATATTGTTAACAGGCTGAACTTCGTTACTTCCACCCTCTCCGTATATGGTGTGAATCACTACTGTCGAAAAATAGTCATAATGACCACGGCGGGGGCACACCGGTATGTATAGCCCCTGGGTGATGAGTGACATGCTCTGGCACTGCCAACCTGGTAAGCATGCCCTGATACTTGCACGGAGGGGGAGTTTATTTTAAATGTAGATCTGGACATCCTTTAAAGATGGTGCCCCGGTCTCTCTGGAGCCGCCAGCTCCATCGGGCCCTGCTCCGCCAGAATTGCAATGCAAACCATGCCCACCAGATTTTGTGTGCTGGAGAAAACTCGGTTGTGCATCTGGAGAACTGCATGTCAGTTTTCAATCTGAACCTGACTGAAAGTTTTTGGGAAAATTCCACCTAATTTGGTAAGCCTCAGCCATTATTTGTTCAGTCAGGGCTGGGTCACAGCAGAAATGGGGAATATGACCATGAGGAGAGTGGTTTTGGGTACAATATTATTACAGTTGGTGGGGGGGGGGGGGGGGGTTTGCAGAGACACCGTGAGGAGAACAAAACAGACTTGAGATCATTGACAGACTGGTGAAATAGGCAGACGTGTGATTTTTGTTTTGGTAGAAAGAATGAGGGGAGTCAATATGATCAAAATGGTATATAATTTTTAAAGGGGGTGCAAAAACCAAGAGATGACCGGAGGGAGTATACATGTACGAGTCTTTGAGGGTGGCAGGATGTATTCCGACTGAAGAAAGAATTGCATATACTTAAAAAATCGAGGTAAGAGTACAAAAGCAAGGAAGTTTTATATTAAAGCTTGAAATATAGTGCCCTGTGAAGAGGTCAACTTCAAGGGAATTGTTGTACCTTTAAAACCTAAGTTCGACCAGTTTACATACTCAAAAGTTTTACTTCGGTGCCTTTATTTGCGAGATGAACAAAGGACAAACCGGTTCACAGTTTAACGCAATTTTATTCACAATTCTATTACTCAAGAAAATATGGCTCAGACGCACAGCTGAGCTTTGGGTTTAACCCGCACTTAGCCTGCCAGCCTCCTTTACTATGAGCACTCGATGTTAATGTCTTCTCTGGGTTCGAAACCCAGGGCCCTTTCTTCTTGCGATGGTTGTGCCTGGGCAACTCCCAGGTTATTGCTCAAGATCTGTTCGATGCTCTTTTCTTTATACTGGGAAACTTGGATTGAGTCATATGTATATGCCCATCACTGGTCATTGTCCTAGCCAGACCCCAACTGGTTAATGGGAAAGACGGGATACTCCTGTTTTTCCATGGTGGGTCAATCAAGACCCATTGTCCGCTGAAACTTCACTTGTCTGACCAGCCATCAGCTCATTAAGGAGTCTGATGGCTTCTTTTGTCTGTTCTTCACCCTGCTGCAAATTTGATCACCTGTGTCTGGAAGTTTGTTACATATTTATAGACTTGGAGTGGATAATCAGAAAGTCCATATAGCAATAACAGGTTTATGTCTTGACTTGGGTGCTTTCGCAAATGGCCAGTATTGATTCCAGCCAGGGTCTCGAGTGTTTCTGTTCCTGCCCCATGTGTATCCGCCTGTTTTCAGTACCACATTTCCCCCTGTGATCCCATAAGTGTAAACTGTCAGGTGGATGCACCTTTAAGAAATAGCTGCAGTTGGGACGGAGGAAGAGAAAAGAGTTGAGGGGTATGAATTGAGACAGAAGAGGGGTATGAATTGAGACAGAAAAGCTAAGGGGTTGGATGTTGTGGAGTACCAAGAACAATCAGTGGAATATTAGTGAGAGAAGATTACACCCTAACAATGTGCCCCTTTGTAATATCTGGCTAAACAGGTTGAGACCTGTGAATCTAATAGAGCATCGATGCTGATTTCAAACATTTTGTGTGACATAAAATTTGTGGACTGGTGTTTGCCATATGTGAAATAAATGAAAGCTTGCCAGTAATTATCTATTAAATTTTGCTTCTATTCACCAGCTTTTGCCATATCTTTCTCAGCAACCTCAGCCATACACTTTCTCTAGGGTCTCTAAACTCCTCCAAGTTTTTCAGGAACGTTCTTTTAAAGATTATTTTTAAACATCTCTTTTTAAGGCTGATGGTGAGAATCTTCCTTTGGATGCAGATGGTTTTATAATACCAAGTGACACTGATTTTGTCGACACCTGGGAGGTAAGTGTTTGACTTAATTTTCTGATTTCATTTGGAGGAAAACCAGGCTTCGAAACTAATCACATGCACATGCTTATAATTTTGAAATTTGTTTAAAATGGAGAGAATGTCTACAGGATGCTTTTTTTTTTTAAGTGCGCCCGCCAGCGGAGAATTGGGATTGTGACCAGTTGGTGCTCAGAACGTCGCCGAGGTGGTATTCACATACATTTTTTTTAATGCTAAATGATGCATAGTGGCGGAAATGCAAGCTTCTCTGATCTTACTGATCTCGGGACGCCATTTTGAAAAGGTGCCATGATCCCAGCATCCAGAGACGAGCCCACCAACACAGCGTAAATGTTGACATCCCCCCCCCCCGCCCAGTTTACAAGGTGAGCACCCCCCACCCCTCCAAAGGAAGGGCATCGCTTCTCTTTCCACGCCCCACGCCATATGAATCACCCCCCCCCCCCCCCCCAAACCATGCACACATGAGGGTGACCCAACTACCAACCCCTGCTTTCTGCCATTAGCAAAGAGACTTTCAACAGGTACTTGTTGAAGTGGCTAACAGCAATCCGAACAAGATTGTGGTTAGAATGTTCTGATGCATACAAATGTGAAAGGAAAGATAAATAAACAAACCTTCTGCCTGCTGTGTTTAAACCACTAAGCTGTCAATCAAAGGCTAATTAAAGGTACTGCATTGTGAAATTGAATGACTGCTAAGCATTTCATAGGATCAGGGACTTAAGTGTTCTGGGCTTTCTGGGAAGGCTCTGAAGCATCGAAAAAGAATCCGTTTCAAAAGCATAGGCTGAGGGAGCAGATGAGAGGAAAGAGAAAGTTCCTGGCTTGATTCTTCACTGAACTGTCTGATCTGCACCTGTCAGGCAGAGCAATTCCGAATGAGAAGGCCACTTCAAAGTTGAAACAAGTCAGAGAAGGGTGATGATGATTTCAGATTGGCCAGGGCTGGAAGGGGCAGTCCAGACACTGGCCCCCCCCCCCCCCCATCCCGGGGCAGGGTCCCGTGGTCAACCCCTTAACTACAGCCTATCTAATCCTTGGGATACCCTTGTGCCCCTCGGCCACTGCCAGGCTGCTGACATGAGCCCTCCAGCAGGATCCATCACATCAGGACGGTGCTTGTCTGTACTTGCACTAAAGTCTACCCGGTGGTGTTCTCGCTTGGGTGTGGGGGGATTGTTGGAGCAAAAAGGGGGGTGGGGTAGAGATTTGGGTTACCAGCCTGTTAATTGCATTCAAATGAATGTAATATGGGCTGTTTGCATGTTCTCATCTGGGTGGGATGGCTGGTGGGGCAGGGTGGGACCAGAGAATGGGGACAGATCTGCTGTCTGGCACCAATCCCGTTTTTGGGCTGTTGCGGGATTCTTTGCCTGATTGGGACTCCCGATCTTGGCGGTGGGGAATTCCGCCCTTCATTTTATACAATGAACAACATTTTTCCTTCACAGGCTATGGAAGATTTGGTTGCTGAAGGAATGGTTAAAACTATAGGAGTGTCCAACTTCAACCAGGAGCAGATTGAGCGAATCCTGAATAAACCAAACCTAAAGTGCAAACCTGCAGTTAACCAGGTAATGGGTAGATCTTTTTTAAAAATTATTTGTTCCCAGAATTTTTTTTACAACTGCAATTCCTGCATAGCATGTGATTTTTTTTTTTTTTTTTTTTTTTTTTTTTTTTTTGTGAAATTATATCAGTAGCCTGCTGAGGATTAATGTTTTTCTTCCTGCTTGCTTTAATAGATTGAATGCCACCCTTACCTGACTCAAGAAGCTCTGATCTCCTATTGCCATTCAAAAGACATTGTTGTGACTGCCTATAGCCCACTGGGATCTCCAGACAGACCATGGTATTTGATTATTGATTATATTAACTCATTAACCTCCATCTAATCTAGCACAGGAAAAGCTGCTAACCCTCAAGAATTTATATAAATAGACTTGCATCTGCATACTTCTAGTTCTGGAATTTGGTGCTGGTGTGTGTCTCGGAGTGTGGTCTGGTGAAAAGTGTTGAGTTTAGGGTTTCTGTTTCCAATTTCCTTGACTCAGGTTTATCACCTCTGCCCATGAGTGTGATTTCACTTTATTACACTAATAAAATATTTGGTAAACCTTCAATGACATATTGGCAGAACTCGTCTTTTGTAATGACAGATAGAAAGTACTCTTAGCAGCTAAGCCATGACCTTTTGCCTCCATATGTATCATCTACTTTTTGGTCCCTAATCGGCGCCTCCTTTTTATTGACTGACTTTTTTATTTTCCCTTTTCCACTCCCTGAAGATATTCCTCTTCCAGTTAAGTATTTTTACACTTGATTTGTTCCTTGTCCTTTTCCAGAACCACTGTCAACCTGATGACATTACAATCATGGTTCCCCAAATGTTTTCCCACATGCAAACATGGACCATTTATCCCACTCATTCCCCAAACAAAATCCAGCATACTCTCCCTTCCTCATTAAGCTGCAAACACACTGATTTAAAAATAATTCTCTTGTACACATTTTCAAGAATGCTCCTTGTCACTTAGCCATTTTACACTGTTGTTATTTTAGTCTTCATTAGGATACCTAAAGTCTCCTCGTATCTTTCAGTAATTTGCCTTCTCAAACTTTTTTCCACTCTTTTCAGCTTAAGGCTTGCAGCCAGTAGTGTAATAGCTCTTTTATCCATTCGTTCTAATCAAATAAACTCTGGGGGAGATTTTCCGGCTATTCTCGCCAGTGGGATCTTTCTGTCCTGCCGATGGCGAACCCCTAACTCCTGAAACTGGCAGCTGGGGGTGGGTTCAATAGGAAATTCAATGTCGGGACCAGAAGATGTGGGCAGTGGCGGGCCGCCTCCCACCACAGAGAAACAAGCCAGGGAGGGGGCGTGGAAACCCAGCCTCTGCCACTCCCCCATTGATGTTATTTAACTCTAACTCTCCAGTCCCGTTTACCCTCCTGTCATGTCAGAATTTGTTTATTGTACTACAGTCACATTTTAACAGACTTGTTCCTTTTGAAGGGGAAATTGGGCTTATTCTAAGGAATTAGACAATTAAAAAAAAAATGGCAATAAGCAATTGCATTCCCATAGTTTGGCTGTATATCTTTAAAGAGAGATTAACAAGCATGCCCACGTGGCTATCTGCACTTGTTCGAGAGAATATCCTAAACCAGGCTGGTCCAAGGTACGGCCCATGGACCGTGCAAAGCCTCACTACCCATAAATCAGTGCACATACATGGATTACTCTGGAGCCAGTCTTTGTCTTGATTCAGATTTATTCACAAGACCATAAAATAGAGGCATATACTCCTTTTTATCCGCCCCAACGCCTTGCCCTAAGCTGTTTTTTATACATGTTGAATATTTCGAAGTAGGTCTAATGCTCCGCCACTCTTGATTGGTCTGTTTGTGTTTCAAATTCTACATTCCCATCTACCCCTGATAATCTTGCATTCTTGTTAGGTAAGGGAATCAATCTACCTTCGCCTTAAAACATTCTAAACCCTGTCTCCACCGGCTTCTGAGGCAGATGGTTCCAGTGTCTCAAAGCACTTTTTAAACAAATCTTCTCCTTGTCTCCGCCCTAAAAGGATGACCCCTAATTTTAAAACTGGGCTCCCTAATTCTGAACTTGCCCACAGGAGGAAATATGTTTCAACAAAGAACAAACAAAGAACAAAGAAATGTACAGCACAGGAACAGGCCCTTCGGCCCTCCAAGCCCGTGCCAACCATGCTGCCCGACTAAACTACAATCTTCTACACTTCCTGGGTCCGTATCCCTCTATTCCCATCCTATTCATGTATTTGTCAAGATGCCCCTTAAATGTCATTATCGTCCCTGCTTCCTCCACCACCTCCGGTAGCGAGTTCCAGGCGCCCACTATCCTCTGTGTAAAAAATAAATAAATAAATAAATAAATTATAAAAAAAAAAAAAAAAAAAAGTGCCTCGTACATCTACTCTAAACCTTGCCCCTCTCACCTTAAACCTCTGCCCCCCTAGTAATTGACCCCTCTACCCTGGGGAAAAGCCTCTGACTATCCACTCTGTCTATGCCCCTCAATTTTGTAGACCTCTATCAGGTTGCCCCTCAACCTCCTTCGTTCCAGTGAGAACAAACCGAGTTTATTCAACCACTCCTCATAGCTAATGCCCTCCATACCAGGCAACATTCTGGTAAATCTCTTCTGCACCCTCTCTAAAGCCTCCACATCCTTCTGGTAGTGTGGCGACCAGAATTGAACACTATACTCCAAGTGTGGCCTAACTAAGGTTCTATACAGCTGCAACATGACTTGCCAATTCTTATACTCAATGCCCCGGCCAATGAAGGCAAGCATGCCATATGCCTTCTTGACTACCTTCTCCACCTGTGTTGCCCCTCCAATTAGAAAAAGCATCCTTCCATTGCTACTCTCTGCCTTCTATGACCTAGCCAGTTCTGTATCCACCTTGCCTGTTCACCCCTGATCCCGTGTGACTTCACCTTTTGTACTAGTCTACCATGAGGGACCTTGTCAAAGGCCTTGCTGAAGTCCATATAGACCACATCCACTGCCCTACCTGCATCAATCATCTTAATGACCTCCTCGAAAAACTCTATCAAGTTAGTGAGACACGACCCCCTTCACAAAACCATGCTGCCTCTCTCTCTAATACGTCCATTTGCTTCCAAATGGGAGTAGATCCTGTCTCGAAGAATTCTCTCCAGTAATTTCCCTACCACTGAAGTAAGGCTCACCGGCCTGTAGTTCCCTGGATTATCCTTGCTACCCTTCTTAAACAGAGGAGCAACATTGGCTATTCTCCAGTCCTCCGGGACATCCCCTGAAGACCGTGAGGATCCAAAGATTTCTGTCAAGGCCTCAGCAATTTCCTCTCCAGCCTCCTTCAGTATTCTGGGGTAGATCCCATCAGGCCCTGGGGACTTATCTACCTTAATATTTTTAAGCCACCCAACACCTCGTCTTTTTGGATCTCAATGTGACCCAGGCTTTCTACACACACTTCTCCAGACTCCACATCTACCAATTTCTTCTCTTTGGTGAATACTGATGCAAAGTATTCATTTAGTACCTCGCCCATTTTCTCTGGCTCCACACATAGATTCCCTTGCCTATCCTTCAGTGGGCCAACCCTTTCCCTGGCTACCCTCTTGCTTTTTATGTACGTGTAAAAAGCCTTGGGATTTTCCTTAACCCTATTTGCCAATGACTTTTCGTGACCCCTTCTAGCCCTCCTGACTCCTTGATTAAGTTCCTTCCTACTTCCTTATATTCCACGCAGGCTTCGTCTGTTCCCAGCCTTTTAGCCCTGACAAATGCCTCCTTTTTCTTTTTTGACGAGGCCTACAATATCTCTTGTTATCCAAGGTTCCCGAAAATTGCCGTATTTGTCCTTCTTCCTCACAGGAACATGCCGGTACTGAATTCCTTTCAACTGACACTTGAAAGCCTCCCACATGTCAGATATTGATTTGCCCTCAAACATCTGCCCCCAATCGATGTTCTTCAGTTCCCGCCTAATATTGTTATAATTAGCCTTAGAACACAGAACAATAACAATACAGCGCAGTACAGGCCCTTCGGCCCACGATGTTGCACCGAAACAAAAGCCATCTAACCTACACTATGCCATTATCATCCATATGTTTATCCAATAAACTTTTAAATGCCCTCAATGTTGGCGAGTTCACTACTGTAGCAGGTAGGGCATTCCACGGCCTCACTACTCTTTGCGTAAAGAACCTACCTCTGACCTCTGTCCTATATCTATTACCCCTCAGTTTAAAGTTATGTCCCCTCGTGCCAGCCATATCCATCCGCGGGAGAAGGCTCTCACTGTCCACCCTATCCAACCCCCTGATCATTTTGTATGCCTCTATTAAGTCTCCTCTTAACCTTCTTCTCTCCAACGAAAACAACCTCAAGTCCATCAGCCTTTCCTCATAAGATTTTCCCTCCATACCAGGCAACATCCTGGTAAATCTCCTCTGCACCCGCTCCAAAGCCTCCACGTCCTTCCTATAATGCGGTGACCAGAACTGTACGCAATACTCCAAATGCGGCCGGACCAGAGTTCTGTACAGCTGCAACATGACCTCCCGACTCCGGAACTCAATCCCTCTACCAATAAAGGCCAACACTCCATAGGCCTTCTTCACAACCCTATCAACCTGGGTGGCAACTTTCAGGGATCTATGTACATGGACACCTAGATCCCTCTGCTCAGCCACACTTTCAAGAACTTTACCATTAGCCAAATATTCCGCATTCCTGTTATTCCTTCCAAAGTGAATCACCTCACACTTCTCTACATTAAACTCCATTTGCCACCTCTCAGCCCAGCTCTGCAGCTTATCTATATCCCTCTGTAACCTGCTACATCCTTCCACACTATCGACAACACCACCGACTTTAGTATCGTCTGCAAATTTACTCACCCACCCTTCTGCGCCTTCCTCTAGGTCATTGATAAAAATGACAAACAGCAACGGCCCCAGAACAGATCCTTGTGGTACTCCACTTGTGACTGTACTCCATTCTGAACATTTCCCATCAACCACCACCCTCTGTCTTCTTTCAGCTAGCCAATTTCTGATCCACATCTCTAAATCACCCTCAATCCCCAGCCTCCGTATTTTTTGCAATAGCCTACCGTGGGGAACCTTATCAAACGCTTTACTGAAATCCATATACACCACATCAACTGCTCTACCCTCGTCTACCTGTTCAGTCACCTTCTCAAAGAACTCAATAAGGTTTGTGAGGCATGACCTACCCTTCACAAAGCCATGCTGACTATCCCTGATCATATTATTCCTATCTAGATGATTATAAATCTTGTCCCTTATAATCCCCTCCAAGACTTTACCCACTACAGACGTGGTCTATAGTTGCCGGGGTTGTCTCTGCTCCCCTTTTTGAACAAAGGGACCACATTTGCTATCCTCCAGTCCTCTGGCACTATTCCTGTAGCCAATGATGACATAAAAATCAAAGCCAAAGGTCCAGCAATTTCTTCCCTGGCCTCCCAGAGAATCCTAGGATAAATCCCATCAGGACCCGGGGACTTATCTATTTTCAGCCTGTCCAGAATTGCCAACACCTCTTCCCTACGTACCTCCATGCCATCTATTCTATTAGCCTGGGTCTCAGCATTCTCCTCCACAACATTATCTTTTTCCTGAGTGAATACTGACGAAAAATAATCATTTAGTATCTTGCCTATCTCTTCAGACTCCACACACAACTTCCCATCCCTGTCCTTGACTGGTCCTACTCTTTCCCAAGTCATTCGCTTATTCCTGACATACCTATAGAAAGCTTTTGGGTTTTCCTTGATCCTACCTGCCAAATACTTCTCATGTCCCCTCCTTGCTCGTCTTAGCTCTCTCTTTAGATCCTTCCTCGCTACCTTGTAACTATCCATCGCCCCAACTGAAACTTCACACCTCATCTTCACATAGGCCTCCTTCTTCCTCTTACCAAGAGATTCCAGTTCTTTGGTAAACCACGGTTCCCTCGCTCGACGCCTTCCTCCCTGCCTGACCGCTACATACTTATCAAGAACACGCAGTCGCTGATCCTTGAACAAGCTCCACTTATCCAGTGTGCCCAACACTTGCAGCCTACTTCTCCACCTTAACCCCCCCCAAGTCACGTCTAATGGCATCATAATTGCCCTTCCCCCAGCTATAACTCTTGCCCTGCGGTGTATACTTATCCCTTTCCATCATTAACGTAAACGTCACCGAATTGTGGTCACTGTCCCCAAAGTGCTCTCCTATCTCCAAATCCAACACCTGGCCTGGTTCATTACCCAAACCAAATCCAACGTGGCCTCTTGTTGGCCTGTCAACATTGTGTCAGGAAACCCTCCTGCACACACTGTACAAAAAACGACCCATCTAATGTACTCGAACTATATCTTTTCCAGTCAATATTTGGAAAGTTAAAGTCTCCCATAATAACTACCCTGTTACTTTCGCTCTTATCCAGGATCATCCTCGCCATCCTTTCCTCTACATCCCTAGAACTATTTGAAGGCCTATAGAAGACTCCCAACAGGGTGACCTCTCCTTTCATGTTTCTAACCTCAGCCCATACTACCTCGGAAGATGAGTCCCCATCTAGCATCCTCTCCGCCACCGTAATACTGCTCTTGACTAGCAGCGCCACACCTCCCCCTCTTTTGCCTCCTAGGAGGCAAATAGGAGCTTACTATAGCACCTAAACCCCGGAACCTGCAACATCCATTCCTGTCCCTGCTCTATTCATGTCTCCGAAATGGTCACAGCATCGAAGTCCCAGGTACCAACCCATGCTGCCAGTTCCCCTACCTTATTTCGTATACTCCTGGCATTGAAGTAGACACACTTCAAACCACCTATCTGAACACTGGCCCCCTCCTGCGACGACAAATCTGTGCTCCTGACCTCTATGCTCATTCTCCCTAACCCTAAAACTACAATCCAGGTTCCTATGCCCCTGCTGCATTAGTTTAAACCCCCCCAAAGAGCACTAACAAATCCCCCCCCCCCCCCCCTCCCAAAGGATATTTGTGCCCCTCAGGTTCAGATGTAGACCATCCTGTCTGTAGAGGTCCCACCTTCCCCAGAAAGAGCCCCAGTTATCCAGAAATCTGAATCCCTCCCGCCTGCACCATCCCTGTAGCCACGTGTTTAAATGCTCTCTCTCCCTATTCCTCATCTCACTATCACGTGGCACGGGCAACAACCCAGAGATAACAACTCTGTTCTAGTTCTGAGCTTCCATCCTAGCTCCCTGAAAGCCTGCCTGACATCCTTGTCCCCTTTCCTACCTATGTCGTTAGTGCCAATGTGGACCACGACTTGGGGCTGCTCCCCCTCCCCCTTAAGGACCCGGAAAACATGATCCGAGACATCACGTACCCTTGCACCTGGGAGGCAACATACCAAACGTGAGTCTCTCTCGCTCCCACAAAATCTCCTATCTGTGCCCCTGACTATCGAGTCCCCAATTACTAATGCTCTGCTCCTCTCCCCCCTTCCCTTCTGAGCAACAGGGACAGACTCCGTGCCAGAGGCCCGTACCCCATGGCTTACCCCTGATAAGTCGTCGTCGTCGTCCCCCCCCCCCCCCCCCCCCACAAGTATCCAAAGCGGTATACTTGTTTCTCAGGGGAATGACCGCAGGGGATCCCTGCACTGACTGCTTCTTCCCAGTCCCTCTTACAGTTACCCATCTATCTCCAATCTTTGGTGTAACTAATTCCCTGAAGCTGCTATCTATGACCCCCTCTGCCTCCCGAATGATCCGAAGTTCTTCCAACTCCAGCTCCAGTTCCCTAACTCGGTCTTGGAGGAGCTGGAGATGGCAGCACTTCCTGCAGGTAAAATCAGCAGGGACACTAACGGCATCCCTCACCTCAAACATCCTGCAGGAGGAACATTGCACTCCCTTCCATGCCATCCCTCTAACTTTCTACCAAGATCTAGCTAACAACTAACTTAAATTTAAAAAACAAAAAAAAAAAATATGGTACTTGCCTCACACCAATGGGTTTTATTATTAGGTTAGAGGAGGAGGGTGGGTGGGAGACACTACACGTGTAGTGTCTCGGGTTTCCTCTCCACCAGAATTTATTGGTGCGGGTCTTCCCAGACGTCCGCGGGTCAAACTTCCTGTTCCCGCCTTAAAACACTAAAAAAGATTTTTTTTAAAACAGCAAAGAGGGACCGAAAATGGGACCAGGTAAGTGTTTACCGCTGAAATTGACTAGCCTGCTCCTGTGAAGGTCTCCCAGAAATCACTTAACGCACCGCTCCGCTCCGCTCCCGCTGAAATCGACTGGCCTGCTCCTGCAAAGACAAGTGTTTTTAAAGGAGCAACTTACCTCCCAGAAATCACTTGCGCACTGCTCCCGCTGAAATTGACTAACCTGCTCCGCTCCCGCTGAAATCGACTCCAGTATAGCAAATGTTGTCCCCTTGTTCAAGAAGGGGAGTAGAGACAACCCCAGTAACTATAGACCAGTGAGCCTTGGTTCTGTTGTGGGCAAAATCTTGGAAAGGTTTATAAGAGAGGATGTATAATCATCTGGAAAGGAATAATTTGATTAAAGATAGTCAACATGGTTTTGTGAAGGGTAGGTCGTGCCTCAAACCTTATCGAGTTCTTTGAGAAGGTGACCAATGAGGTGGATGTGGTGTAAATGGATTTCAGTAAAGCGTTTGATAAGGTTTCCCCACGGTAGGCTACTGCAGAAAATACGGAGGCATGGGATTCAGGGTGATTTAGCATCTTGGATCAGAAATTGACGAGCTGGAAGAAGACAAAGGGTGGTGGTTGATGGGAAGTGTTCAGACTGGAGTCCAGTTACTAGTGGTGTACCACAAGGATCTGTTTTGGGGCCACTGCTGTTTGTCATTTTTATAAATGACCTGAAGGGTGTAGAAGGATGGGTGAGTAAATTTGCAGATGACACTAAAGTCGGTGGAGTTGTGGACAGTGCGGAAGGATGTTACAGAGGGACATAGATAAGCTGCAGCTTGAGAGGTGGCAAATGGAGTTTAATGCAGAAAAGTGTGAGGTGATTCATTTTGGAAGGAATAACAGGAAGACCGAGTACTGGGCTAATGGCAAGATTCTTGGCAGTGTGGATGAGCAGAGAGATCTTGGTGTCCGTGTACATAGATCCCTGAAAGTTGCCACCCAGGTTGAGAGGGTTGTTAAGAAGGCGTACGGTGTGTTAGCTTTTATTGGTAGAGGGATTGAGTTTCGGAGCCATGATGTCACGTTGCAGCTGCACAAAACTCTGGTGCGGCTGCATTTGGAGTATTGCGTGCAGTTCTGGTTGCCGCATTATAGGAAGGATGTGGAAGCATTGGAAAGGGTGCAGAGGAGATTTACCAGGATGTTGCCTGGTATAGAGGGAAGATCTTGCGAGGGAAGGCTGAGGGACTTGATGCTGTTTTCGTTAGCGAGAAGAAGGTTAAGAGGTGACTTAATTGAGGCATACAAGATGATCAGAGGATTGGATAGGGTGGACAGTGAGACTTTTTCCTCGGATGGTGATGTCTAGCACGAGGGGACATAGCTTTAAATTGAGGGGAGATAGATAAAGACAGATGTCAGAGGTAGGTTCTTTACTCCGAGAGTAGTAAGGGTGTGGAATGCCCTGCCTGCAACAGTGGTGGACTCGCCAACATTAAGGGCATTCAAATGGTCATTGGATAGACATATGGACGATAAGGGACTAGTGTAGATGGGCTTTAGAGTGGTTTCACAGGTCGGCGCAACATCGAGGGCCGAAGGGCCTGTACTGTGCTGTTATGTTCTATGTCTGTCCTGGCTTTTAACTTCCAACCTAACTCCCAAAACTCGTTTATTACATCCACACCCCTTTTCCTACCTATGTCGTTGGTACCAATGTGCACCATGACTTCTGGCTGCTCCCCCTCCCCCTTCAGGATCCTGAAGACATGATCCGTGACATCATTGACCCTGGCACCCGGGAGGCAACAAACCATCCGAGATTCTCGCCTGTGCCCACAGAACCGCCTGTCTGTAGCTCTAACTATTGAGTCCCCTATAACTAGTGCTCTTCTAATCTTCCCCCCCCCCCCCCCCCCCCTTCCCTTCTGAGCCCCAGAGCTGGACCTCGTGCCAGAGACCCGGTCACTGCAGCCTATCCCTGCTAGGTAATCTTCCCCCCCCCCCCAACAGAATCCAAAGCGGTATACTTATTGTTGAGAGGAACAACCGGAACACTGACTGCTTCCTCCTCTTCCCACCTCTGTTACCCAGATACCTTTGGTGTAACTATGTCCCTGTAGCTTCTATCTATCCCCCCCTCAGCTTCCTGAATGATCCTCAGTTCATCAAGCTCCAGTTCCCTAACACGGGAGGAGTTGGAGATGGCTGCACTTCCCGCAGGTGAAGTCAGCAAGGACACCGGTGGTCTCCCTCACCTCGAACATTCTGCAGGAGGAACATTCCACTGCCCTAGCTGCCATCACCTCTACTTAGTCTCCCTGTAAAAAAGAAAAAAAAGTAAATGGCTTACCTGCTCACAGCACAGTCTTTTTTATTAGGTTAGAGGAGGAGGGAGCGTGGGAGACACTACACGTGTTTCCTCACCGTTCTCACAAGGATGGGTGAAGTGACAGAGCAGCAACATCTCCCCTTAAGTGACGGGAAGAGTATCCCGATCCTGGGCCTGGGAACATGCTCCATGGACAAGGTGAGGGCAGTGAAACGGTCTTTACCATTCAGGCTGACAAGAGTGCTGCTCCTTCCACCCACTTCTCAGAGATGCACTTTAACAATTGTGCAGCTGAGACTGGGCCACCACTCTGGCTCTCTGGCCCTAAAAAACTTAATTTAGGCATCAGATTCTCAAAGTGCTTTCCTAAACCTGCCTAGGGGCACTAGGGGCAGCACGGTAGCATTGTGGATAGCACAATTGCTTCACAGCTCCAGGGTCCCAGTGTTCGATTCCGGCTTGGGTCACTGTCTGTGCGGAGTCTGCACATCCTCCCCATGTGTGCGTGGGTTTCCTCCGGGTGCTCCGGTTTCCTCCCACATGTGCAGGTTAGGTGGATTGGCTATGATAAATTGCCCTTAGTGTCCAAAATTGCCCTTAGTGTTGGGATGGGGTTACTGGGTTATGGGGATAGGTTGGAGGTGTTGACTTTGGGTAGGGTGCTCTTTCCAAGAGCCGGTGCAGACTCGATGGGCCGAATGGCCTCCCTCTGCACTGTAAATTATATGAATATATGATATATGAAATTTATTGGGTAATACAACCTTCCCAGGCCTCCCCACAGCCGACTTCCGGTTTCCTGCTCCGAAATAGTAAGTTTAAAAATCAAAAACTCAGCTTGCCTTCCAGCTCTCCCCTCCAAAAATTGCTCCCCTCTCTGCCCGCTCCGCTGGAAGAATGCGTAGGTTTCACCCCCACAACCCAAAGATGTGCAGGTTAGGAGGACTGGCCATGCTAAATTGCTTCTTTAATTTGAAAAAAAACATTACTCTAAATTAAAAGAAAAAAGAGTGTGGTGCTCACCAGATTGTCCCCCAGAAGTCTGCCATTAACATTTTCCACCGAGGTGAGTATATTTGTGCAGTTGTGGGGTGGGGATGACAGCTGTGCCACGACTAAAACAGTTGCATCCTCTGAGCTCTCCTCCGAGGACCTGCAGGAGAATGGTCAGTGGGAGGGATGGGTGAGTCAGTAAGGCGATCACTACCCACGTTTGACAGGTCCGCTGGGTGGTTCCTTACCTTTCCGGCATCCGCCAGCTTCTGAGTGGGTGACTGCCCTCTCCTCAGCCACCCCAGTCACCTCCTAGACCCGCTCCTCGAAGGAGGTGAGGATTCTCAAGTTCGGACCCAACTGTCAGTCTGGGCCCTCTCCCGTCGATTATGCGAGAGCTATTCCTGAGGAGACACGGAGAGGGTATCGTTAGCCACATAGGTGGACACAATTGAGGCCTCGTTAAGTGGACCAATTAATATTGAATAGGGTTGCCGGTCTTGCTGGGCCAAACGCCGGGAAACTCGTGGCAATGCCCGCTCGCTAGCTCACTTCGAAATTTTTCCAGAAGTTTGTGCCCAAAGTGTGGGCTAAACTGGTGAGAAACTCTCCAGGGCCCAATAAATGACTTGAGTATCATTGTATAGCGGTGGGGAACTCTCCGGTAGAGCTGGCGGGAAACCCCCGAGCCCGCCACCAATTAACTTGGAAATGCTTTGGGAGAATCACACCCCATATGTGAAATACTGCCCAGGATTTGGCATGCCACTTGCTGGCGGTGGGATTCTCTACTCCCACCGCTTGTCAATGGGATTCTGCAAGAAGCCACCCCTCAGTCGGGGTGCGTTACCATTGGAATCATAGAATCACGCTTCTTGCAACGGCCAGAGAATCCCTCCCACTATAAGTTTTGGTCTCCTTATTTGAAAAATTGTACAAATGCATTAGCAGCAGTTCAAAAGAGCTGGGGTCATTCCTGGGAGGGGAGCCTTATCTTATGAAGACAGGTTAAACAGCTTTGGGCAAAAAGAATGAGAGATGATCTTACTGAAATAAAGTACACTAAGGAGTCTTACAACACCAGGTTAAAGTCCAACAGGTTTGTTTCAAACACTAGGGGCGGGATTCTCCGACCCCACCCTCCTGCCGGGTGGGAGAATCGCAGGGGGTCGGCGTGAATCCCGCCCCTGCATCCGCCCAATTCTCCCTCCCCCCAAAAACCAGCGTGGCGTGAGTCGCGCCGCCCGCCTCGGAGAATGGCGGGGTCCGGCGCGACTCAATGGGCCCCGGGCAGTCCGGATTCTCTGGCCCGCGATGGGCCGAAGTCCTGCCTGTTCTATGCCGGTCCCGCCGGTGTAAATTGGAGTTGGTCCCTTACAGGCGGGACCTGGCGGGCTCTGGTTCTTTGGGGGGGGCGGGGGGGATCCAGGGGGGTCTGGCCCCGGGAGGTGCCCCCACGGTGGCCTGGCCCCTGGTCGGGGCCCACCGATCCATGGGTGGGCTTGTGCCGTGGGGGCACGCTATTCCTTCCGCACCGGAGGCCGTGGTCATCCGCCATTCCCGGCGCGGAAGTGACTCCATGTGTGCATGCGCGGGGATCACGCCAGCACGTGCTGGCGCTCCCGCGTATGTGCCGGCCGGCGGAGGCGCTTCGGCACTGGTTGGTGTGGCGCCAGGCCCCCTATCCCGCCGGCCGGCGGGGCGCCAACCACTCCGGGACGGGCCTAGCCCCTGAAGGTGCGGAGGATTCTGCACCTTTGGTGCGGCCCGACTCCTGAGTCGTCCCGCCGGGACCCCCCACCCCGCCGGGTAGGGGAGAATCCCGCCCTTGCTTTCGGAGCACTGCTCCTTCCTCAGGTGAATGAAGAGGTATACCTTACTGTGCTCACCCGAGTCCACATCATGAAATAAAGAAGGTGCTGAGGGTACTTGACTGGGTGGATGCTGAGAGAATGTTTCCCTATGTGGGAGAGAGTAGGACTTGGGTACACAGTTTAAAAAGTAAAAGGTCTCCTTTTAATGAGGAGAATATTTTTCTTTTCAGAGGGTTGTTATCCTGTGTAATTATCTTCCCCAGAAAGCAGCGGAGGCTGTCAATAAATTTATTAAGGCTGAATTAGATTTGTGATGAGAGTCCAGGGTTATGGGATGCAAACAGGAAAGTGGAGTTGAGACCACAATTTGACTGGCCATGATCTTCTCAAATTGCAGAGCAAGCTCATAGTGTGGAACATAGAACATACAGTGCAGAAGGAGGCCATTCGGCCCATCGAGTCTGCACCAACCCACTTAAGCCCTAATTTCCACCCTATCCCCGTAACCCAATAACCCCTCCTAACCTTTTTGGTCACCAAGGGCAATTTATCATGCCCAATCCTCCTAACCTGCACGTCTTTGGACTGTGGGAGGAAACCCACGCAGGCACGGGGAGAACAACGTGCAGATTCCGCACAGACAGTGACCCAGCGGGGAATCGAACCTGGGACCCTGGCGCTGTGAGGTGGATTGGCCATGCTAAATTGCCCCTTAGTGTCCAAAAGTGAAGTGTGATAACGGGGATAGGGTGGAGGTGTGGGCTTAAGTAGGGTGCTCTTTCAAGGGCTGGTGTACACTCAATGGGTCAAATGGCCTCCTGCACTGTAAATTCTATCATACATGCACTTCTTCGTGCTTCCCAGGGTCCTGCCGTTTATCATGTATTCCCTTGTCTTCTGTGTCCTGCACAACCTCACACTTTTTCCGGATTGAATTTCATTTGACACTGATCAGCCTTTCTGACCAGCCGTCTATATCTTCCTGTGATCCAACGCTATCCTCCTCACTATTTAGAGTATTTTTGTATCATACAAAGAACAAAGAAATGTACAGCACAGGAACAGGCCCTTCGGCCCTCCAAGCCCGTGCCGACCATGCTGCCCGACTAAACTACAATCTTCTACACTTCCTGGGTCCGTATCCCTCTATTCCCATCCTATTCATGTATTTGTCAAGATGCCCCTTAAATGTCACTATCGTCCCTGCTTCCACCACCTCCTCCGGTAGCAAGTTCCAGGCACCCACTACCCTCTACGTAAAAAACTTGCCTCATACATCTACTCTAAACCTTGCCCCTCTCACCTTAAACCTATGCCCCCTAGTAATTGACCCCTCTACCCCAGGAAAAGCCTCTGCAAACTTACTGATCAGCCCTCCTACATTCATTTCAAACCATTTGTATAAACCACAAACAGCAAGGGCTGCAACACTGATCCCTGATGGTCACAACTATATACAGGCCTCCAGTCAGAAAAATGCCCCTCGACCATCACCCTCTTTTTGATCCAATCTGCCAAACTTACTTGGATCCCTTACCTTTGCTATCAGTCTCCAATGTGTCAATGGGGTATTCTGTAGAGCACACCCCTCGCTGCCATGATGGTTCCGACAGCGTGAATGGCCAAAAAAAAATCCCACCAAATATTTTACTATTCTTTCTCATTTATCCCTGGTTCTATCACGTTGCATCTTTTAGGGTGAGATTATCTGGCCGGTGACCAGAGATTCTTGCCCGAGGCCAATGGATATTTACATGGTCCACGGCGTCCCGCCCTTGGCAATCTTGTGGTGGGTGGGGAGGAAGAATCATGGCCAATCCACCTAACCTGCACATCTTTGGACTGTGGGAAGAAACCGGAGCACCCAGAGAAAACCCACGCAGACATGGGGAAAATGTACAGACTCCACCCAGACAGTGGACCCAAGCCGGGAATCAAACCTGGGACCCTGGAGCTGTGAAGCAACTGTCCTACCGTGCTGCAAAACCGATGGTGTTGCAGTGCAGGAGAGGTCTTTTTTGGCCATGTTCATGCTGGCTCTCTGCACTGTCACTCCCCTGTATTTTCCCCGTACCACTTTTTTGGAAGGAACAGATTCCCAGTCTTGGTTGTATTTTGTAGAAGGTGCAGTCTCTATAAGCTGTTTGGGTGCACAAATCTTAAGTGATATTTTCAGAGCAATAGTAATAGAGGTCTACACTTGGGTTGCGTGTCATCAACCAACGGTTATATAACATGGATTAAGAATCCTGGAAAATACAGCCTTGAATAATTTGATTTCCTTTCATTGTTCTAGGGTGAAACCAGACGAGCCAAAACTCCTTGAAGATCCAAAGCTCAAAGCAATAGCTTGTCGACTTAAAAAATCAACAGCACAAGTATGGGCCCATTTATTAAATCTGCAGTGGTGTGACATCAGGGGCGTCATTCTCTGACCCCCCCCCCCCCCCCCCCCCCCCCCAGAGGGTCGGAGAATGGCCGCTGGCTGCCGTGAATCCCGCCCACGCCGGTTGCCGAAGTCTCTGAAGGGAGAAAGGTCGGCGGGGCGTTAATGTCGCCGCTGCTGTCGGGGGGTCCGTGCCGTGGGGGGAGGTCCGTGCCGGGGATTGGGGGGAGGGAGGGTCCGTGCCGGGGAGGGGGATTGGGGGGGGGGGGGGGGTCCGTGCCGGGGGGATTGGGGGTGGGGGGGTCCGTGCCGGGGGGATTGGGGGTGGGGGGGTCCGTGCCGGGGGGATTGGGGGGGGGGGTCCGTGCCGGGGAGTGGGATTGGGGGGGGGGGATTGGTGGTGGGGGGGGGGGGATTGGTGGTGGGGGGGGGGGGGGGGTCCGTGCCGGGGAGGGGGATTTGGGGGGGGGGGGTCGTGCCGGGGAGGGGGATTGGGGGGTCCGTGCTGGGGAGGGGGATTGGGGGGGGGGGGTCCGTGCCGGGGAGGGGGATTGGGGGGGGGGGATTGGGGGGGGGGGGGGGGGTCCGTGCCGGGGAGGGGGATTGGGGGGGTCCGTGCCGGGGAGGGGGATTGGGGGGGTCCGTGCCGGGGAGGGGGATTGGGGGGTCCGTGCCGGGGAGGGGGATTGGGGGGTCCGTGCCGGGAGGGGGATTGGGGAGGGGGGGGTGGTCCGTGCCAGGGAGGGGGATTGGGGAGGGGGGGGTGGTCCGTGCCGGGGAGGGGGATTGGGGGGGGGAGTCCGGGGAGGTGGATTGGGGCGGGGGGTCCGTGCCAGGGAGGGGGATTGGGGGGGGGGTCCGTGCCGGGGAGGGGGATTGGGGGGGGGGGGGGGTCCGTGCCGGGGAAGGGGATTGGGGGGGGGGGTCCGTGCCGGGGGGGGGGTGTCCGTGCCGGGGAGGGGGATTGGGGGGGGGGATGGTCCGTGCCGGGGAGGGGGATTGGGGGGGGGTCCGTGCCGGGGAGGGGGAGGGGGATTGGGGGGGGGGGGTCCGTGCCGGGGAGGGGGATTGGGGGGGGGGGGTCCGTGCCGGGGAGGGGGATTGGAGGGGGGGGGGGTCCGTGCCGGGGAGGGGGATTGGGGGGGGGGGGGGTCCGTGCCGGGGAAGGGGATTGGGGGGGGGGGCCGTGCCGGGGAGGGGGATTGGGGGGGGGAGATTGGGGGAGGGGGGTCCGTGCCGGGGAGGGGGATTGGGGGGGGGGTCCGTGCCGGGGAGGGGGATTGGGGGGCGGGGGGGTCCGTGCCGGGGAGGGGGATTGGGGGGGGGGTCCGTGCCGGGGAGGGGGATTGGGGGGGGGTCCGTGCCGGGGAGGGGGATTGGGGGGGGGGGGTCCATGCCGGGGAGGGGGATTGGGGGGGGGGGGGGGTTCTGTGCCGAGGAGGGGGATTGGGGGGGGGGGGGTCCGTGCCGGTGAAGGGGATTGGGGCGGGGGGTCCGTGCCGGGGGGGGAGGGTCCGTGCCGGGGAGGGGTATTGGGGGGGGGGGGGTCCGTGCCGGGGAGGGGGTTTGGGGGGGGGGGTGGTCCGTGCCAGGGAGGGGGTTTGGGGTGGGGGTCCGTGCCGGGGAGGGGGTTTGGGGGGGGGATTGGGGGGGGGGGGGGTGGGTCCGTGCCGGGGAGGGGGATTGGGGCGGGGAGTCCGTGCCGAAGGGGGTGTCCGTGCCGGGGAGTCTGTGCCGGGGAGGGGGATTGGGGGGGATTTGGGGGGGGGGGTGTCCGTGCCGGGGAGGGGGATTGGGGGGGGGTCGGGGAGGGGGATTGGGGGGGGGGGGTCCGTGCCCAGTAGAGGGGCGATGTGCCGCAGGCAGAGGAGGGCGGAGTGGAGGAGCAGCAGGCAGAGGCGCAGTCCTCCCCAGATGAGGGGTTGGGGGTAATGGTCAGGGCAGACGGGGTAGACACGGGCGGGTGGCTGTCCACCGTTACTGGCAGGCCCAGCGGGCACGGGACAGACTGATAGCCGCCCGCTTCACTGACCTAGATGGGCGTGGGAATCGGGTAGTATGGCCACAGACCGCACACCATGGCAACAGCCGACCCCCCCCCCCCCCAGCACCCTCACCCCCCTCCCCCCCCCCATTGCCGATCCACCTGCGGCACAACGGGCCGGGCTCACACAGTTGCGGGTGGACGCGTGTCTATTGCAGGCCATGGAGGATGATGACAACCCGCCCTGCAGTGAGCTCCTGGCTCTACATCGTTGGGCTATGTCTGACCCATGGCCACAGTACCACCATCCACCCGGACCATCCCTGCATGCGGCTGTGACACTGCAGCGCACGGTCCCGTCCTCTGCCCGGGGGATGTTGATGGCGGCCCAGGGGGAAGGGGGCAGACTCACCTGGGGCTGAGGTAAGACCACCCCTCACACACACACACTTGCGCTCAACGTACATGACACCCCCGCACGCTTTGGACAGAGCACAAAGGCAGCTTCTGTAGGTGTAACATTGACTTTAATAACCAAAGGAGTTCATGCACGTGCCCTAGCCCCTAAAACTCATCTGTGCCTTGCACCCGTGCCAACTTACTCAGTGTCTAATTGTTTGGCCTTACGGGCCCTTTGACTACGTCTACGTGGTTCCCCAGAAGGTACAGCAGAACTGGAGGTGGACTCCTGTGATTCCTGCCCTCTGACACTGGATCCCTTTGGCGGCCGTTTCCTGGGACGCCCTGGCCTAGATGGGCCAGGCTGCGGCCCGGGCGACTGGGATGGCGAGCTGCCAGCCTGTCCTGCCCGTTGCCCACCCGATGCACGGAAGTGGGGGGGAGTCCGAGGTGTCGCGGTGTACCGGGACCTCCCCTACAGGGGGAGCCGGGACGGACCACACCACCTCCTCCTCCCTCGGGGTGCCCGATGGCCCCCAGGCCTCTACATGGGTGGGGGATGCGAACGGACTGGCCATCCGACGCCCCCCCGACATCTGGCGCTGCCAGTCCTGGAGGCCCATGCTGGTATCGACCGAGGTCTGCAGGTTTGCAGCCATGGAACCCAGGGGGTTGGCAAACACTGTCTGTGACAGTGCGACACCGGCTCGCACATGGCCACTGGCGCCGATGCCCTCAGCGATGGCCTGCCGAGACTGGGCCATGGCCTGCAGAGACTGGGCTATGGCGTTGAGCACCTCTGCCATCTGGCGCTGGCACTGGCTCATGGCCTCCTGTGAGAGGGCAGCCATTTCCTGGGCCCTTTCCTCGTGTTCGGTCAGTGGCCTCTCATCAGCAGGGCCTCCTCCAGTCCTCACATGCTCCCTATTGTTGTGTGCGCGCTTATCCTGTGGGGGGGGGGGGTGGTGGCAGGAGTAAAAGGCAACACTGTTAGGCGGGTATATGAATGCACGTCATCGGTTGCGCATGCATTGCAGAGGTTAAGGTTAGGGCTGGATTCACTTGGGGGAGGGGGGCTATGGGGGGAGGGGGGGGAGATATGGGGGGAATATGGGGGAGGGGGGGTGAGGGGGGGATATGGGGGAGGCTCACCCTGCCTGCTCTGACGAGGTTGTTCACCTTGTGGCACTGGGTGCCTGTCCGTGGTGTCAGGGCCGCAGCGGTGACGGCCTCTGCCACTTCCCTCCACAGACGCCGGCTGTGGCGTGGGGCAACTCTGCGGCCGTGCCCGGGATACAGGGCGTCCCTCCTCTGCTCCACTGCGTCCAGGAGCGCCTCCACATCGCGTGACTCTGACCTCGGGGCCAGCCATCCAGTCGGGTGTTCCGGTCGGGTGTTCCGGTCGGGTGGGGGGGAGCAGCGCGGCCTTATGAGCCGTCACGCCGTGCGGCGTGTATGACGCTGCACGGCGTCAACCACGTGCGCAAGCGCGGATCCCGTTACGTCGCTGCTAGCCCATTTCGGGCCGGAGACTTTCGACCCATTTTTCCGACGTGACGCAAGTCGGATTTGCGCCGATCGGCGGACTTTCCGCCGATAACGTAGAATTTCGCCCCAGGTTTCAGCACATAGAATCATAGAATTTCTACAGTGCAGAAGGAGGCCATTCAGTGCATTGAATGCACTGACCCTCTGAAAGAGCACCCTATCCCCGTAACCCTACGTAACCTGCACATCTTGGTTACTAAGGGGCAATTTAGCATGGTCAATCCACCTAATCTGCACATCTTTGGACTGTGTGGGAGGAAACTGGAGCACAAAGGAAACCCACGCAGGCACTGGGACAAAGTGCAAGCTCCACACAGACAATCAACCAAGGCCGGAATTGCACCCAGGTCACTGGCTCTGTGAGGCAGCAATGCTTGCCACTGTGCTGTCGCAAAAGCATCAGTTTTGTTACATGCTCTTTACGTTAACATAGAACAGTATAGTACAGTACAGGTACTTCGGCCCACGATTTTTGACCATTTATCCTAATCTAAGATCAACCTAACCTACACCCCTTCAAATTACTGCTGTCCATGTGCCTGTCCAAGAGTCACTTAAATGCCCTTAAGGACTCTGACTCCACCACCTCTGCTGGCAGTGCATTCCACGCACCCACCACTCTCTGTGTAAAGAACCTACCTCTGACACCTCCCCTATACCTTATCCAATCACCTGAAAACTATGTTCCATTGGGACAGGCATTTCCGCCCTGGGAAAAAGTCTCTAGCTATCCACTCTATCCATGCTTCTCGTCAACTTGTACACTTCTATCAAGTCACCTCTCTTCCTTTTTCGCTTCAGTGAGAAAAGCACAAGCTCCCTCAGCCTTTCTTCATAAGACATGCCCTCCAGTCCAGGCAGCATCCTGGTAAATCTCCTCAGCACGCTCTCCAAAGCATCCACATCCTTCCTACAATGAGGAGACCAGAACTGGCACAATATTCCAATTGTGGTCGAACCAGGATTTTATAAAGCTGCAGCAAAACCTCGCGGCTCTTAAACTCAATCCCCCTGTTAATGAAAGCCAACACACCATACGCCTTTTTAACAACCCTATCAACCTGGGTGGCAACTTTGAAGGATCTATGTACGTGGACCCCAAGATCCTCTGTTCCTGCACACCTCCAAGAATCCTGCCATTAACCCTGTATTCAGCATTCAAATTCGACCTTCCAAAATGAATCACTTCACATTTATCTAGGTTGAACTTCATCTGCGACTTCTCAGCCCAGCTCTGCATCCTGTCATCCTGTTATAACCTGCAATAGCCCTCGACACTATCGACAACTCCACCAACCTTCGTGTCATCGGCAAATTTACTAACCCACCCTTCCACTTCCTCATCCAAGTCATTTATAAAAACCACAAAGAGCAGAGGTCCCAGAACAGATTCCTGCAGGACACCACTGGTCACCGACCTCCAGGCGGAATACTGTCCACCCACTACCACTCGCTGTCTTCTTTTGGCCAGCCAATTCTGTATCCAGCCAACCAAATTACCCTGTATCCCATGTCCCCAGACTTTCTGAATGAACCTACCATGGGGAACCTTATCAAATGCCTTACTGAAATCCATATACACCACATCCACTGCCCAACCTTCATCAATGTGTCTCATCGCGCCCTCAAAGAATTCAATGAGGCTTGTGAGGCATAACCTGCCCCTCACAAAGCCATGCTGACTATCTTTAATCAAACTATGTTTTTGTAAATAATCCTCAATCCTGTCTCTCAGAATCCTTTAGAATATTTTGCTCACCACAGACATAGAATCATAGAATGTACAGTGCAGAAGGAGGCCATTCGGCCCATCGAGTCTGCACAGGCTCTTGGAAAGAGCACCCTACCCAAGGTCCACACTCCACCTATCCCCATAACCCAGTAACCCCACACAACACTAAGGGCAATTTTGGACACTATGGGCAATTTAGCATGGCCAATCCACCTAACCTGCACATCTTTGGACTGTGGGAGGAAACCAAAGCACCCGGAGGAAACCCACGCAGACATGGGGAGGATGTGCAGACTCCGCACAGACAGTAACCCAAGCCAGGAATCGAACCTGGGACCCTGGGGCTGTGAAGTAATTGTGCTATCCATAATGCTACCGTGCATAAGACTGATGGGTCTGTAATTCCCAGGGATTTCCCTATTCCCTTTCTTGAACAGGGGAACAACATTCGCCTCCCTCCAATCATCCGGTACTACTCCAGTGGAGAGTGAGGACATCGTCAACGGTGCCGCAATCTCCTCCCTCGCTTCCCATAGTAACCTTGGCTATATCCCGTCTGGCCCAGGGAACTTATCTATCCTGATGCTTTTCAAAATTTCCAGCTGAAATTTATTAACCTGGTTAATGCTTTTCTCATGAACAACAAGGTCACTCTCGTGAATGCTGAAGCAAAATATTCATTTTGCCCTATCTCATCGGTGCAGACTCGATGGGCCGAATGGCCTCCTCCTGCACTGTATGTTCTCAGACTCTAGGCACAAGTTCCCTCCACTATCCCTGATCAGCCCTACTCTCACTCTGATGATCCTCTTATTTCTCAAGTGTAGAATGCCTTGGGGTTTTCCCTAATCCTTCCTGCCAGGCCTTTTTCATGCCCCCGTCTAGCTCTCCTAAGTCAATTTTTGAGTTCCTTCCTGGCTGCCTTGTAAGCCTCTAGAGCCGTGCCAGATCATTGCTTCCTCAACCTTACATAAGCCTTCTTCCTCTTGACTAGAAGCTCCACTTCTCTTGTCATCCAAGGCTCCTTCACCTTACCATTCCTTCCTCGTCTCAGTGGGACAAAACTTTCCAGCACTCGCAGCAAGTGCTCCTTAATCAACCCCCACATTACTGTTGTGCATTTCCCCAAGAACAACTGTTCCCACTTTATGCTCCTCAGCTCCTGTCTAATAGCAGTATAATTTCCCCTCCCTCCATTAAATATCTTCCCATACTGTCTGTTCCTATCCGTCTCCATGACTATGGTAAAGGTCAAGGATTTGTAATCACTGTCACCGAAATGCTCTCCCACCGAGACTTCTGACAACTGGCCTGGTTCGTTGCCAAGCACCAAATCCAATATGGCCTCCCCACTAGTCGGCCTATCTACATACTGAGTCAGGAATCCTTCCTATATACACCTGACAAAATCTTCTCCATCCAAACCATTTGCACTAATGAGGTTCCAGTCAATATGAGGGAAGTTGAAGTCACCCATGACAACAACTCTGTTACTTCTGCCAAGATCTTCCCACGATCTGCCACCTAATCTGTTCCTCCATCTCTCTTCTGCTATTGGGGGGGGGGGGTCTGTAGAAAACTCCCAATAAAGTGACTGCTCCTTTCTTGTTTCTGACTTCTACCCATATTGACTCAGTAGACAAACTCTCCTCGACTACCTCCTTTTCTGCAGCTGTGATGCACTCTCTAATTAACAGTGCCACTCCCCCTCCTCTTTTACCTCCCTCCCTATTCTTCTTAAAACATCTAAACCCTGGGTCATCCAACAACCATTCCTGCCCCTATGAAATCCATCTCTGTGATGGCCATAACATCGTAGTTCCAAGTACTGATCCATGCTCTAAGTTCATACTTATTCCTGATACTCATTGCATTGAAACGGACACGCTTTAACCCATTCCACTGAGTGCAACTTTGCCCTATCAACTGTCCATCCTTCCTCACAGACTCGCTGCATATGATTTCTGCTTGTTCAACAGCTACCCTATCCTCTGATCCATAGCTCTGGTTCCCATCCCCCTGCCAAACTAGTTCAATCCCTCTCGAAGAGCTCTAGCAAACCTCCCACCCAGGATTTTGGTGCCCCTCCAGTTTAGGTGCAATCCATTTAGCATTATATAAAGTAATTGCTATTAACTTTATTGTAAGAAAATTAATCAATGTTTCAAGTGCTTGTAATGCATTTTCTGGGGTTTACAATGCTACTGTGGTTTGTTGCAGTAACCTACAAAGGACTGAGCTGAGAAGATTTTCTACAAGGGTAGACTGATTTGCTCAGTCCTGGATTTCATAGATAAAGTAAATTGCTGCAGATGCTGGAATCTGAAACCAAAAGAGAAAATGCTGGAAAAGCTCAGCAGTCTGGCAGCATCTATAGGGAGAGAAAGGAACTAAGGTTTAGAGTCCAGGGGACCCATTGTCAAAGCTGAGCTTTGGGAAGGGGGGGGGGGGGGCACGGTAGCACAGTGGTTAGCCCAGTTGCTTCACAGCTCCAGGGTCCCAAGTTCGATTCCCAAGATTGGGTGGGGTTACGCGGATGGGGTGGGAGTGAGGCTGCTCTTTCCAAAAGGGCCGGTGCAGACTCGATGGGCTGAGTGTCCTCCTTCTGCACTGTAAATTCCATGATAAAATTCTATGAATTCAAAATTAGGAACTTCTTTGGGTAGATGCTGGGTGGATGGTTCCCCTGACTGTGCTATCTGGGTCACAGTCTCAAGAGGACAGCTATTTGGGACTGAGTTGAGAAATGTCTTCATTCAAACAGTTGTGCATCTTTCAAATTTTCTACCAGAGAACCCGGGGTGCTTGCTCAATGAGAATTATAGACCTGTGGATGTTTGGGTGCTACAGGAATTTTGGGGTACGAGGACAGAGGAAAGTTGGAGTTGAGATAGTAAATCAACCATGACTTTTTAAAGTGGTAGAGCAGGCTTGAATGGGCAGGTAGCCAACTATCTTTCTCATAGTTTTATGTTCCTTTGACTGTAATTCCTCCAAGCTCAGATTTTTATTAGCAACATTGTTATAACCTGCCTGCTTACCATTGGCTGGGGACTAATGACAATCCTGTGGGAGTATGAGGGGAGGCGGAGAAATCATTAGCAGACTCCCTGTATAAATAAAGCTGGCCAGTTTGGAACCAGCAGGAAGGAGTAAGCAGCAAGTGAGGTTGCTGCTGTTGTGTATATCTATGTTATTGTAAATAAATGTTATTTCTTGGTATCCTTGATACTCATGCTGAATTCTTCGTGGCCCTCACAAAACTGGCGATGAGGGTTAAAGTGAATAGCTGTCAACACTGCTGAAGCCACCTCCCTGGATTTTTGTTGGATACAGGTTGGAAGTTGTTTTCTATTACACCATGCCTCAGTACGGACGTTTGGATGTTTTTATAGCTGCGCTGGAAAGCTGGAACCAGTACGCACAACGGATGCGTTACTATTTCCGGGCAAACAATATCACCGAAAACTAGCGCCAGGTGGTCATATTGCTCACCGCCTGCGGCCCGCATACGTTTGGGGTGATTTGGAGCCTTGCGTACGCAGCTGCGCAGGACACCAAAACGTTTGATGAACTTGTGAATTTAGTGGGGCAGCATTTTAACCCAACCCCGTCCACGATAGTCCAACGTTACCGGTTTAATACCGCTGAGAGGACCCCAGGAGAATCCCTTGCCGACTTTCTATCCAGGCTACGCAGGATTGCGGAGTACTGTGACTGGTGAGACCTTATCAGAAATGTTACGCGACTGTTTGGTTTGCGGTATTAACAATGCGGCACCCAGAGAAAGTTGTTAGCTCAGCCAACATTGACTTTTCAACAGGCCATTCAAATAGTATTGTCCCGAGAGAGGGCAGAACGAGGAGATACAGGGAATGGAAGTGCATGTCTTGGGGCACAACCCCTTCTGTCCAAAAACGTCCCCCCGCACTTGGGCGAGACGACGTCCGGATCGACGCCAGTGGCCGTCGGACATTCCTCCCCGAAGGGAGCCTTCTCCAGAACCACTGGATGAGGAGTCATGTCCGTGTCAGACTTGTAGGCGCCGACCCCGTCGCGGACGCCGGTCCTGGGGGCGCCAGAGGCGGCGTCGTTCTGACCGAAACTGGGAACAGCCCAGGGGCCATACCTTCCATGTGGATGAACCTGCGGCGACTACGCCTGAGGACGCGGAGACGGAGGACGATTGTCTGCAGCCGCATTGTGTGGCAGCTCCCC